>NC_087203.1:51625650-51923411 GCF_015104395.2 Macrobrachium nipponense | reverse complement strand
AACTTGATACGTATATCTGAGTATTAGTACCTAGAGTTAGAGAAAGAATCTGACAGGGATTTCCTTCATTCTTCCATAATTTTTTAAATTTATAAGCTAAAATCTTACTAATTCACTATGGTATTTTCTTTAAGAATTGAATATATTGCTGAATAAATTAATATAATATATTTGAAAATAGTAAATCATTTATTTATCATACAAAAAACACATCTTTGTAGTAGAGAGAGAGAGAATTATTATTTTTATTATGTGATATCATTTAAACTTATTAAACTTACTAATACAATATTAATCAAAATTAATATTTGAAAATTAGTAAATCATTTTTGTATCATAAAAATGTATTTAGTCATGAAAATAAACATCAAAATACACTAATTAGTGATTATTTTCGTCGGAAAATTCCGCGAATGGGCGAGTCCGTCCGCGAATAATTTCTAGATAGGTTAGGTTCCAAAGAAAAATCCGCGAATGTGTGAGTCCGCGAATCCGGAGAACGCGAATACTGGGGGAACACTGTATAACTATTTTTCCGTGAATATTTAAAAAAACCTTTTGTAGTCGACGTATCGTACGTCAATTAAGCACCCAACAGACAATTTTAGTCGACGTATAATACGTCCAATAGGCGTTTAAGGGCTAGGCTCGAAGGCAAAGTGGAATGCAGACTGACAGGTGGGCCGGGCTTCCCCCTGCCAGTTGGTAGTTGAATACCTTGTCAATAAATTTGGATAAGTGTTCCAGCTTGCAAAATTCCTATGTAAATAACTTCAGGATTGTCTGTTGGGAAACTACAAATTATACTTTGAATATTTACTATATTGAAATTAAAATGTGAATCTGTAATTCTATAAACATAGGTCAATATATGGCCAACACAGCATAAAATCCTCAGCGACTGTATATAAGGGAAATGGGCTGTCTTTTGTGGTTGGTGTCCTCGACGTGGTTTTTATTCAGTCAGAGGTACCAGACTTCCGTCTTCCATTGTCTGGGGAAGCTTCTCTCAGCCTTGCTCATTTAGGGCTATACATCACCCTCTGTCAGGTTTTGAGACACTGAGGGGTAGATCTCTTTTCCTTCTGGAAGATTTCAATGCTCCTGAGAAAATTCAAACAGTCTTGTCTTCCCAGGGAACTTACGTCCTCTTAGTGGGATGGGGCTCTCATCCTTAGGAGTCTGACTCTTTGCCTGTACAAGACTTTGAGAGAGTCATCAGATGGGGATCTAACTCTAAAGACTGTTTTCTTTCTTGGCCTGGCTTTAGCGAAGAGAGTAAGCGAGCTTCATTGCCTCATGGCCTCTCTTACTTGAAGGGATGAAGAACTGTCTCACTTTAATTAGCCCCTGAGTTCATAGTGAAGAATCAGAATCCACAGGTCCCTAATGTAGGGTTCTTGTCCTTTTTGATCCTCTATTTAAAGGATTTTGTAGAAATTGATCTCGAGAAGATGCGACTGTGTTCTGTTAGGTTACTGCAGCATGCTTTCAAGAGAACTCAACATCTCAGGCCTATGTGCTCTACTATTATGGGTTCACCTCTCGGCTCTTTACTCGCCTTCTGCACTTGGTGAGTTACACTCTTGGAATTCGACTTTTAGAGCCAGGAAGACCTGATGCTCCTGCACACCATTCTGGACTTTAAGAACTTACAGAATACACCTTGAATGTCAACTTGTCTTCGGTAAGTTGTGACTCACCGAGCATAGAAGGTGAGTACGTATGGAACCCTGAGGAGAGCTCATGATAGTAAGGGCATTGCCCCATCCTTAGCACTCAGTAAGAACCTGTGGGCTCATCAGGTATTTTGTGCAAAGAAGCGATCATGTTGATTTGATGTTTTATCTGTTGAACATTGCCGAATGGCCATGCCATAGGCAGACTGACAGGTGGGCAATGTGTCTTCTACCTTGTCAGTAAAGTTTTTTAGATGGCCATTCCAGCTTGCATTCCGAAGCAAAATCCTACTTAAAGAATTTTCTTAGTATGTTAGGAAAAATATAAATGTAGAATTTGTTATTTTTCTTAGGTGTATGACCAGAGCCTTTTATTTTATTATTCCTACCTCAACCACTATGCATTGTTCATGTGGTTGAAGGAAAACGTGATTGGTGACAGTAGGTGAGTGATGGGTATTCCCCTCACTCACCCCAATGAGCTAACCTTGTTACCAGATTCAACAACTGCCTCCAGCTTGTGATGAAAGATACTTTTGTTTACGTACCTAGAAAAATACTAATTACTTTTATAAATTTTATACTATTCTGTATTGCTTTTAAAGATTGGTTATATTTATACATGTACATCTGTTTGAAGCATAGGTTTTATACAACAGTAACTGTCATTATAATGTTTGCTTATATCTGATGATTTTATAACTTATCAAATTGCCAGGTTGAAGATGAGGGGTGAAAAAATTAAGGAGCAAGAATCAGAATCTGACTGGGACAGCATGTCAGAAATGGAACCTCCACCTAAAGAAGCCGTTCGGGTTAAAGCTTCACAGAGTTCTTCTCAAGGTAAGCTTTTTATTCTGAGTTCTTATAAGCTAAAAAAAACTATTCTTTTGAATACGAAATTGCCTGAAAATTTCGTCAGGTTGAGAATTGAATTCCCACTTAAAAGTGGAAGTTTACATTATAGGTGGATGAGAAATCCTGTACTATAGTGGAAGCCCATGGTTTCACATTAAAAAATATTCATTATTCTACTAGTTGTGGTTTGTAATGGATGATATGAAGTAGTATTGCTGTGTTCTTTTGTTACCAATCCTTAGTGTTTATCTTTGGTATTGGTGGGGAATTTGTTAATGGTATATGGTAATTGACTTCATTAGTAGTATTATAATTTTGTATGAAATTTTGCTTTTATATACCATGTCTGTGCTCTTATGTACCACAATTGATAATTGTAAATAAATTTAGAACATTTAGAACAATGGTGCCTAAATAATATTTGATTATTTTTACTGTAGTTTGAATTATTCCTGTATTTATGAAAAATTATAACCAGTACAGGTTTTATTGGGGGAGAATTTAGTGAAAGACTAGAAAGGCAAATCAAACAATGGGCAGATTGAATAAGATTTGGAAATCAAATAAATTAAAATTGCATAACAAAGTAAGATTATGGACTGGATCATAGTATGGCAACAAAACTATAGTATGCATCTAAAAGATTTTGCAAATTTGAGAATAAAACTTAAAGAAGTATATGTAGTAGGTGGCAGTCTGTTGTTAGAAATGTTACCATAGGGAAATTGACAGACATTCCACATATAGATTAGATGATGAAAGGGAGATGGAGACTGCTTGGAGACCTCATTCACATAACACTGTACAGGCATTTTCTTTTACACAATTGGTGCAGGATGATGGGAAGAAATTTAGAGGTTACTACTATAATAAAACTCTGACTTTCCTTAACCCACAGAACTGAAACTGAACCTAATCTTACACTATAGTTCATCAAAACTTATCCCAACTTCAATCTTAATAGTATTATAGTTAGGTAAACACGCTTGATGCTGTTTTTTTCCAGAGGATTATTCCATCTATTATAACTAAGCTACAATGAGCTCTTCCATTTCGTTTCTTCACTATGTTACTATTTCTGGAAGTGATTACAGGCAGGGTACGTGAATGCACATTTAAAAGGTAAACTTTATCAAGCCCATTGGGATTTTCCAGCATTGACTATTTGAGAACCAATATGTTTTCCGTTACCTGGAATGTGGTATACAACTTCAAAGTCAGCCTGATTCATACACTGATTCATCTCACAATGTTTTTGATTTCCTTGGAATACACCTACAACAATCACTTGACAATGTCTTGCATTATCATTTCCTACTGGGAACTTGAATAAATCAGACTATGTTCACACAACAACAAATGATGGATAATACTTGCTGTGAAGCTGAACAAGCATTTAGAAGACAAGTGGCTCGAAAAACGAAGATACCCCTACCGGACGTATCAAATTGAAGTTTTAGTCTTCTACTTTTCAGAAATGGAGTTGTTTTCTTTTTAACACTTTTTACCAAAAACTTCCCTATAATTTTTTGCAGTGTACCAGGTTTTTCAAAATTAGAGCCCACCCCCCCCTCCACAGAACAAATGGGAAGTTATGAAGTTTTCTGCTGTAGCCTATCTCCAAGTACGTTATCTTAAGTTTCTATTAAGCTATTTTTCATTTTACATTTCTTGTAGTTTCAGACTGAGTGATGGGGTTAGATACAGCCATGGCTAACGACTTGGAGGAAATCAGATGGATTAACCAAATCTGGGCTATAACTTTCAGAGAGGCCAGGGATGCTGGCGCATCCCTCATTTCACATGCATGGTTTTGTGGTTCATTTCTTAAAGACTGGGATGAAGCTGACTTTCTCTATGTTGCCGCATCAGATGAATTCTTCATTTACACAGTCAGGAAGCCAAATCATAAAAATGACATCATTTGAGCTGCAAAGTTGGATGATATCAGCAATGATGTGCGCTATCGCCAAGTTGTAAAATTTCCTGAATGTTTGTGAATTTTTCTATGTTTCACAGCCAAACGGTTAATGTGGATCATCAAAGAAAAAGGACAGTAATGGAATGGCAAATACTTCAGAGAAACTGTGCTTACTGGTGGAGTATTTCTTTTCCTCAAAGATCCTGAAAATGTGTTATCTGTTGAAGAAGTCACATTTTTGCATGATAAGGCACCATGTTTCAAGGCTCTTCAGACACAGGAGCTGCTTCGAAACAGTGGTATTGATTTCGTCTTGTAAGTGAATTTCCAGGTAGCTCCCCTGACCTTAATGTGTGTGAAAACATTGATAGTATCTTAAAGGATCGTGTTGAAGCACGCACAGTGAACTATGATTGTATACCAAGCCTCGACGATCTGCGAAGAGAGGTGACCGAAGTGCTCAGGGAAATGGAGTTTAAGCCTCAGTATTTTTGCGATTTACTAAAATCATATCCCTCAAGAATGCAGGTTGTGTTACAGGGAGATGGAGACCACACAAAATATTAGATACTCAGAGAGAAACTTAAATAAATATCTGTTCTGAATTACTTTTATTTTTGTCCTTATCAATTTTAGTTTATGCTGTAGAGGGGGGCGGGCCTCTAATTTCGAAACACCCTGTAGTATATGCTTTCTTACGCTTACAAAAGATTTAAACATAAATAAGGCATAGTTTTATATGCTTTAGGATACGAGGAATCATAATATGACCATCATTTTATTGCCAGAAGCACATAAAAGTAAATAATTGAGACTTTTATTACAAAAATAGTGAAAAAAAAATGAAAAAACATAGTTTCATTTATGTTCATGAGCAAACGGTCACAGACATGAACATTTCTACCCAATTAATTGTTTTAGAGCATGTAATGAGCTTTCTAATGAGACCAAAATTAACTTTCTAGAATAATCCGAAGTTGAATTAAAGTTAGTTTTTCACGAAGAAATGAGCCTGCCAACAGCAGGGCTCAGAACCCTCCTTAAGTTTACTACCAATCGTATATTTTGAATGTTTCTTCACAATTGCATTAGTTGTCCCTAAACCTTTACTTGAATTCATTTCTTGGTGTACCTCACACAAAACCTTCACCAATGCTACATGCCATACTGATGAGTACGTTAGTGATAATCTTCTAAAAACATTAGCAATATGTCACATCATTGGACTCAGCCATAACATTGCGACATCTATCAGTTTTGGTTTTGGTTTAGGTATTCGTCTTCATCACAAATTTGAAACTGCATGGTCTGGGCTATTCTATTCCATATGATGAGGTTAGACGGTTTCTGACATCAGTGGCAGAGGAAGATTGCACATACATTCCATGAGGAATTGTTAAATATACAAGCATCATAGATGTTGCAAATGACAATTTTTACCAGCATGAAGACGCACTTGATGACTTATCGAACACCCACTGTACGGCAGCTGTGTTACATCATAGAACCGAGTTTTAAGTGGCATCATAAGTAGCATTCCAAGGTCACAGGAGAAGACACTACATGAGCCGTGTATATGGAGAAACCACTTTCAATCTTTAACAAACCTCATAAAAGGCCTGAACCAAAGCGTGTTGCAGAGGAATCCATCTTCAGTACACATGTCGTGAACTTGCACAGGCAGGTGGAAGCGTGTGATTTAGTTTGGAAATTGTGTAGAAATACTGATGACATGACCTTCCTACCAGCATGGTCAAGATTTAATGAAATGGTATCACAGATAGATATTCTTGTTGCCAATGTGAGATACTTGCCTTTCATCAGTGCTCCACCTTTAGATTTCTCAACTATTTATACTGCTATATTAAGACTGATTTCTGTTGCAAAATCCCAAGGCCAGCCACATATTTTAGTGACAGCTGACCTTGCCATTTACAGTAAGGCACAGCAGATAATTTGGTAAAAACCTGAATTGCAAAGCAGTGTAACCATCGGAATCAGTAGCATGCATCCTATAATGACTTTCATTGATAGCATGGGAGAGCTATATGGAGATGGTGGCTTACTAGATATCTTAACATCTTCCAATGTGTATGCTAGTGGGACAGTCCGAATGTTGTTGCATGATAAGCACTTCCCAACAGGAAAAAGAGGAGTGAAAGTTGCACATGAAGCACTGACTCACCTATATTTGTCTGCAGCTGAATGCTATGCCATCGAAGCGCCTCGGTGGCCGCGAGTTCGATTCTCAGGCATTTCACTGAGGAGTGAGAGATGTGTATTTCTGGTGACAGAAGTCCACTCTCGATGTGGTTCGGGAGTCGTGTAAAGCCGTTGGTCCTGTTGCTGAATAACCACTGGTTCCATGTAATGTAAAAACACCATACAAAAATGGCTTCCTTGGATTGATGATGAATTCCATATCCTTGCCCAAAAACTCCAAAACAGTGTGCACAGGAACAGCCAAGCTAGTTATTTTGGAGTATTTAATCTACTGAAAAACAAGATATCTGAAGTGATCCAGACTCTGTCACTTTCACCCATTTCAGAAAGAACTATCAAACCTTCAATTACTGGGCCAGCTTTCTATAGGCAGGTGATTTGTTCTCATAGATTAAACAGGGCAGACAAAGATGATTTCAGCCTTCATCTGCTGACAGTTATGAAGACGGTTCCTTTCTTCCATATGGCTGGACGAGTAAACTATGCCAGGTACACATTAGTTTATGTGCCAGAGATGAGGCAACTTGAGACAAAGCAACTTGTGATCTACAAGTTTCTAGTGAAAGGAGGTTTTGTTGTATGCCGGACAAAAAGGAGAAAGTTTAATGGTGTCCCAACTGCTCAAGCTCTAGAGGAAACTATCAACCGAGAGGCAAAGGGTGCAGCAGGTGTAATAGGATTTACCCTGGGGAAAGGTGCGCTTCTAAGATGGATGTTAACTGGATATGTGTCTGGAGAGTACTCAGAGGTATTTCAACAGCTATTTGAAAACACCTCAGAAGGTAATATTCATGAGGAGCTTGGCCCATCAAGAATGTCAATAAACAAGTCAGATGTGGCATCCATAAAAGTTTATATCATGAAAAGCACTGCCAAAGCCCCTTTGACATAGACACCATCCCTAAAGAGTTGATCAACACCACTACTGGCTAGATTGCTACCAAGGCTGTAGAGAAATGTTGGACATCAATTCTAGGAAGAGGAAAGACTATCGTTCAAAACTTCATCACAGAGAGGCTAAGGTATGAAGGAACAAAAAGCTTTTGGGATTCCATTCCCAAGGGTATAGTGGTGACTTTTGAGTGTGTAAAAAAGGCATTGTCTTCTGACATAATTAGGAAAATGATACTTAATTCAGTGGTATTGTTCCGTCGCTTGCAAAGTATTGAGACATTGCTATGAAGGTTTTGTCTTTTGAATGAACTCCAGTTCCATCTGCACTACTCCAAGATGATGGAACCATGAGAAAGGCAACAAAGTCTGATTTAGCACACAGATTGGAGGAAACTATTATACAAGAAACTGAATTGAAAACCAACAGCATACATCATTGACGGCATGAGTTTTGTCCAGATGTCTTAGTTATCCTGTAGTACTACCAAATTAAGCAGAGATGTATAGGTATTATATGCACTGTGGTCACTCCGAAAAGTTTGTCACTTGGGAGAAATTTATACCTGCGTCTGAAATTGCTGCAACAGTTGGTAAAGAGGTTTGTTCAATGTTACCAACAGCACATGCACTTACAGGTTGTGATGCAACCAGTGTTCTCTTCAAAATCAGAAAACGTACTGCTTATGCTATCCTTCAAAAAACACCAAGATACTCTAATATGACTTGCGTAGTTTCACTGTACAGATAAGGAGACTGGGCTAGAAGCAACCATAAAGTTAATTCTCTTGATGTATGAAAAGGATATTAAAGGTAAGTCATGTAATACCCCCGATGAGTTGCGCTTTCAGATAGCAACCTCAACTGACAAACAAGCGTCCTCTCTCCCATCTACTGATGTTGCTTTCATGCAACATGCTCTAATAGAGCAAAGTTACAGACCATAATTTGGTGCAGTAGCCATATTGCAAAGCCAAAGATAATAGATCCTACTAATTATGGTTGGATGAAATGTAATAAAGATCTGCAACATGTAACAAGTTTGAAGGAATCTGCCCCAAAAGGAAGTACGTAGTACGTGGCTTGACCCACCTCTTCTGTAAGGATGAAAAATGCACTGATGGAAGAAAATGTCGATGCATCTTAGCAGGCCTAAAATGTATAGAGATATGCAACTGTGATGGTTATTCAAATATGGCCGTTGTAATTCAAGATGATGAGAATTTGGCTGAGGCAGACCAGTAAGATTAGTTACTCATTATGTTTGTGCTTTTTAAGCAGCTGATTACAGTGTCTGAGAGGAATCTGTTGTAAAAACATTATGTTGCATGATGATACCAATTACTATATTTTGTTTGTACTTTATTTTATCTTCAGTCTCTTATGACATTGGTAGTATCTTCTAATTTTTGCCTTTATTATCTAAAGTAATAGAATTACATACAAATGATGGTAGTACTTCCAAATGACTAAGCCCACAAAAAAATTGAATACAAAAGATGTTTATTACAGAATTGCTTTAAAGCCATACTAAGTTGTGTTAGCTTATTCATTTTGATGTCATTAGAAAGCTCATTAAATGCTCTAAAACAATGAATGTTCATATCTGTGACCGTCTGTTCATGAACGTAAATGAAATTATGTTTATCCATTTTTTTTCATTATTTTTGTAATAAAAGTATGCTTCTGGCAATAAAATGATGGTCATATTATGATTCCTCATATCCTAAAGCATATAAAACTGTCTTATTTATGTTTAAATCTTTAGTAAGTGCAAGAATATGACAAAGAAAGTATATACACTGCACAAAAAATTCTAGGGAAGTTTACGGTAAAAAGTGTTAAAAAGAAAACGTTGTGCAGGGATATTGATAAGTACAACTCCATTTCTGGAAAGTAGACGACTAAAGCTTCAATTTGATACCACATTCAACTTGTTATACCTCCGGTAGGGGTATCTTCATTTTTAGAGAACTTTTCAGCTGTCCGTTGCAGCACTACTGATCTTAACATTATCTGACTCAAGCAAGCTGCAAGTAAAAAAAGAAATAACAACATGAACTGAAACTCCTCAAGCATTTACTAACAAAAACATATATATATAAAAAAAACATGCATATTTCATCTTACAAACCCACTTTCGTAAGGCCACCACAACACCTTGGAGAATAGTAAGTGATATTGTCAGGTGGGCTCATTTGGCCACCAGGAGAGTTGGGAGACCTGGATGAGAACTATGAGAGGGGATGCAGGAGAGAATGGAGATGTATGGAAGATAAACCACAGAAAAGACATCAACAGCAAAAATTTGCAGAGGCCCTTTGCATCATGTAGAGTTGGAGGCACTCTTCATGAAGTGCACTTTGCTGCTTTCACACGTTATATTGTAAGTTACGTTTGTTAGTTATAATTCTGTGATAAGGTTGGTAAGTTGCCAGACATGCTAATATATGCATTTTTGTGTACTGACTTGTAATGTCTTTCCTTGGTAGATGCAAAGAAGTGTTTGCTATGCAATTTAGTTTTTAGCATTTCATACTTTTTAACCAGCATATCCCAAGTATTTCTAGCAGAAGCCAGAATACTTGTCGTTACTTTGAATAACTCTCTTAAACTCTTAGACCTTTAGCACTGTTATGCTTTCCCATATTAAAAACTCCTTGTGTGTTCATTAACAGAATTATAATGATAATGGGAAGGCTAGATGCAAATGATATGTCAGAAAGCTTAGCACGTTCAACCATAACTTGGTCATGGAGGAGCCAACCATGGAAACTGCCAAATGAGTTAAATTTGAGTTAACCTTGACAGGCATTGGTCAGGAAGCACTTGATCATCATAGCCTTGTTTTGCTGTTTAAGTTGCAATCACCCATGAAACCAGTAAATTCTGTCATGAGCAAGACAACCAGAAAGGTTGTTACCAAAATGACCATGTGAGTGATTTATACAGTGGGCCCCTGTTTTTGCGTTCTCTGGATTTGCGGACTCACGGATTCGCGGGTTTCTCTCTGGACCATAGCTACCCATTATTCACAGGAAATTCACCTATTTGCGTAATTTTTCTATGAGAAATATCCAGAAATTCCTGCTTTTTCTTTTAGCAATTTCATCATAAAATGCACTTTTTTTGATAAAACTGTTAAAAAAACCAGGTATAAAAACTTGTAGTGGGATTTTCTTGAATTTTATCTGTCAAAATAGGTCGTTTTCATAGCGGTTCCAACTATTCACGAATTCTAAACTTTTGTGGGGGGTCCGGTACGTATCCCCCCTGAATACAGGGGGACCACTGTACTTTGATACGGAGGCCCACTTTATGACTAGCCTACTTAGGTAGGAAATATTATGGCATCCATTTCTGTCTCTTTTCTAAGGAAAGATAACAAAGGGCTTGAAAGCAGTACGTATAATGTTAAAGTTGGAGAGTTGGTCTCATTCAGCAGTAGAAGCAACAGAAGGCCAATTGAAGAAGATAGTAACAGCAGAATTATGTGCTGAAAAATATTTTGTTTGAGTGGAATCAGGATAGATTCCCTCAAACGTGAAGTGCTTTTAAGTAATCCCATAGGAGAGAGTTGGTCATTCAAAACCCCTAAGGAGAAAGGAAAAGAGACTGAAGGAGGTTCAGTGTCTTTGATGCTCATAACAACATGTCTGAGAAGGATATGGGGGACATGGCAGAGACTGTTGCAGCAGTTAATGTGAGAATATTACCAAACACCAAAACTACTTCTACAGTACTGCCTAAATACTGCAGAGACTAACTGAGGTCATTTCTGAGTCTCAGGTCATTTGTAAGATCAAGAGATTAAACAAAACTAAAGTCTTGATTATCTGTATTCACATTACAGGCAGTTCCTGGTTATCGGCGGACTTGGTTATCGGCAATCTGGTTTTATGGCACTAGGCCGGCGATTTATGGCGCCATAACAGGCCGAGTTCTGGTTATTGGCACCATAAAACGGATTTTGACGTAGGAAAAATCTATTTTTGGGTGAGGTAGCTGTGTCATCCTGATGAAAGGTTCCCTTAGGCAGCTTTCTAGAGTACAAATACTGCTAAGTGTACCAGAGAAAAAAAAGGGTTTGTGGAGTTCCAACCCCCACTGTGACTATCCAATATGGATATCGTGCATGTAACAGGGACGTATGCAAGCATAGCCACAGCTATCTTACCCCGCATAGATTTAACCTCGTCTGCTAGGAAGGGGTAACGATTGATATTGGGGAGCCATTACATTGCCTATGTCTCCCGATATCAGTGTGTGTAGCTAGCGACGGACCTGCATCATTCCCTCAAGCTGGACTAGTTGCTTGGGGAGAATCCGCCACTGAGCAATCGGGGGGGGGGGGGGTGGCCTAACTGTAACGGGCGGGTTCATCAGGACGACACAGCTACCTCACCCAAAAATAGATTTTTCCTATGTCAAAATCCGTTTTTTGGGCTCAGGCTGTGTCGTCCTGATGAAAGTGTACCAGAGAAACTTGCATTGCTCAGAAGACTAAATTCACCCATACCAGGAACACCATCCTGAGAATGACTATTCCCGTCAGGGGAGTGATATGAAAAGTGAATCCAACCAAGACAACCTCCATGAATTGCATGTCTGTAAGCGGTTTGACCATACTAGAACCTCAGGCAAAGCAACCCGTCAAGGATGCGTCTGTGCGGATGACCACCGACGGGGGAGGATGAATGAGAAGGATTGACTTTGAGAGGCTTCGGGATGAGGTCCAGGATGTCAATTGTTTGTGCAACAAGTCGGGTGTGACTGCGCGCCGATCTCTTAAGCGTTTGGTGGCTTTGCGACGCCACACTCGATTGATGTCCTTGAGTCTGGCTTTGAGCAAGGGGTCTGTGATGGAGGCGAACTGGAGGAAGCCTAGCACTCTCTCTTGTATTCATCTGGTAGTCACCTTCTGTTTTAAGAATTGACGGACTGTCTTTGTTATTTCGCGACTCTTGGACGGGGGAAGAGACAGACGGTGGTCTACCAAGTTTCAGTCTAGGCCAAGCCACTGGAAGGATTGGGACGGAGTCAGACGAGATTTCTTGAAGTTTAATTGAAATCCCAGAGACTGGAGAAAGGCCATGGTGTCCTTGGCCATCTGGAGACAACCTTCCTGCCTGGACACCCAGACTATCCAGTCATCCGGATAGGCTGCCACCTGAATTCCCCGACTCCGTAGGACCTGAATGATGGTATCCGCTAGTTTGGTAAAGATCCGTGAAGCTATATTGAGCCCGAAGAGCATAGCTCTGAATACGTAAGCCTTTGCCTTGAGTCTGAAACCAAGGTAGGGGGTGAAGCGACGAGACATCGGCAGATGCCAGTAAGCGTCGGTAAGATCTATGGAGATAGTGTATGTCCCAACGGGTAGTAGGGTTTGTATTTGCGAAATACTTAGCATCTGGAACCTGTCGCACTGAATGAAGTAGTTAAGCTTTGACAGATCCAGAATGACCCTCTTCTTGTCCGAGCCTTTCTTGGGATCACAGAAGGAACGGCCTTGAAATCGCAGGGACTTTGGCCAAGAGGTCCTGAACATACTCTTCCAGGAAAGGTGTTGAGTCCTGGAAGAACCACTTGGGGGGAGGAGGTGGAGACTTCCACTTCCATCCAAGACCTTCGGACATTACACTGAATGCCTAGTCACTGAATGTCCACTGATGTTTGAAGCAGACTAGGCGACCCCCTACCGGAAGGGTCTCATTGTTTGCCTTGTCCAGCTCCTCTGCCTCCACGTTTTCCTTGGTGGTGTCCTTGATGTTTGTTGCTGGCACCTCGGCCTTTACCGCCACAGTGATCACCTCTCTGGGGTAAGTTCTGTCCAGAGTGGTAGGCCTGAAAGTTGCCCTTACCCTGTTCATAGTAAGGGTTGTAGGCAGGAGAGGGGGCTGGGTAAGGAGGAGGAGGCATCTGGTACACAGTGGATGGGGGAGGAGGTCCAGCTTGACGGTGTGACGTCTGCTTGGGTCTCTTGATAGACTTGGGGTGAGGCCCTTGGCCAGGGGTAAACTTCCTCTTGTAACTGGAAGCATCCCACTTCTCAAGATTTCTATTCTCCCGGGCAGCGATGTTGAGGATTTCTTTAACCAGATTATTGGGGAATAGATTATCACCCCACACAGAAGAGTTGATCAGGCGTTTAGGCTCATGCCGAACCTTGGCGCTGGCAAGGACATGTTTCCGGCATGCCCTGCGTGCCTGACAGAAGGCATATAAGTCCCGTTGCATGGCGATCGTATGGGATTTAGCCAGGGCTGTGTAGAGGTCCTTGCCCGGGTTATTGTTGATCAATGCCTCCAACATAGTCTGGTGAGACAGGGAGGCTGACAGGCGGACTCTGCTCTCATACTCTGTTTTGAGGAGGGCTTCGGAAAGTAGGGGTAATCGTTCCTGAAATTGCTGACTAGCGCAATTGTTAGCCTGCTTCCCCACGCTGAAAGTGAGGTGGACCCCTTTCCATATCTCAGAGTCATTCGATAGTACCAGCGAGGTCGGCTTGCACTCCTCGAGATTAGGGATGGCTTTTTCCTCAGTAACGTGGCAAAAGGAACTACCATCTCGTCTGGCGTCAAGAAAGATGTGAGATTCTTTCCGAAGGCTGACACCTGAGCACTGGTACAGGCGGCCTTCTTCATTTCTGCCAGGAGAAGCTTTGAGCCGCAGAGTGCTTAAAGATCACTGTTTCCTTGGGGATGGTGTCGTCTCAGATGGAGGCTTCATCACTAAGCCTCACATAGCAATAGGGGTAGGCCGCTTGATTAGGATAAAATTCCAGGTCTTCTAACGGCCTGGCCCTAAGGCCTTCCCCACATTGGAGAATGCCATCAGCCATAGGCATGGTGACAGCACAACGCCAAGGGTTCAGTGGGTTGAAGACTGGAAGTTGGGAGGCTGGTGGCAATTGACCCAACTGAGAAGCTGGTTGTGCAGGAGTCTGTATAGTCGACTAAAGAGTAGACAACTCCGACGAAACCGCAGCTATTTTCCCGTGAACTTGAGACTGCAAGGACTGCAGGAAGGAGCTCAGCTTCAAATCCAGGGCAGCATCTAGGGCGGCGGTGGTCAAGGGTGCTTCTGAGGGAGCAGAGGGAAACTCAGTGGAGAATGAACCCGCCTCAGACACCAGGGATAGCTGGAGCTTTTGAGACGGTGCAAAGGATGTCTCACCGCTCTCAGAAACAGCAGTAGATGAGGCAGCTGGAGAAAACAGACGAAGAGGTGTGGCGGTGGTCCCAGACAGAGTCTCAGAGGGGTCTCCCAAGAGATCTTCTTCCTCCGAGCGAGGAGTATCCACCTGCTCCTCGGTCTCGGTATCCAGATCCATATCTTCGGTATTTATATCCAATTTAGCAAGATCAGGGGTAGTGGTGTCCAAGGGTAACAGCTGCACCACGGGGATGGTGGCATTATACACCGCTGAAGGTTGAGCATCAGGAAAGAGGAGGGCTCTAAGTTCCTTAGAAGGAAGGTAGGGTTGACCCTTCTTCCTATTTTTACTAAAACCACGTACCCAAGTTTTTAACTGGCGTTTAGCCCACTTCTGGTCCTTTTCGGGGACAGTAGGTCCATAGCAGGCGAAGTGAAGAAGGTCCTTGCACACACGGCACTTTTCCGGGTCCCAGATGACAGCGGAGCCACGGGTGGAGGAGCAGTCTGCATGCTTCCGACAATACTTATGGCCACAGGGGTCGAATATCGTCAACTTGCAGGTGAGATGGGCGCAGGCCACTTCCTGTAAGGAAGAAAACTTAAATGAATATTTTAGACATAAAAATATTGGGTCCGAAGACCCCAATCCTTAGCCTAAATTATTTTACAGTATTTCACAGAAATAATATATTTCACAGAAATAAAGACAAGCTCATGACTAATTTATATAATATAGGCTAAGGAAGGAAAGAAGGGCAATATCTGGGAATAACCAACCTTCATTCAAATCCCTCATAGTTCAGTAAGAAGGCACTGAAACCGGGGGGCAAGATGCCAAGCGACCGAAGTCAAAGAAGCACTGAAGTTTGGAGGGGAAAACTGAATATTGGAACTCAAAATTCCATCCCAGTCAGTAGAAGAGGGCGGGTGGTTGCCCGGGCCGACCGATTAACGGAGGCTAAGGGATAGATGAAAGACTGACTGGAGGACACGGCCTAGAGGGGAACAACCTGAAGGGGGGGGCCCAGCCTAAAGGGAATTCAGAAGAACTGACCTTCAGGAAGGCACATAATTCCCAGATACAAAGAGGGTGTCAAAAGTCCCAAGACGGCCGCTAGGGGTGCGGACGGAGAGCAGGGACAGCGGCAACCCAGCTAGGCTATGGCCGGCAGGCGGCCGAGCCGAATGGTCGGCTGACTTTGTAGGCCGACAGCTACTAGGCTAGGCTCTATTCTAGTTGGAGGGGAATCCTGGCAGGATGAGGATCCGACACTAGAAAATGGCTACAGCCGACATGGCCGACCTTATAGGCTGACAGCCACTAGGCTAGGCTCTATCCTAGGTGGAGGGGAATCCAGGCAGGATGAAGAACCGACACTAGAAAATGGCTGCAGCTGACATGGCAAAAAGGCGGCCAAGCTGGGAGGCTGACAACGATCGTCCAACCTTTCGGCCGACCGCTTCTGGGCTAGGCTAAATCCAAAGGTGGAGGAGATTCATAGAAGGATGAGGAACTGTAGCCAGAAAGCGGCCGCGACCGACAGGGCGACAAGGACGACCGCTAAGACACAGGAGGCAACATGCACTCACGTCCTAGCATGCTTTGGGGGAGTGGCTAGGAGGGGTGCGAAAAGCATGAATGGAGACTCGGCCGACATGTAAGCCGACGTCGGCCGAAGACGGAGCCGTCCACCGCAAGCGGTGGAGAACTGGCGATAGGCAAGTCCGAAGACAAGGGACAGGCTACCCCTGACGGGCGACAGCGAAGTTCATCCAGCAAAGGCTGGGGAACGGACCCAATGTCCACCCGAAATTCAGGGGGAACTCCCGCGGGTGGAGTAGGCTAACTAACGAAGTCCATCGGCCAAGGACCGGACGAAGCTAGCTAAGATAAAGACCTAAATAAAGGAAAATACTAAATATTCTATTGAAAAATAAATAAATAAATAAATAAATAAATAAATAAATAAATAAATAAAATAAAATATAAAAATAATCATGAGCTTTGTAAGGCGGCGAGGCCGGATCCGCCACGAGGCCAAAACCGGTCCTGAAAAAACTCTGGTTAAATAGCAATATAGGGGATGAGAGCTTATAATTGACTCTCTAAACGTCTAAAAATACTCAACTTCTTAGAAGGAGGAGGAGAAAATAAAGCCATGATCCAAAATCAGAGAAAAAGCAGCAAAATAACAGTAGACAGTTACAGGTAATGATTTGTAGCCGGCTGCTAAAAGGGAATGATGCAGGTCCGTCGCTAGCTACACACACTGATATCAGGAGACATAGGCAATGTAACGGCTCCCCAATATCAATCGTTACCCCTTCCTAGCAGACGAGTAAATCTATGCGGGGTAAGATAGCTGTGGCTATGCTTGCATATGTCACTGTTACATGCACAATATCCATATTGGATAGTCTCAGTGGGGGTTGGAACTCCACAGACCCTTTTTTTTCCTCTGGTACATTTAGCAGTATTTGTACTCCAGAAAGCTGCCTAAGGGAACCTTTCATCAGGAGGACACAGCGCCCGAGCCCAAAATGCACCTTATGGCACAGTAATTGTGCTTATGGTGCCAATAACTAGTTATCGGTGCCATAAGCGCCATTATGGCATCATAAATTGCCAAGTTTCACTTAATGATGGTTTTTGCTTATTGGCACACCCCTGGGAACAGAGCCCCCACCAATAACTGGGGACTGCCTGTAATATTCAGAACTTTACTTTATTACATGCAACCAGCACCCAGGGACCAGAGATATATGTATAATACAGTATACTATCAATTTTAAAAAATAAAAAACCACACTCTGGTCGATGGGAATGCTGCATCGGTCTAAGGAAGTGTTGATAACACTGCTTACACTAACAACCAGGCTGAGGAAGGGTTTTGAGGGGCTTGGAGGCTGGGGAAACTTTCCAGGGTGGAGGGAGATCAGAAGGCTAGTTGGGATTTGAGAGCAGTTGGCAACGCTGCAGAGAAAGAGAAGTGTTGGTAACACTGCCCACAGGAATGAGCACATAAAGAAAGGATTTTTGGGGGTGACAGGGTGTGCCTGAGGAAGCCATTTCCTGGGCAGGGAGAGGGTGGGAATGCCATGTGGGATAGGTGGAGAAGGTTAGGCAGCTTTTACTTTGTTTTTATGTTTTTTCACATTTTATTAAAGGATATTTCTGAAACTTGTAATAGAATAATTATGCACAGTGCAAAAGGGGGGGAGGGGGTTGGGGGGAGGGGAGAGAAACAGAACATCTGATACAGCAATAGACTAAAGCTACTAGGATTATGAATTAGAAAGAAATGAAGTTTTCAGCTCTTAGGTTCTGGTAAGTGGCTGACTGCAGGCCTTTTGGCATGTTTGGAGAGGCTTAGGGAGCAGAACATTGGGCAATGGAGGTACTGGAGGAAGGCTGTAATTCATTTTCTGTCTACTCATCCTCTGATGTTGTGCCCTACAGTTTTTTTTATGTATCATCATTGGCAGGAGAAGTATCTTGTACTTCAAAAAGTGGTGGTATCATTGTTAGAGAAGAATTTAATAGAGCAGGTGTTGGAAAACTCTTTGGCGTTTTACAATGGACATAGCCCAGAGCTAGATGTGCAGACTCAACAGATTCATTCGTCTGCCCCTTTCTCCATGACATCATCCAGCACAGTGCTGTTGGCAATTCAGAAGAATGACTGGATGATATCAGTGGACATACAGGGCACCTATTTACACATTTTGATAAATTCTCATTCACAAAAGTTCCCACGATTTGTGTTTGCCTGTAATGTATTCCAGTTTAGGGCCTTTTCCTTTGGCCTGTCTACAATGCCTCAGGTATTCACGGGAATTTTGATACCAGTAGGGCGATGGTGTAACCTTTTACGAGCAAGGTTTCTTATCATCTTAGAAGAGTTGGCCAGCTAGCTCTTTTGACAGAATCTGAGGGCTTGTCTTAGTTGCTTGGCATCATGATCAATTTTCAAAAGTCTGCCTTGATTCCAACTCGGTCTATTCTCTATCTAGGGATGAGGATAGGCTTTTACAGTTTTCAGGCTGTTAGAAGAATTTTTGCCCATAAGAAAGCCTACTGTGAAACATTAGCTGTCTCTGTTGGGAAACTTGGCACTATCTGAAAAAATTTGTTAGATAAACAAGGCTCATGATGCAGGCAATTCAATTTATTTGAAAGAAACTTGGAACAGGACTCCCATTTATTCTTGGTCCCTTTAAGTTTTTGAAAGATTTTAGGATGGTGGAAGAATCATCAAAGACTGCGGAGAGGGTCATCCCTGTGGGTAATGAACCTGGACCTCTCCTTGTTTTCAGATGCTTCAATGAAAGGTTGGGGAGTGTGTCTGGGCAACCTAGAGATATCTTGGATATGGTTGCTACACGAGAAAGAGTTGCACATAAATCTCAATCTGCTGGCTGTTCGGATGAGTCTCCCTCAGTGCAAACACCTAGCCAAAAGCTAGCACTATTTTCAGACAATACCACCTCTTTGGCATACATCAATAACTAGGGCGGCATGAGATTGGAGAAATATATCTGATATCAGAAAATTTGCTTTTTTTGGGCCAAGGCCAGGAACATAGCATTGGTTCCATAGTTCATTCCAGGGTTAAGACTGTTTTGACAAATCAATTGAGCAGGAAAGGACAAATTAAGCTCACAGAGTGGTTGTTACATCCGCAAGTATTGCAGAACGGTTTTAGCAGTACCTCGGTGGCCTCAGAGAGATTGGTTTTGGTGGATCTCCCTCAAATTTTCCATTAAATAAAGATCTACTCAGACCACCGAATTCCATGCGGTTCCACCTAACCTCCGCAGGCTACACTTAACCACATGGAGACTCAACCATCTCCCTTGAGTGAGGAAGTTCTCTAAAGTATCCTTGAAATCTATCCTTAAATCAAGATGAGAGACAACCTGGCCTTGTATCGGAGGTAGTGGTGTGAATACTGCTCCTGATGCTGTTCTAGAGGGATTTCCAGCACCAGTATATCTATAAACAACAGCATAAAGTTCTTTTGATTCCTTAGTTGGATCTCTAACAATTGAGACCTCAAGAAGGTGTTGAGATTAAATGCACAGTTCAGCATTAATCTGTCATGGAACTTAGACGTAGTTTTGAAATTTTTATCTGCAGATCATTTTGAGCCTTTAGAATCAGCTTTTTTTAGTTTCTGATTATGAAAACACTCTTGGTAGGTCTAGCAACGGCGAAAAGTGAGTGAACTGCAAGCATTCTCCAGCAGAGTAGGTTTTTGTAAAGGGGATGCTATTTTATTATTTGGGCTGAAAATGATGTTGAAGCTAAGCTACTACCGACAACAGTAAGAATTCCAAATTTAACCTTTTGTGGGGAATGAAGAAGAGGCTCAACACTGTCCTGTTAGGGAAATTAAAATTTATTTAGATAGGTTAAAGCCTGTAAGGGGCAAAGTCATAATTATTATTCTATGTTCCTATATATACAATTGCTTAACACACTGGAAGCTTTTTTTTTTTATTAATATATGTTTGTTGTACATCTGTTTTTTATTAATAATGTCGTACAGTCTACACCGGGATCAGTGAACAAATTCGAATTCAGAACTGATATTCACAGGGGACAGTCTGCTCTTGCGTTCAAGACAATTTTGCCTAGAAAAGGTTTATGGAGGCTCACACCAATGTAGAACTGTTTTGCGTTCAAGGTGACTTTTGCCCTCTACTATTGGATGGCGGAAATCAGTCTTACACGAAGGGTATTTTTATGCCCTGTATTGATGCTGGGATTCAGTTTTGCATCTTTTGCAGTGTAGGGATGCTAGAAAAAGATCTTGTGTTCAGGGCACCTTTTGCCCTATACCGATGCTTGCGTTCAGGCCAGTGCCTTTTGCCCTGTAACGATGCTAGAATTAGAAATAAATCTTGTGTTCAGGGCACTTTTTGCCCTTTACCGAGCTACTTACCTTCAGGGTGGTGTCTTTTGCCCTGCACCAATGCTGGAAATATATAAATATATATATATATTGTATTAATTATTATATATATATATTATAATATAATATATATATAAACATAAATATATATATATATATCTTATATATATATATATAGATATATTATATTAATATATATATAAACATAAATATATACATTACATATATATTATATAAATAATATATATCTATATATATATATAATTATACCTATATATATATATATATTAATAATATATATATATATATATATTGTTACGAAGTGCCAAGTATCTGGTTACCATTTATCAAATATTACCTCACCAAAAGCACACCTGAACCCTCATAACACATTTAAACGACTGAATACTCTAAAGGCAACAGTGATCCCTTAACACTTACCAGTATTGCAGAAAATCAGACTAAGTTCATCAAAACAGTGTGAGGTAATACTGTAAGTAATTAAATTAATCAAAGGGCATCACTCCATCAACAACTTTCAAAACTCTAAGTATTTCCCTGATTTTCAGAAGTTTCTAAGTACTTCCTGATTCTAAGTCACTTCAATTAAATTGAAGGAAAGCAAATCAATTACCACTCTATGTTTCTACCTATCATAAATATAGTCATAATTATATATATTTAAACTGGTGTATGATAAAGAAAACACTTATAAAAATTTTAAATACAAAAATTTATTATTAAATTCAAAATTTATAAGTGAAATTCACAATATCAGGGAAAATTACTGTTACTTGAAACAAAGTAAAGTTTAATTAATTCTTGAATCAAATAACAAATTAAGTAAAATTAAATCAAAATTAATTTATCACAAAATTCAAGAAAATTAATTCAATCAAAATTCAAAAGTGTTAGGCAATAATTGAAAATTTGAAATTAATTCACAAATGCTAAACAACAATAAAACTTGAAAAGAATTCTAAGTAAATGCAAATCAATTCACAAGTGTTAAATTTAATTAAATGTGCAATGATAAAGCAATGAAAATAACTAAGTCAATTAAATTGTGAATGCAAATGAAAATATAAAACAAAAAGACACACTTCAATAAGAAAATGAATAAGTGCACAAACAATGGAACAGACACAAACACAAAAAATATCAGCAATGTGTAAAGTGTAAATCTTTTTCATTCAAAAACACTAACCAACAGTTTTTACCAAACCTTCGTAACAGACAACAGTTCCTATCAATTATTAGTTAAACACACTCCCTATCCATTATTAGTTATTCACTGTTCCTAACAATTATTAGTTGCAACTAATAAAAATATACAACACTTTACCTTGGTTATACCAATTCTTCTTTTCTTCTCTTGTAAATTACACTTTCAAAAAAAAAAAAAAACAGCGCCGTTACGAAATGTTTGTTCAGATTCCACAAAAGAAATTAAATAAACTAAATAAATTCTAAGAAATATCAAACATATAGAATTCTCACAAGTTATGAGTGACCAAATTTACGTTACGTTAAAATAATCTCGATGTCGAGTGAGAGAGAGAGAGAGCGAGAGAGAGAGAGAGAGAGAGAGAGGAGATCTAACTGCCTCGAGGTCTTAAGATCGAATGAAAATCTCTTCCTTTATGGAAATGACAGAGCAGATGTCTCAAAACGTTCTAGGCACGAAAGCTTCTCGAAAGTTCTGAAATCTGACGCAATCTTACACACATAATGTGCAACATCCACGTGGGACTCGGCAAATACATACACGTACAAGACAAGACTGCTCAACAGATACGTACCCGATTGAAACGGAGGGTAAACGATAATTAAGATTGACATGTTTTTTATGACAACGAGCTCGCTATCAAACGCGCTGACAGAGCAGGGAAGCAAACGGATCTCGCAGACTCCAATCTTAAAGTGCTGACATAAAAGTTAAACATTTGCAGCTTTGAAAAGACAAGGATCTCTCTCTTTACGTTATATATATTCTTTTACAAGACGTAAATGCGAAATCTGAACACACATTAAAACATCCTATTCTAAGCTATCTAGGAATCTGAAAAAATGTTATACAATCTACAAGACATTTCAAAGAGGGGAAAACATGCATTTTGAAAGTAGCAATATATAATAATATATATATATATATATATATATATATATATATATATATATATATGTATACATATATATATATATATATATATATATAGATATATATATATATATACATAATAGATATATATAGTATATATATATATATATATATATATATATATATATAATATATATATATATCTATATATATATATATATATGTATATATTGTGTGTGTATATATATATATTAATATATATATTATATATATATAGATATAATATATATTATATTATATATATATATAATATTTTATATATATATATATATCATATATAATATCTCATATATGTATCCCATACCTATCAATATATATATCTATATATATCTATTAGGTATATATTTATTATCATCTCTATATAATAATATTAAGTTAATAATATATCATACATACATACATACTCATACATACATACATATATATATATATATATATATATATATATATATATATATATATATATATATATATATATGTATGTATGTATATCACCTATTTGATTGATCAATATATGATCATAGCCCCCTTATTTTGCCACCAGGGAGATGCAAAATTTTGTTTCCTCAATTATGATCATTTTAATTAATTGTAATATGCCTATTTGATTATTAATATATGATCATAGCCTCCTTATTTTGTCCCCAGGGGGATGCAATATTATGTTTTTTCAACTATGAACACTAATTAATTGTAATATGCCTATTTAATTGACTGATATATGCTCATAGCCTCCTCATTTTGTCACCTTGCAAATTGTTTCAGAATTGCATATTCTCACCAAACCAGTTTAATTGTTAACATACTGTTCAACCGGCAGAAAGCACTGTTACTAAATGTTAACATCTTCATGAGCACATGTTCCATGTATTTTGTACAATTGCAAGAAGCTCCTAACCATTTTATTCTGATATATTTTTAATAGCAATTCATCCACAAAGGTCCATTATTGAATTTTGATGAAAATACCCTGCGTGATTGCTGTTGTGATGTTGTACAAAAGATTAGTCCAAAAAAAGGTGCATTATTGAGTTTTGACGAAAATAATTTGCGTGATTGCTATTGTGATGTTGTGCAAAACATTCGTTCAAAAATTGGTGCATTATTGAGTTTTGATAAAAAATAATCTGTGTGATAGGCACCATATATATGTATAATTCCAGCATCAGTGACTGCTAAGGCACTTTGAGCTATCTGAATGCAACACTGTCTACAGGGCAAAAACGCCCTGAACGCAAAAGTAGACTGTCCCCCTGTGAATATCAGTTCTGAATTCGAATTTGTTCTCTGATCCCGGTGTAGAGTGTACATTATTAATGAAAACCGCATGTACAACAAATATATATAAATAAAAAAAAACTTCCAGTGTGTCAAGCAAGGGCGCCCTGGGGGCAAGTTCATTTTCCTTCATCAGTACAGGGTGCCTTGAATGCAAGAAGCATTTCTAGGATACCATACAGGACACCCTGAACACAAGAAGCATTTCTCGAATATGGTACGGGACGCCCTGGAAATAACCTCGGCCATTGGGTACAGGGCGCCCTGGAAATAATCACTTTGTTTATTTTATTAGATCGAAAGGCAGGTGTGTAGTTGACGGCAAGTTGACTACCTAATATTTAAGATATGTTTACTTGAGTTTGTTTCAACAGTTATAAAGATTTTCATCAATGAAACAGTCACCATCTTATGAAATATGATTCCCTGTTCTCTTGTGATCCTGTTTCTGTATGGAACACAGTTGTTGCCCCAGCACTGGGTACCAGAAGTGCCTTGTTGCTGCTGGTCTCTGCAGTCGCGGCCGCTCCTGTTTCTCAGAATAATGCATAACAATTGGACTTGTTTGTCCAATCTCTCCCTTCTATACCTATTGGTAGACCCATCTTGTAACTTGATAAGGACAAGGGGAAAAGGCATTAGGTAAGTAAGGGAAATTTGTGTACCCTTTGAGCACTCTTCCAGCCATTCCTTGACCTGACCTGTTCTTTTCCTGTTAGATTTGTTCTTAAAGGGGAACTTATGGTTGCATTTTAGCTGTTCCATGTGTATTATTATTCTATTTAAGTACCCCTGGTGGAAAATGTTTTTTGAAAGGGGAGTTTTCTTATTTTTTACAACCAATTTTCTATTGCACCATGAGTGCCTCCATTTTGTGTGGCTCATCTGTTATGCATGATGTCATGTAGCGGTCAGCTCAGACAGGCGGAACCATTCCGAGGGAACAGCATCTTTAGATAATATCCTTTCTGGGCTCAACCTGTGCCGCTCCGTGAAATGCTCCTTATAGCACCATTTCTAAGGTATAAAAACTGCTATATATACAAGAGAAAAAAAGTTGCATGGAATGGTAGGAATATACCCACCTCGCTCAGGTAGTAGTTCGACCTTTTGGTCTCTTGATTCCTCAAGGCTGTTAGAGAGGGATTAGCATGACTTGGTCATGTTACTTGGGTGCTATTGATGGTCCCAATCTTCAGATTGGGTGTTTTAGTAGTTATGGGTTTTGTGGCGTTTTTCCATCATCTCTGATCTTCTTTCAATACTTTTGAGTGCTGGAAGAAGACGGCTACTATGTTTGACTCTCCCTGCAGGAAGTCTTGATAGGCTTCTAGCATTTGGTCCTTTATTGAGAAAGAGGACTGATCTAGATCAAAGGACCAAGGGAAATGACAGCACCCATGTGGTCCTGTCATCCAGACTTAGTGAGGGGTGTTCCCACCTTCCTTGCTTTCTGTACCGTAGAAGTCAGTCTTCCAAGAATCATTGATGGCCCTTGCCCACATTTATCAGAAGTTGAGTACGCTCTCCAAGACTTCGGGGTTTGTTGTCAGTTTGGATTTGATTATCGTCACTGCATTTGGAGCCATATGGTTTCACCTGAATCTGTATACAAGGAATTCACTTAGCACCAATCCAGCTTGGTAACTTTCTGTCTCCACCCCTGATTTATCAAAAGTAGAACCCTTCATCTCGGTCAGTGCCTAACTGATACCACAAGTAAATTGGAGTCGCTCTCTCTCTTTCTATTTGTGTGTGTGTTACATGCAAAGGCAATGGATGATCTGAAGGAGGCTATATTCAAAGCATTTTAGTCGGGGGTTTGTCTTTGTTGACTACCCAACCCACCAAACAACTTCTTGTGAGCTTTTTTTGCACGTTGGGGGATGTAATACAGTGTTGTCTGAATGAAATAGAAGCTGCAGCAAGGTTGGTGCAGTTGACTAACAGCATATTCCATAGGTTTCCGGGCTTATAAGGAACTGCAGTTAAACTTTAATGTTCAATTGGCCTTCTCTTCGTAGGGACAGCAGTGGTTCAACTTCATTTTTTCCCATGGAGTTTCTCAGACTTTCCATCTGGTTGGGAGTTTTGTTTCACCTTTAATCACTTCCATTTTTGGAAAGATGGTAAGGGTAAAAAGAGGAGGAGGAATGCAATGGTGGAATTCTTTCCTTGTGGCTGCCATTTGTAAGAGAATGCTGGTCTCTTTTGAGTCCTCAATCAGTACTGGAAAATGGTGCTAGTTGAGGGAGAGCAATTTCTCTTTTTCAAGGTACTAAAAAGATGGGTTTATGTCAAATATGCGTACTATTGGTCACCTGCAAAATATATACCTCAGCTTTACGCTTTAGAAAGAAGGTCTATTGTCAGGACTTTCAAGGTCCAACAGAGTCTGTATGTTCATGGAGACTGCGCACTCAGTGCTCGCCTCCATCAGGGAGAATGACTTCATGCTTACAGTGGATCTGAAGGATGCATATTTTCAAATACCAATCCCCCAACCTTCCTGTAAGTACCTTTGCTGTATCCTCGGGGTGATGGTGTACCAGTTCAGGGCACTCTATTTGGGCTCTCAACCACTCCTTAGGTGTTCACACGAGTGTTCAGCCTGGGTTCAGCTTGGTCCATTCACAAGAGATATGTCTGTTGAGGTAGCTTGATGATTGGCTAGTCCTAGTGAGTTCTTACTCGCAGTTGCTCCAGGACAGAGTTGACTCCTCGAATTTTGCCAAATCCTTGGGATTGTGGTAAATTTCTTGAAGTCTGATCTCATTCCTAAGCAGGAGAAAAAATACCTGACTATGCTGATGGATACAGTAGCAGCAAGTGTCTTTCCTTCCAACTCTTGGAACAATCAGCACAGCAATGGTAGGTCACAGTCTGTTACCTGTCATCATGGGAGAAGCTGGTCACTCAAGGGCAGTTTCACCTTCATTCTCTTCAGTGCTTCCCCTGCGGAGGGAGGCAGACCCTTAGAAGTATTGAGGTAGGAGTTCTCGGGGGCTGGAGAAGCAACCTTCTTCTTCTTCAACCAAGAGGCCTTTGGGGGAGGGGAGGAGGCAACAGACGATGACGATGATGACAACACCTTCTGGGACATTTTCTTTGACTTCTTTGTTACCTTCTTCAGGATGGCGGTGAGGTCCTCCACCCAGGCTGGAGCAGCAGGCAAACCACGTACAGCAGAACCGGAGACGTCAGGAGCAGGAGTAGCGGGGGCTGCCCAGGCAACAGAAGCAGCAGTAACAGGGCGCAGCCCCACTACCACAGCATTAGTGGAGGCAGGGGAGGCACAATCTCCAGCGGTGGGCACTAGGAATAAAGGTGGAGACAGCAGGAAACCAGGAAGCGGAGGTACCGTAACTCGAGGTGCTGGCAGGCGGACAGCCGTACCCATCATTACTGAGGGCATGATAACCATCGGATGGTGACAGAATGCCATAGTTGGGACCTTGGCAAAGGCTGAGGTGGTGACCTTAACATTAGTCAGTGTCTCCACTGCATGTGTCACCACGGGCTTGGGGAGATGAGCCAAAAGAGCTTGCAAGGACGGTTTACCTACAGTCCCTAATGAGTGCCAAGCTGCTGACAGGTCCGACGGTTGCTCCTCCACCTTACCTGAAGAAGGGAAAGTCGGATTAGAAGATGGAGACTCTTGTTGCTTCGAGGGAAAACCCATTTGCTTGGAGCAACCAGAGACCTCCAAACTGAGATCACTCTGAACCCTCTACCTCTTTCCCATCCTCCTCACTCGACGAATTTGACAAAGAGGATGAGGCAGAGGCCTCTCCCAAAGGAGAGGGAGCAAGAAGGGGAAGCTTGCCAGGAGAGAGAAACGAGGATGAAGGATTAGCGGCCAAGGGAGTCATTGGTATGTATAACCCTCGCCACCAAGGGAGTCATTGGTACATGTAACCCTCAGATGACACCTTCACCCACTGCACAGGGGTCTAAGCAATACACTCAACACAAGTTAGTTCTGGGTTGCAGTCCTGTCCCCTGCATGAAGTCCAAAGGGCATAAGGATCCACATCAACACTAGACCTAAAGTTATTACAACCCTTTTTTCCCACCCCAGGATATACACGCTGGGGGAGTGGGGGCCAGTTTATGGGTAGGCTTTGCAGATTCATGGATTTGTATATCATTTTATTAATGACAAAACAGCAAACACACTTAAGCATATTCAAAACAACAATGGAAGATCCTACTGGGAAAATAACCGTTAGCGACAGTCAAGCAGAGAGTGAAGCAAGCATGTGTCCTCACTGAACAACGGCCAAAAGAAAATTGGTGTGTGTACATGCAGGTGGGCAGGACACCCACCACCGGCATGGTAGTAAAGCTACCTAACTAACTTGTTCAAGAGTATAGCGGCCATTTTTCCAGCTTTGCTGAAAGTAATTCCTAATGTAAAGGACTGAGGGTTTGTGTATTGTGTAGGAACAAACATGTAGCACCCCAGGCTGGGCAAACTTTGAGGTCAGCCAATTTAAGAAAAAACACATCAGTGGTAAGAGAAAGATAATGCAAATGCACATGGTGTAAAAAAAAAATAAAATTCGTCCTACCTTCCACAAGAAGTGTAAAATGACTGTTGTTCATATGTGGAACAAACCTTTGGTCTTAACAATAGGATATTGTTCCTACACATTATACAAACTGTCGGTCCTTTACAATAGGAATTACTGAAGGCGTAGAGGCATAGCCTGGACAAGGCCACTGAATTCTTAACAAGGTGATTCAGTAGTTAACTACCGTCTACCGTTCCAGTTGTTGATAGTCTCTCCGACTGGGCATAAACATTCCAATTTGCTTTCGGCCGTCGTCGTGGACAGACGTGTGTTCACTGCTCTGTATAATTGTGAATTGCTTGTATCATTATGAATAATTAGCAAACCCTGGATTTACAGCCTTTGCTGCCCTCTACCCCAAGCCAGTGCTACCCCAGGTATGACGGCAGGAAGTGCGGAAAGATCCGCACTTTTTTCAAGGTAGATTCTCACTCCCTTTGTGCTTCATGCCGAGGGTGTGAGTGTAATGAAGATATAATGTGTGTGGAGTGTTCCTTGTGGTCCGCTGCCCAGTGGGGGAAGTTTGCAGGGAGAAGGAGGTATGTGAGGAAACCCAAAACCGTGGTGGGGAGTAATACGCCCCCAACCACTCTAAATATTACAAACCCTTTGTCCTCATTCCTCTCTCCCATCAACTGTCCTGTATTTTCTGCCACCCCTCCAGGGGAGGCCTCTCTCTCCGCATCCTCCTTTGACAAGTTGGGGAGGGGATGAAGAGGAGCAAGGATTGACTCTTCCTAACCAACTTTTGCTTCTGCAGGTGAGGTGTCAGGACTAGGCCTAGCTTGGTCTTCCTTTGGACTCGTGGGTGCCCCATTAGTAGAAGCACTGCTCGCTCATCTCAACCATGCTTCCAGAAGCACTGTTACCTACTGTTACCATGTCCCAGCCCGGTTACTATGTGCTTCCACACCTGGTGTGGGCACATCACCCCACAAGTGTGACGTCTTCTTTGGTTGGAAGGCAACATCTGCAGTCATCTAACCTACTGATGCCTCCCCCTCCTGGTTTCATGATGCCATCGTTGACAGTGTCGAGGTTCCCTGCCCTCCCTTGTCACCTGTTGCTATGCCAGCCCCCGACTCCTGCAAGAGAGGGAACCAAGACTCCGTCTTCAGGGGCCAGGGTCTCGGGAGCCTCTAGAGTATGAATTAAGGGTCGCCCTTCAGTCCCTAGTTCCAAAGGTGCTGGCAGCAGGACCGGAGACTTGTTTTCGAGTTTCTCTGAATATACAACCTCCCAAGGGAAGTCGTACATCCACTGCCACAAGCGTGGGTCAGCTCCTCGTCGCAATAGTGGCATGGGGTGAGAGAAGGGACAGAACCACTGCTTGGACCCACCTGCGAAGACCAAGCCTGTTTCTTCATCAGGATCTAAGGTTGATGCTTCTGTCCCCCTGGGTAGAGCATCAGGAGAGACTAAGAGAAGGTCCCCTGTATTGTCCTCTTCACTAGAGGCTTCACCCTCAAAGGGTACTGGGATGCGTCGTGAGGATGATGCTCGGTCTCACCAGGCAGGGAGCCATGTCACTGCTAGTAGCGCTGCTGCTGGCAAGGGCACTGCTCCCTCCAGCGCTGCTAGCGTGGTGAGAACCGATGCATTCTCCTTGGGACAGCACATCATCTTTATGATCGTGCTCTCTGGAAGGACTGGATGGTCCTTTGCCAAGGGATTTGGACACCCCCGAGATACAGAGGACCTTAGCGGAGATTGTCGTTCTAATATGTCATCACAATGATCTCAGGGAAGCAGCTGCGACTTCCTCTTTTTGGGGACCCAAGAGTGTTGGATCAAGTGAATAATCTTGTCTCGGGACAAGAGAATTCACTTAGGTCCAACATATCGGATAGACTGCTTCCCCCACCTCTACCTCATCAGAGGCGTTTTTACACGGCCTCAGAAAGGCCTTTACTGACCAAACAGGCAGACCCGGACCTGGTTCATCTCGGTCCAGGTCTGTTGTTGCAGCACCTGACTGGCGAGAGTATTTCTCTCACAGCAGGAGGCAGCAACATTGAAAGCCACCACCATGGCGGCTCTCCATGCAGTCTCCTGGGTGGACCTGTCATCTTTCACAGTGTCCAAGGTTCTTCCTCTGGGGCCATTACTCTGGGGAAGACTCGGCCTTCGGGAGGCTGTGTCAGTCTAGGGCTATTACCTACCTGGCCCACCAAACTGCTAACTAGTGGGCTAACCTGGTGCTCAAAAGATGTGATGCTGTCCTCTCTTGAGTAACCAGGTCGCATGGTTCCGAGTTGGTTTTTGCCTTAAGGAACAGATCTTTGCTGGATTTTACCTCTCTTTTCAATAGAGAACAGGTAGTGCTGCGATGGACAAGTGGAGGGATGATGACAAGGACCGGCTTGTTCACCAGGCAGTAGCGAAGGCTTCTGTGCCCACCCATTCAACTGTGGCTAGACCTTCGAGTCTGGCTAGCTCTTCATCGGCCCCAAAGAAGTCCCACTTCTAAGTTATCTCGAGGAATGACCCAGCCATCTTCTTCCTCTTCGAAGGGAACGCCGTCACGCCCCTTTCAGCCAACTTTGCCTTCGGGTAAGAGAGGTAAGGGTAAGAAGAAGAAGGGGAACCGCTAGGGTCGGTTTTCCCCTCCAGCTGCTGCCATTGGTGTGGGGGGTTGTCTATCGAGCCATTGGGCAACTTGGCAGCGATACAGAGCAGAGATTTGGGAGTGGATGTCCTTCGGGAGGGTTATCTACTCCCCTTCGAGTCTCCGCCACCCTTCACCAACCACCTGTCTTTTTTCCTACGTAGTTGGATCACCGAAACACCAAGCACTAGTACAAGAAGTGCAGAAGATGCTGAGCAAGGGAGCTGTAGGAGTCATGTCGGACTGCTCTCCTGGGTTCTACAGCCGAGTCTTTCTCATAGAGAAGATTTCGAGGGTTAGAGACCAGTCATAGACCTTTCTCCCCAGAACCGATTCGTTCGCCAGACTCGGTACAAGATGGAGACACCACGTTCAGTGTTGGCCTCTATCAGGGAGAACGACTTCATGCTTATGGTGGACCAGAAGGATGAGTATTTTTCTAAATACCCCTTCATCTTCCTGCAAGTACCTCCGCTTCGTCCTTGGAGACATGGTCTACCAATTCAGGGCACTCTGTTTTGGGCTCTCGACCGCTCCCCGGGTGTTCATGAGAGTGTTCAACCTGGTCTTGGCTTGGACACATTCGCACACATCTTTTGAGGTATCTCAACGATTGGTTGGTCCTGGCGAGCTCCTGCTCGCAGTTGCTGCCGGACAGGGATCGCCTTCTCAAGTTTTGTCAGGATCTAGGGATCTTGACAAATCTGGAGAGGTCCGATCCCAAACCCAAGCAGAGGACGTTGTATCTGGGCATGCTGATAGACACGGTAGCAGCAAGAGTTTTCCCCTTGGACTCTCGTATCAGCAGGCGTCTTCACCTTCGGCCTCTCCAGTGGAGACTGAGGGAGTATTGGTCCCTGTTACAGGATTTTCAGTCTGTCCTTGTTCCTCTCTTGCAGGAAGTAAGGGAAGACTTGGACTGGTAGGTAGATGTCGGGAACCTCATCGTAGGAGTGGATCTGTCCACCCTGCATCTGGACATGCTCCTGTTCTCAGACACATTGAACGAGGGATGGGGCACACACCTGGAGGTGTTGCTGACTACAGGAGTGTGTAACCTTCACAACAGGTGCCTTCACATCAACGTCCTGGAACACAAGGCAGCCTTCCTGGCCCTCCAAGGGGGACTTGCCTCTCTCGAGCTACACTGGTTGACAATGCAGGTAGAGCTGTCAGCCAAGTACATTCCATGCAAGAGGAATGTAGTGGCAGACAAGCTCAGCCGCCAGAATCAGGTGATAGGAACCAAATAGTCCCTACACCAGAACGTGGCAGAAAGGCTTTTCAGCCTATGGGGGTGTCCAGTCTTAGACTTGTTTGCCACCCGGTTCAACAGGAATGTGGAAATCTTCTGCTCCATTGTTCCGGACCCATGGGTAGCTGCAGAGAACATGTTTCAACACCCATGGAACAACCTAGAAGTCTGTGCCTTTTCCCCGTTCTGACTGGTTCAAGCAGTGATCAGCAGGATGCGGATCATGCAGAATCTTTGAATTATTCTGGTGGCACCCAGATAGAGAGATCCCCCCATGGCAGAACCTGCTTTGTTAACTGCATGTCGAACGGTATCACCATACAGTAGAGTCCCTGTGTCTTCATGGCTGGAGGTTATCCACCATCTCTTGAGAGCGAGAGGCTTTTTTCATTGAGCAGCAACAGAGATGGCAGGATACCTTAGACAGTCCTCTGCAGCAGTATACCAGGGAAAGTGGGCCGTCCTCTGTGGTTGGTGTCATGGACAGGGTATCTCTCCAGTCGGAGCTGCTCTTCAGAAGGTCGTGGACTTCCTAGTCTACCTTTGCCCAGAGAAGCTCCTTTCCGTCTGAGCCATAAAGGGCTATAGGGCTCCATTTGCCTTGGTCCTAAAGCAGAAGGGTTTGGATACCTCATCTTCCTTCGAGATATCTCTTCTCATGAGGAGTTTCGAGAGGTCTTGCCCACCCAGGGATCTCAGGCCTCCTGCATGGGATGTGACTCTTGTACTACAGAGCTTGACTTGTGCCCCGTACGAGTCACTTCGAGAGTCCTCAGCCAGGGATCTGACCCTCAAGACCATCTTTCTGTTGGCCACAGTATTGGTGAAGAGAGTAGGCGAACTGCATGGTCTTTCTTTCAACGTTAAACACTCAAGAGGTTGGGGATCGGTTACGCTCGACTTCATCCCAGATTTCGTAGCGAAGACCCAGAATCCATCGGTCCTTGACACTAGGTTCGAGTCCTTCTCCATCCCCTCCCTGAGTGACTTTGTTGGTGATGATCCAGATAAGATGCTACTTTGCCCGGTTAGAGTACTACGGTGCTATCTTAAGAGGACTTACCATCTCCGGCCTGAGTGTTGACGACTCTTTGTTAGCACCAGTGGTTCCAAAAAAGAGGTGTCCAAGAACACTGTCTCCGACTGGCTTCGTGAGACGATCAAGAAGGTGTACTCTGCTGCTGGCGATGACATCGGTACACTTCGTCCGAGAACTCACGAGGTCAGGGACATTGCCCCATCCCTCGCATTCCGTAAAAACCTGTCAGTTCAACAGGTGTTGAAGGCAGGGATCTGGTCTGGGCGAGCCAGACCACCTTCACCTCTCAATACCTATGGGATATTGCCCACAGGTCCTTGGACACATTTTCCTTGGGATTGGTGGTGGCTGCTCAACAAGTTGTGTAGCTTACCCAGCTCCTCTAACAGGAGAGAGTCGCATCTTGTCTTGTTGTATGGTATGATTGAGTATGAATGCAGAGTGACTGGCTCTTCTTCATCCCTTTCACCCTACTCTTTCCCTCCGGGTAGAGAGTAATGTGGACCGTACATGCCGGACCGAGCATAGATTTAGGTAATTCACTCCTAAAGTAACCTATCTTTTCCTTTTGTTAGAGATAGAAGCAAATATCCTCCCCTTCCCTTACAAGGCAGGGAAGGGGACCTTGACATAATACAAACCCATAACTTGTATTTGCCTTATAGTCACCAATATATGGTTCTTTGCTTTCCCATATAGGCAACTTGTATCTCTCCCTTATGAAAAACGCCCAGAAGGCTGACTCTGAACTCGCAGTTCCATAACTCTGATCAGATGCAAGTGGCTGGATCCTCTTCCTTGCTCTAACAACCCCGAGAGGAACCTAGGTGGGCTGAACCTCAGTCAGTTCATTGGACCTCACTCAGATTCCTCCCACCAATCAGTGACTCTTCCTATCGTAAAGACCGATGGTTTGTATATCGTGTAGAAACAAATCACAGTTTTTGAAAGTAAATTGTATTTTTCCTAACTATACAAACCTAGGTCCTTTACACTTAGTGCCCACCTCATGTCACCCCTCAATCTTTTACCTGGGCTGAAAGCAAATAGGAATGTTTACATCCGGTTGGAGAAACTATCAACAAGCGGACTGGTAATTAACTACTGAACCACCTTGTTAAGAATTCAGCAGTCGTGTCCAGGCTACTCCTTAATGCCTTAAGAAATTCCTATTGTAAAGGACCTAGGTTTGTATAGTTAGAAAAAATACAATTTACTTTAAAAAACTGGGATTTTTCCAAGTGCAGCTGGTAACCGGTTAAAACAACAATCAGAGATTGTAAGCAAGGAATCTGTGAGATCTGGAAATGCTTGTGTTTATGAAGTGAAAGCTTGTCAGCAACCGCACACAACCTCGTGACGCTCAGTCTTCTAACCACTTTGAAGAGTAAGACGCTTACTCTTTGCTCTACTTCCAAGCCGGTTGTGTTTTGCCCATGTTCTGTTCTTTTCAGTGTGTTGTGTGTGTGTGTTCCTGTGTAATGGCTTCTTACGAGTCTCCACGACCTTGCCAGCATATGTGCCCGAGTGTCCGAGGGTTCCTGTGCTCGAGATTTTTGGTGGTTTCGGTTACAGATCCTCATACAACTTGCAGTAGGTGCAGAGCTAATTTTTGTACTGGGACAATCCTTGCCCGAAATGTCGTGCCTGGCCTAAGGCTCAGTGGAAGTTATTTTATAAGAAGAGGGAGCAGAGTTTCAACTCTTCCTTCTTCGGAAGGGTTTTCTTTGCCTCTTCGGGACAATTTGGCTGCTCCTTCTCCTTCATGTGATGCTAATTCTGGTGTTCCAGTGTCTCCTTCCTTTTCTTACAGTGATTCGTCGATGGAAGTATCGGGAGTGCCAAAAGCTGATTTTATGTGTAATGTAGCTCTCCCTCTCCCTCGGGTTCCAGTTCCAGATTCGGAGTCACCCAAAATATTGGCGGTCTGGGCATCGCTTCGGCTATGGTGCTCACCCTCTTGGGAGGGTTTGTTGTCTCATTTCATGGAGTGGAGGTCCGTACCCCCCTCAGCTCCCACTGTTCTCCCACCTCCCCCTGGTCTCATCTATGCTGGGTCTCGCGGGCAGCCTTCGTGTGGGTCAGCTTTGCCAGTGAGGCCATCTACCAGCTCTGGTTATAAGAGGTCGTGAAATCACTCCCAGCATCCACTTGTCCCGCCGCTATGATGTCATCCCTTCCAGCTATGATGTTATCGTCCTTGCTCGCTAAGCTGTCCAAGGCTTTATTTCAGGCAGTCTTCAAGAGGCTGGACTCTGTTTTGGAAGAGAAGTTCTCTGCATTCGCTGCGAAGGAGACTTTCCATAAACGGAAGGTCTCTTCTCCACCTCCTGCTGCTAAGAGGTCTCATAGGGAAGAAGTTGCTTCTTCCTCTCCTTCTTCACCGCCATTGCCGCCTTGTTGTCATCGCATCAGACGTTGGAGGATCAAGGACTTTGCGATTTCTCCTTCTTTGAGCAGAGGGAGTGTTTTGCCTTCTACCTCTCACGTCCGGGTCTCTTCCCATGCACATCCGTGGTCGTTCTACCAAGAGGAACACTTTGCCTACTTCCCCTCATGATTGTCTCTCTCCATCTTGGCTTAGCGTTCGTGGTTCTGGCAGTGGATCCTGCAGAAAGGGCCCTTCCTCGTCTTTGCTGCTTGGCCAAGTCTCCGCTATGCATACTGGTAATCCATCGACATCTTCCCTTCACAACCGTGTCTCTCCACATGGACATATTCATAACAGTGTGGAGCCTTCATCTTCTGTATACAGACATGCCTCTGGCTTGCACGTATGCGCTGGTGTGATTGGAACTGCTCCTCCTTCGTCTACCTCGGTTCCAGTTTGTCGTCGTAAGGATGATAAGGCTCCAATCAAGAGGTCTAAGGTTGCAGAGGTGAAGGTGGTTCAGGCTGTATGTAAGGATTCTTCAATCAATAAAGATGTGGTCCAAGGACGGGTTCCTTGTTCGCCTGATAGAGGTCTTGACCCTGAGAATTGTTCACCTTCAAGAAGCTCACTTCATTCACGTTCTGTGTCTCGGGACCGGGCTCCATCGACTTCTCACAAATGTGTACCTTGTATCATTGCACAGCCATGTATGCTGTTCCTCATGTGAACGTGTATGTGCTTCACATGACGTATGTGTACGTGATCGTTTCACTGGTGGTGTACCTGGTTCTTCACACGAATTTGGACTAGGTTTGAGCAGGGATTGGGCTCTAGTGTCGTTGTTGGTGGACACGCAACAGCTTTCGTTAGTTGGTTCTCCGTGTGTTAGAGGTGCCGCCCTTGCATTTGATATTCAGAAGGCTAGATCCTCTATCAAATCGTCTCCCAAACATGCTTCTTCTCGTCGTCGGTATCCTTTGCCAGAGCAGGAGGAGGGAGACAGTCAAGAGTTTTCGTCTTCCTTTTCAGAGGTTTTTGACCTCATTCGTGGGTTCAACAATCTTGAGTGTAGGACTCAAGCTCAGTCTTCGATCACACCTACATGTTTGGAAGCCTTGCTGGGTGCCTGTCATGACCCTAAGTCTTCTTTTGAGCTTCCTCTGTCGGGCCATGCTCAGTCCGTCTTCCAGCATGTGAACACTTTGTTGCAGGACCGGGATGGCTCTGTGTTCGAAGGGGTCGTCCAAGTTTCTTCCTCCTCCTCTCATACGGCATAGGAAGTGTTATTCAACTAATTCAGTTCATCTGATGCCTCGTTACCTTAACCCAGACGTGATTCATCTCAGGCCTGGTTTAACCTTAGAGCAGGTGAGGTCGGAAGGTCCTTTGTCATCTCAGAAAGCCCTGACTGTGGAGTCAACAGCTGCTTCCATTTTTCAGACGGTCTCGTGGGTAGACTTATGGTCAGTAGCAATAGCCAGGATCGGTTCTGATTTGTCAGTAGAGGGGTTAGCGAGTTTGTCTTCCCTCGCTAGGCTGTTGCAGTCCGGTGGTAAGGTGTTCTTCTATCTAGTCCACCTTAGCACTAACTTATGGGCTAACCTTCTTCTAGCTAGGAGAGACACAGCTTTTTCAAAGGTGCCAGGCTTAGTGGACTCTGAGTCCTTGTCAGGACTCCAAAATTGGGATCTTCTGGATTCTCAATTACTGTTCACTAGGACGGAGTTAGAAAATGTGATTGATCGGCGATGGGCTGATACCAAAGGCAGGTTGGACCACCAAGCAGTTTCGAAGTCGGAGGCATGTTTGCATCGTCCCCCTCCTCCTCTTCCTGAGAGACAAGTAAAAAGATCCTCGCCTGTCAAGTCTCCTAAGGGATCTGCTTTGGCTAGGGTCCTGCGGGCCTCCTCTCAGGCTGAGTCAAATAAGCAGCGTCCCTTTCAATCCCGTCCCTACAAGCCTGGGAGGGGATATAGAGGAAGGCGCAGAGGTGGTCGTCAATAGTATGGGCGCCTCTCCCTCTCCCTTGCCACAGGTAGGGGGATGCCTGGCGGGCCAAGTGGTGAGATTATGGAGCAGAGAAGTGGGTAGTAGAAGTTCTGCGAGTGGGATATCTACTACCATTCGACTACTCTCCCCCTCTCTGGGACAGTCCATTGCTCGTTCAGTCATACCCGTACAATTCTCCAAAGTTCTTAGCTCTTCGGGGGAAGTGTTGAAGATGTTGGATAAGGGTGTGATGGAGGAAGTAATATGGCCTTCTCCAGGGTTTTGCATTTGTATTTTCCTGGTACCAAAGGCGACAGGCGACTGGAGGCCGGTAATTGACCTTTCCACCTTGAATCATTTTGTCAGGAAGACAAGGTTCAAGATGGAGACACCATGGGCGGTGTTGGCAGCAGTGAGGGACAATGAATTTTTGCTGTCAATAGACCTCAAAGACGCTTACTTCCAGATTCATATTCATCCTTCACACAGAAAGTTTCTTCACTTTGCTCTCGGAGAGAAAATATTCCAGTTCAAGGTCCTTTGGTGTGGGTTAACTCATCCCCTCAGGTGTTCACAAGGGTCTTCTCGATGACTGGCTGGTCTTAGCGAGCTCCAGGAAGAAGCTGTTGCAAGACAGAGATTGTCTACTTCAATTTTGTTTGGAGCTGGGCATTGTAGTGAACCTAGAGAAGTCGAATCTGGATCCCAGTCAGAATTCCCTTTATCTAAGTATGGTGATATATACAGCAGCATTGAGAGTGCTTCCTTCAGAGCAGAGGTTGGAGAAGTTGCGGGTGGTAGCATGCAATTTCCTTTCACAGCCAAAACAGCCAGCTCACCAGTGGATGGTTCTTCTGGGGATTTTGTTTTCCCTTGAGAAGCTGGTCCCTCATGGTTGTCTCCATCTTTTAGCCCTTCAGTGGAGACTGAAGACTTCTGGTACCCAGGTGGCAGGAGATTCCCCTCTTCAGAGAGTTACTCTGTCTGAAGAGGTGAGGAAAGACCTTCGTTGGTGGTTGGACAATTGAAATCTCTTAGTTAACCCTTCTGAATTCTCTCCCTCCAGACTTCCTTCTGTTGCACATCAGTGTTTTGGAGTTGAAGGCAGCTTTTGTGGGTCTGAAGGAATTTTAGAAGGTAGAGGGACAGTCCATTGCTCTGTCAGCTGTACCCTTACAATTCTCTGAAGTTCTTAGCTCTTTGGGGGGAAGTGTTGAAGATGATGGACAAGGGTGCTATAGAGGAAGTAATGTGCCCTTCTCCAGGGTTTTACAGTTGCATTTTCCTGGTACCAAAGGCAACGGGCGACTGGAGGCCGGTAATTGACCTTTCCACCTTGAATAATTTTGTCAGGAAGACAAGGTTCAAGATGGAGATCCCACAAACGGTGTTGGCAGCAGTGAGTGACTACCTTTTGCTGTCAATAGACCTGAAGGATGCTTACTTCCAGATTCATATTCATCCTTCACACAGAAAGTTTCTTCGCTTCGCTCTCGGAGAGAAAATATTCCAGTTCCAGGTCCTTTGGTGTGGGTTAACTCATCCCCTCAGGTGTTCACAAGGGTCTTCTCGATGACTGGCTGGTCTTAGCGAGCTCCAGGAAGAAGCTGCTGCAAGACAGAGATTGTCTACTTCGATTTTGTTTGGAGCTGGGCATTGTAGTGAACCTAGAGAAGTCGAATCTGGATCCCAGTCAGAATTCCCCTTATCTAAGTATGGTGATATATACAGCAGCGTTGAGTGCCTCCTTCAGAGCAGAGGTTGGAGAAGTTGCGGGTGATAGCATGCAATTTCCTTTCACAGCCAAAACAGCGGCTCACCAGTGGCTGGCTCTTCTGAGAATTTTGTCCTCCCTCGAGAAGCTGGTCCCTCATGGTCGTCTCCATCTTCGATCCCTACAGTGGAGACTGAAGACTTCTGGTTCCTAAGAGGATATTCCCCTCTTCAAAGAGCTCCTGTGTCTGAACAGTTGAGGAAAGTTCTTCATTGGTGGTTGGGCGATCAAAATCTCTTAGTAGGTATTCCTTCTGAATTCCCTCCCTCCAGACTTCCTTCTGTTTTTGGATCTCTCACAGGTTGGGGTGCTCATCTAGGTGACCTCATCATGTCAGGTGTTTGGAGTATGGAAGAGAAGCTACTGCACAGCAACATTTTGGAGTTGAAGGCAGCTTTTCTGGGTCTGAAGGAGTTTCGGGAGAAAATAGAGGGCCATTTGTTGGTTCTGATGTCTAACAACACCACGGCTGTCGCCTATGTGAACAAACAGGAAGCTCTGGTGTCTCGCCAGCTCCATTCATTGATAGTCGAGTTACACCAGTGGGCAGTCGACAACTGGGTGGAACTCTGCAAGATACATCCCAGGTAAGAAGAATGTGGTCACCGACAAGCTGAGCCGTTGGAACCAGATTCTGGGCATGGAGTGGTCTCTACATCAAGTTGTGGCAGACAGGCTTTTTCAGGTTTGGGGGAGGCCTATGTTAGACCTCTTTGCAATTCGCTACAACAGAAAACTAGAAGTTTATTGTTCGGTGATCCCGGATTCTCTTTCCCTGGCGGAGGATGCCTTCCAACACCCTTGGGACACCCTAGAGGTGTATGCTTTCCCTCAGTTTTACCTGATCCGTCAGGTGCTGAACAGGGTGATGAGATCTGAAAACCTCCGGATGACATTACTAGTTCCTCTGTGGCCACAGGCAGAATGGTTTCCGGACCTTCTGTGTCACATCGAAAGGTTTCACCAGTCGGTAGAATCCTTGTCTCTTCACGGATGGAGACTATCAAGTACCTCCTCCAGGCGAGAGGGTTTTCTCAGAACACTGCAAGACATATGTCCAACAGATTTGCCACCTTTTCCATTCCATCATTAAGTGACTTTGTTTATAATGACTCACAAGAGCTCTTCTTGTGTCATGTAAGAACCCAGCATTGCTATCTCAAAAGGACTCGACATCTCAGACCGGGGTGTTGTAGGATTTCTGTTAGTATGGGTTGATCAAAGAAAGAGGTTTCCAAGAATACCATTTCTCTCTGGATTCGTGAGGCAATCAAGCAGGCTTATTTGTCTCTTGATGGTTCTGTCACTGAGTCTGTGCAGGCTAGAGCACATGACATCAGAGGTATAAGTTCCTCTGGATTTCGAGAAAAATTTTGCTGTTCATAGAGTTTTGAGCACTGGTACTTGGTTACACCAATCCACATTCACCTCTTTTTATTTAAGAGATGTTGCCCACAGGTCTATGGACATGTTTTCCCTGGGTTCTGTGGTGGCTGCACAACAAGTGTGTAGCTCATCCATTGTCCTTGACTGGGCAGTTTTGTATCTTACCTAAGGTGATTGTGTGGAAGAGAGAATGAGTGAGTGGGCTGGTCTCTTTCTTTCTCTTTTTTCCATTCTTCTTCCTTCGGGCAGGTTGAGGAATAGACTCGTATATGCTAGACTGATCTGATACAGGTTAGTATGATAGGCATACTGATAGTTTGTTTGCTGAATATATTTATGAATAATCAAACCCTCTATTCAGTAGCAAATACTTGGCTTGCTACCAAAGGGGGGGGGGGGGGGGGTCAGGAGTAATAACAGACCTCTGTGATTTTATGGTTTGTTATTGAACAGTCAGAGTTTTCTTTAGTCCCTTAAATGCAATGAATCTGCTCATATATCATTGTATTGCATCCCATGACTGAGTTGTAGATTTCAATTTATCTGTCTTCTCACACTCATTCATGCACCTTTGGAACTCGTTTCATTCTGGGAGGTGGTCAGATGGGTTAACTCCCAGCCCGTTTAGGATGTCTATACCTCCCTCCAAGTATAAGTCTATCCTATTGTTAAGACCGAAGGTTTGTTCTGCATATGAACAATGACAAATTTTTAAATAAATTTGTATTTTTCATATCTAACAAACCTGAGGTCTTAATGTATACTGCCCACCTCTAGCCATCCCTCTCTTACTTTTTATTACTTCCTGGTTTGGGAAAAGACTGAACATCACGACCAGCTTTTGGGCATTGCCAGATTTCACAGATTCCTTTCTTAGAATCTCTGATTGTGTTAACCCATTACCAGCTGCGCTTGGAAAATATCCTATTATTAAGACCTCAGGTTTGTTAGGTATGAAAAATACAAATTGGTAGAAAAATTTGTCATTTTGTCATGTGAGAGAGAGGCAGTACATGCTCCCTTGAAGTCAAGTATATAACTAAATCATGAGCCGCCTAGAATGGGGGAGCTGAGCCAGTCTAAAAGTTGCCAATAGTAAATTTATGGGCTATTGAAGAAATGGAACCCCTTTCCCACCCAATTTCTCCAGAACGATGGCGTATAATATTGATTCTCAATGAGGTAATCCGTCCACCACTCAAAACCTGTTATTGTTACTCATATGAGGATATGCGTCCATTAAGGTTAACTTGAGGGATGAAGTTGTGTGTGAAACAGTTAGACATAAGGATTTTGATGATCCAGGCCTTGAGTTTGTGCATCTAAAACACAGGCAGCAAGTTCTTGTTCTTATTCTTGAGGTCCCTGAGGTTTGCAGCCTCTTAAATGATGCCTGGGTTTCAGCATGAAGCCAGCAGCATTGCCACAAATGAGGGTAACCCTATCCTTCTGGACTTTAAATCTGGGGCTCCTGGCTTCGTCCTTTATGAGGTATGTCCGTGAAGGCATTTTGTTTTTTTAGAACAAGCCAGTCTCGTCCATATTGAACACTTGCTCTGGACAGCAGCCCTTGTCCTTGATAATTTTCTTGAAGGTCTTGGGACATTTTGTGGCCGCTTCCAGGCCTGCCAGTGCCATTTCCCCATGCAGAGAAACGGACTTTAGGTGGACCGTTTCTGTTACTGTACTCTTACCAAGGCAAAAACTAATCAAGTTATCCCTATAGTACAGTATTCAGCCACGTACATTTTCTTTCATACAGTAGTATTCAAACCTTATAGTTTTCTGTTAACATAGATAGGGGTGACATTAGTCATTCGTTTGGCAAACATTTAAAAAAAGACATTTTATTGATATTTTGCTGTGTTAATATTAATATTTGAAATTAGTTCAGTAAATAATTTATCATTAAAATGTATTTAGTCACAAAAATAAAATGAAAGTAATTAGCGAATAGTTTAGATATGCTCAACTGTATTTATTGTTTTATATTTACTCTTTTAATAAATGGCATCTCATTTTTTTATTTCACTTTACAATACTTACAGTACTTCCTCTTTCTTCTTCCAAATGAACACCGTATTCTTTGGAAACTTGAATTTCAAGTCTGTGGCTCCTGTGGGCTTATTCCATATGAATAGGTTTCATTTACTGTATAGTACTACTACTACTACTACTACTACTACAATTAATAATAATAATAATAATATGAAAACATCAGCGAGTAGGTAAATTTTCCACGAATTACGTGGAGTTGTGTTCCACAGAAATATATGCGAATCCTGAAATGCGAATAGTCAGGGATCCACTGTATCTGCTATTGTAGTCCAGGGCCCAGAGGGGCGAACCTGGTTTTGCCGGATAAAGTTTTTTTCTCTGCTGTTTCTTGCAGCATGGGGGTAGCTCTTTAAGATTTGAGGGGGTGCCCAGTCATATCCCTTGAGCATTTCGAGATATTAGGCCCTTTCTATCAGACATGTCGAAATAATGAGAAATAACTTCACATTTTCATCAAACATCTTTTTTTCCATATTTTCATGTTAAAAATTCAGATCAAATGCACTCAGTTTATTGTCTCTGATATTTATTCATACAATACAGTCAGCAACATCAAGTCTAGATGTAAACTATAGTGAATTAACCCATTTCTAGTCATTTCATGTATGAGAAATCCGACAACTTTACTTTCATGCAATATTTTTAACTGGCCGTAGAAGAATGCTAGCTATCTACATGGTATATGGAGAACATCTTTTATTTTGAACCCTCTTGGCAACTATCCGACTCAAAAGTATCATTTAATAAGAACAAAAAGTCCTGAAATCTGTTGCCAGAAAGTCAGACTGAGAAACCTTGTCAATCTAAATTACACATGGTGGCTAGTTCAGGCTACTGAAGTCTCAAACAACCAACACTGAAGCATGCACAAAACATGGTGCAAGGTAAACCTTTAACCCTGCAACTGTATTTCATGGTGCTACAAGGGTAATCAGTTTTGCAGCCACATTTGATCATTTCTAATATGTAGTCAGGGGCAGGTTTTGTGTTGTCTGGTAAAGAAGTGGGGCATAGTGTCTTGTTTGCTGTGGCCCTCTTCGATCCATATTCCTCCGGCCTTAGCTCTGGGTTGGCTTCGATTGATTGCCATAAGACTGTCTGAAAATGTGCCCTCTTCAAATTTTCTATGAATGTCTCTCTCGTAGGTGGTAGGGCAGCTAAATTGGGAGAAGACGTGTGGCCTTTCCCACTCTTTTTTTCCCCATACAAGCAGTCTGGTGTGTGACATATCTCGGCTTTCCTTGAACCCGTAACAAGCTGAAATGAAACGAGTGGCTTGAGCAATCACTTCTGGGAGGGATACATCAACATTTCCGATAGCTGATTGGTCACATCCGACTTTCAGGATTTTGACTACTGTACCTTTACCAATGTCGAAGTAGCAAGCCGTGGTATCACATCCTGATATAGCAAGTGCTGGTAACAGGTTCTTCATAATGTCCCTATGCTGAGCCTGTGTCATTTTGATGTCCAATATTGCCCTTACCTTGCTCGGTGATTCCATGGTAAGTGGCACTTCCACTCCTGCCATTTGGTAGTGATACAGGAGTAGAACGAAAACATCAGTATCATCAGAGATAACAGTAATTTGTCTGGCCTCCCCAACAAAATGCAAGACTTGTTGGATTATGATTATATCAGCCTCTTCTTGGTGGGTTTCCAGATCGTACCGAGTCTCTCTTTCTTTGTTTTTGACTCGAAGGGGACAACTATCCTCGCTAGTGACAACCAACTTGTGTTCTCTGGTACTCTGTAAATGGAACAGCCTATCTTGAGTCAGCTCATCAAATAGGCTTTGAATCAGCTGTTTCTTGTTTACAACTGAAGACAGGATAACCTTCTGGGCAGGCAACTTTGTTGTTCAAAGAAGGTGATGTTTCCGTGTAACTCCTGTCTCTCTTCCATCTCGTGTTGTGGACTTAATGGTATACTCATGATACCTGTCGAAGATGAGGTAGACGTCACTATTGATTAGATATAAAGCTATCCTTTTCTTGACCTTCACAACGAAATCAGCTACGCAACCATCCGTAGGCCAATGTATTGTCCAAAGAAGGGCCGATCCATCTATAACAGTGACATCTGCATTACCAGTATTCCTTCGAGAGACTTCTATCCGGAGCGACCTCTTGAGTGTGGACTTTGATCTACCAATCTTCATTCCATTTTTCGTGAACATTGCCGTTGGGACAGGAGCTAGCTCATAAGAGAAGACATCCTTCACATCAATCTCTCGGTCACTAGATAACAATGCAATGAATCTTGAGTAGATGGCATTCAGATCATACACTTCTGAGTTACCAATCTTTACAGACGTGCATGATGCTGCCATAGTCTCCACTTTCATGGAAATTTTGCTTAAAACCCTCCTGGCCAAGTCTTCTCAAAACCTTCCAACATTCCTTCTCTGATCAGTACTGAGTTTTCGATGTTGACAGATGCTGGGGCTATCTTCCCACTGACGATGTTGACAGTGCTTCTATCTGGATGCTGCTTGGGGTCAAGGGGATCCATGCTCGAGTCAGGTTTACTTCGAAGTCCATCTCTGTCCTTTCTATCAGCTTGAATCCTTGACTTGCCCTCCTCTTTGTGGTGCAACTGGATCCTGCTGGCCTCCGTCTCCTCTTCCATTTTTAGCATCTGGGATTCCATCCTGCAGAAGATGTGACGACTAAGTGCCTATATTTTCAGTGCTATCTGCTTAAGTGTTATGCCTATGATCCCTCCTGAACTATGTCCGTACCTCATGAAGGTCGATTCTATGAATTGGCTACTCTAGAGTCCATTCCAAATACCACGTACGTGGTGCATGATGTGTTGTCCTTTCAGGAAGAGGCGCTCAACATGAGATGGGAGTTTATCCATGGAACGGACATAGTATAGACCATACCGAGCATAATTGACGTGACCCACTGCAAAATAATACGGAAGCATCTTTCAGAATGTCGCCAGATGAAGAAGCCAGTCACCCTCGCGTTCAGCACTGATATACGTCATCATCAGCAATACAGGCTTGACCGAGACCTCAACCCACAGTTTCACTGTCCTACTCTCAGTGGCAATCTGAACTAATGCTTTCATCATGTCATCTGCAGTCATGAAATGATGACCAATGAACAGGCTGCGGATTACCTCCACCGCCATCATTCGAAGGGCACGAACGTTTTGAGGGAACTTTTTGCCGCTTAGCATCTTAGGAACCCCTCCAAATACTTCTGAAAGAACATCAGAAAGCCCACTTTCAGTTTTCAGGCATCAATGATCCAATGGCCCCCACAAAGCTCATCAGAGCATGCCTCCCACCTAGACGAAGGTACATATCTTTGAAAGTTTCTGGCTGGTCCCATGCAATCTGCACAGCAACTCTGTAGAGCTGTTGGTCGCACGTCAAGATGCTGAATGTCTGGTCTGTTTGAGCTGTAAGTTCTTTCACTCTCATCATGGCAGTCAACATTGTATCTTGATCGGAGGGTTTCATGTCAATCAGAGGTAAGAAGACAGCTTTTGTCTTGGGCTGTGGAAGATGACCCTGCTCCCTGCTAAGTTTTGCGTTGTACCCCTGAAATTTCAGTATAAAATAAAAAGTTTTCTTTTATCAATTTTATGGTTTAAAATATGCATAGTAAATATTTTGTAAAATATTAGTATACAGAAAACAATAGGAAAATACCTAAACCCCAGGCGGATATAATTCAATTAGAAATACGGAAAATGATTTTTTTCAATTATGGGCGCGTCCAACAATAATCAGATGGAAAGGGCTTAATATCTCGAAATGCTCAAGGGATATGACTGGGCACCCCCCTAAATCTTAAAGAGCTACTCCCAGGCTGCAAGAAACAACAGAGAAAAAAAACTATCTGGCAAAACCAGGTTCCTTAAAAATCAAGGGTTTGGGCCCCGGACTATTGAGAAGTTGAGGGGAGGATGGGTATGGAGTTGCCATTTTACACCCGTAGAGTTTCTTTACTTATACCTATCTGGATTGTGCCTTTAACCTATCTGGATTGTGCCTTTACCTGACAGGATCTTGGCTCCATTAATCTGGATAATCAAGAGATTACTGTAGTTACATATATAGTAGTGATAGTGTTAAGACGTTCTACTATGAGATTCAGGGCCTCTGTAACATGGTTTTTTGGACTTTGCTCCTTATCAAAGCATCGGATGTAGCTGAAAGTTGACATATGTATATTTTACAACCACACACAAATTTTGTCAGCATTATCAATAACCTAAACCCGATAGTTTTAGTTTTTATAGAGTAAAAATGATCCAGCCGACGACATGGCCAATGATTACGAGCCAAGAGTAAAAAAACATTCATTACGTAAGCAAGGTAAACACCTTTTGATGAAATGTTTCCCCGCCCATCCCCCAGACAGAAACTCATTCACCTTATTCCATCAGCTCTGAAACCCAAAGACTTTATGAATGGCAGAACAATACATAGATGTGGGTGGGGTATCTGTGCAAGCGAAGTAATGCTACTGTAGCAGTAGTTCCGCAACAGTAGTAATAGCAGTAATATACATGAATTAAACATTTAGGCCAACTGCTGGGATCCTTGATGATCATTTAGCACTTCTTACAACTACTCGAGAAATGAGTTTTTATAGCCAGAAGTTAAATTTTCTAATCCAACAATGCCCATGATAGCCTTCAATGTTACCCTGAATTATAATGAGGCCAAAGTGGGTGGAACCTCATGAAGTCATCATTCTGATGATAATTATTGGTGAACGTTTAAAGCCAAAATACAGTACCGGCTATTTTTTTTAGTAAATAGGTAGATAACCAATAGATAAAAATTGCTATACATTGGATACAGCAGTTATCAAATCAAGCTCGTTTACTCTGTTTTTGAAAATTACCAACTATTCCCTACATCTTGTCAATCTGATTGTGACAGTAATTTCTTAGGAAACTTATTTTGGGAGTTAGACTAATAATCGAAGTGTTTTTGTATTTATTAACATATTTTGCTGGTTTGTTCATTATGACAATTATCAGTGGAGAGGTTTCAGAGTTCATAAAGGTGTACTGCTTTCCTTGTATTTAAATTTGTATGTCATTGTTGCCAGAGGCATAGCCTTCGTTACGTATAGCCTATCATCCATCGAGAAAGAGGGAAGAAATCCTGTCATAAGTTACGTAACGAGTGCGTTCGAAACCTTTTCTCTGAGTAAGTTGGCCCATCTTCAAAAAAAGTCACTTTAACATTATAAGTACCAAATTTATTCAACCTACGTAATGCAGAATACAGTCAAAATTTATGTGTAGACATGATGTGTATTCTGAATAAGCATTATATTTTGTGAAATGCATAGATAAAAAGTTATTGTGAAAAAACCGTGTTACAGAGGCCCTGAATCTCATAGTAGGTAATGTTTATTGTTTACATATGTAAAATTTCTTAATAGTAATAATGTACAAATATTTTTGTCTTGGTTTTCCATATACTTAGCTATGCTTTGCATCTTTTAATATCTCCTCTCTGCAATGTTCTCCAGTCTAAAATTTGTTATGCATGCTTTTAGCAAAAACATTGCTTCTTGTAATGTTCTTTTATGTTGCTAACAACTTTTGTTACAATGTAAACTTTTCAAAGCTAGAAATCCCTTGCTACATTAATATTCTACCCAAAGTAGAGTACTCTGTTTCCTCAGACTTAATTCCTAGGTAACCCCAAACTTAATTCCTAGGTAACCTTAAACTTAATTCCTGTGCAGTGGGACACTTGTGCAAGTAGTATGTGCTGTTATAGTATTTATCTGTATGCATTGGCAGGTCAAGCAGCTGCAGTACCTCGTAAATTGAAATCATTGACTTTTGTTGATCCTGAGAGTGGGAAGGGTGGTGGTGAAAAACCACCACCATTTGATTTCAAGTAAGTAAATTATTCTTGTGTTTAATACAAAAATAAATTGTGCAATGATTAGTGATGGCTTGCTTATTTTTGTGAAATCATCTTTTAAGAAAAAATAAAGTGTATTGTGGAAATAACTTCCATGCCTTGATGGAAGAAATAGATGTGAGAAAATGTTTTCGTCTGTACAATACTACGTATAGTGCATAGATTTATATCATTTGGTATTAGAGAGTTATAAAGGAAAGATGTGATTTTTATGAAAAAAGCACTTGCGTATATTTGTTAGTACAGAAAACTAGAGAATACTAATGTGATTAGGTTGAAATTATAATATTTTTGTGGGTTTTAAGAGTTCACATTAGATAGATAGATTCATAACAAAGTTATTGCATGGATTTCAGATATTTTTTAGTAACCATCCCAAAGGATTTAGCATAAGTAAAAGCTGAAATCAGAAGGCAAATAAAGATAAATACTTTTGTGGAAAACACCATTAGCAAGAAGTATCACAGAGTGAAGGACAGAAAGTGATAAACGCTAATAACTGCTTAGACCATAGACCCCTCAAATAGAAAGACTTGTAACCTCTATGCTCAGTATCTGACACTTGGGTCCCACCGTAATTTGTGTCAAATACATGGTAGAGCCTTTATTTTGGTGTCTCATAGGGGCTTTGAAGGCAGAGAAATTCATCTGTCATAACTTCAACGTCCTAAAGGTCATCTGAAGGTAATTTTAAGGTCAAATCTCATAAAAAAAGCACAAAATCACCCAGAATATTGTATATTCTCTCAATTGAAACAATGGAAAACACAATATAAGTTACCATGTGCTGAAAAAGTCATACGAGAGCAATTAATCCTGGAGAGCACATCAGGAACGTGCCTAAGGCAAACAATATAGTAACTCATGAGACAAGATAATTGATACAAGTTAAGCAGATAGTTTTTATTTTCTTCTCAAGCTGCCAAGTTGTCTTTATTTATTACTGTTATCGAGTACAAATGCTATCATAAAGATGTTTGACAGAGTAAGATGCTCCGTGAATTACAACCGATGGACCATTGATATAAGCTAAAGCTTAGCAGAGATGAGCTCGACAGCAATTCAAGTTGCACTTATCAAACATTTTATAGGCTGAATGTACGAAATGCATTGTTGAGAGTTTGAGTTACCTACAGTTAGTCCACTATTTAAGTTTGTGAGAAGCTCTTAATTAATGTGAGGGTCATCGTTATCTTCAGTTTTGACCCTCAGATTTTTACCTCGAAATTTGTACTCTAGATATCCAGTGAAAAGAAAATAATTTTGCGTTTTATACTGTCATTAGATTTAATTAGGTCTTCCGTGTCAGCAGTAGTGATGTCAAAGTGATAATCTTCAATGCAAATGATAGAGGTACAAGGTATATGAGACTGGTGCGGCATAGACTCATATTTCAAAAGGGCATGGATGTTCTTGGAATCTGCAGCTGCCTTGATATCTACAATATCAATGTAGAAATAACCCCCATTGCATTTTCTGGCTTGGCCAAAGAACTTTTCAAGGGGCTCATCAGCAAACACTCGGTACAACATAGATGAAGTTGTGCTGAGTCAATAGTAACTGCAGCCTCAGTGTTGGCTCTTGAAGACAGCACCAATGCCTCTGCTGTTTACTTTGTGAGCTTTCGCATCTGACCTCAACCACCTGACCATGCACAAGAGGATATAACATCACAAGTTTCTTCAAGTTTCTTAAAAGTAGTTCAGTTTTTGGTCAGTGGTTGACGACACTCATCATGCATGTTAATAACGGAATACTTATCTTTCACATTTATCATGTGGAATCAATTAGTGATGAGCTTAATAAAAATGATGGCGCTGTCACTTGAAGATTTAGCAAACGCAAGGTACGCTTTGTCTCTGTAAAGGCTTTGGGTATATTACTTTGTATAAGATCTTGGCTAAACGGATGCTGTTTCTCCTGTCTTCAACATACAGTGCTTCTATGTCCTTCTATCTTGCAACATGTTTTTCCATCTTTTGTGAAACAAAGTTCATTATCAGGAACGGTTATCCAGTTTTTTCTTACACTTTTGAAAGAATGAACATAGTCAAAAACAAGGAATGCATGAGAATTTATAGCATTTACGAAGACTTTACCAGGGACACCTAATTTACCATAAACTGCAACATTTGTATTGCAATTACCCCCTACACAAATTATAGTACCACCAGCATTGCTAACCGCTACTAAAGCTTATAGTAAAACTATCTTGAGTTGATTTGCATTGAGTTTTACAACAGGGTGAATGCGCAGTATATATATTTAGGACCACCAAAATGGCAGACAACTTCAGTGAACAAAGCATGTGTTGCGAAAACTTCAGTATCACAGGAAAATCATTTTGAGCGTAACCTGCAACATGACCACCTGAGAACCTAAGTGCTTCTATGAGCTTCACTTCATCAAAATGAATTTTCACAAGATGCTGCTGAAGTTGAAGCTTTTGAAAAAGTTACACCAAGTTTTCACAATTTAGAAGTAGTTTTTTCAATATATCCTTTCTAGGTAAAACAACTGAACCCCTGGTGACATAAAAACATCAGAAATGTGGTGAATTTTCCATTACACATTCTATGTATAATATTATTGTTTACATATACTGAATGCACTATGTCCTAAAATAGTGGGACAAAAGTTTCGCATCCCAAGAACGTGAGTCACTAGTCCTTCTATTCAAGGGGTCTATGGCTTAGACTGGAGGAGAAGGTATTCTGTTTTGCAATGTACAGATATTGCACAAAATGAAGGTGAAGTTGAAGGAAATAAAGGAAAGGATGATGTAGACTTTGCACTACACATCAGCCTTCCAAAGTTCCATCTTCTCATTCCCTTGGCACTCTTATATGTCATAATTTGTATATATTTTCAAGTACAAGACTATTTCTTCAGAAATTGCATGATTAACATAGATGAAATGTAATTTAAGTGTTTGGCCAGTGATGGCCCCTTGCTGTTTGAAGTACCCAAGGTGCTGTTTTTTTATGAAAATTGAAAAATGTTTCTATCTTGGTAACAATGTAAAATGAATATATTGCTATATAAATGGTGATTTTATATTGTTCAAGATGAAGGATAAATTTTGAATGACAGTTATATCTTCACTCTTGCTGTAGAGGTCTCTCATATTCTTCAGTTTAGGAAAGATCTAATCAAACTGCTGAATTCCATACAGTTCCACTAAAACCTCTACATGTCGCACTTAACTTGTTGGAGACTTTACTGTCTCCTCCAAACAAAGTGGTTTTTAAAGATACCTCAAAATCTATCCTTAATCAAGTCAAGAGACAACCTTGGCCTTATATAAAAAACAGAGGTTTTAGTCTAGGCAAAGTAGGCAATAACCCTAAAAAAAAATTGCTAGAAATTGTTTTAGTGTTGATTTATTATTTTATGTGTGGACATTAATGCAACAAAAGTTTACCAAAATTGGGGTACTGGAAATGGGTCAAAATGGTGTCATACAAATATGGCGACTAATGCTTCATATTTCCATATTTCACATTTCCCCTTCATCATCTGATACTGAATCATGATGCATGCTGTAACAATGGCCATTTTGGCATTGACCACATGCACGAGAACAGTCTAGCCCTTGCTTTCGACAAGTGTACAACGGTGTGTATTACAAACACCAGAACAGCTGCAACATATCATTTTCAGGAGTGTTTCTGGTGCTGATGCAGTGTCAGTCATCACTGGTGCTAGTTTGTTGGTTTGTAGGCTCCACCTCGATTTAGTGACGTCCATATCATCGCCCTTACCCATCCATTGCACTACCTGGAGATAACTTCTCAGAGAATGATACTTTGTAGCCGAAGATGTTGGAGGCAGTCGTTCAGGTGTCACAAAGTTTTTTGCTGCACTCACTTTTTGCAAAGACAGTTATATCTGACAGCAGATATGTTGTCCCCAGGTTTGCCACTGAACAGAGACACCATGAGTGCACACCCAGAGTCTACAATAACATTCATGTCTTGTCCAGGTGTACTACAGATCTTTGCACATATTTGCAGGATTGGGTCACCTGGAAGTGGTGTCGAATCCTGTGAACGCATGCAAAAACAGCAAACTTTGACAGACCTCGTTACCAAGAACTTGCTTTATGACCATTATGTCATACACTACATTAGGACTCCCTTTATCTGACCTGAAGTAGAGCTTTTTACCATCACTGAGAGATGCATAATGATGCAGTAGTACTAACAAATCTGTGTCCTCGCCTATGAGCATGGTAGCAGTTTTTTCAGATGACATTGATACTGCTGTCCTCACAATGTCCAAGTCAGCATCTCCCATACCATGTATCACATGACATCCTCTGATTTTTATGCAATCGGCAATCATATGGATCAGTGTCTGTTTGTTCTCGTTATTAGAAGGGAAATCCTCCATTTTTCCAGTGAATTTTGTTGTTTCAGTGATATTCACCTTATGACCGTCACAATTTTGTCTTCGTCGCTGATGTGTACTGTCCTTTGTACTTGGACCACCACTGTAACCATCGAAGACTACCATAGCCTTGCCATAGTGTTTCACTGTGAATGCTGCATAGTCGTTGGCAATGGAGGTGTAGGTCCTTACATCAGACCACTTCAACCGACGGAGAAGGGAACCTCCATCTAAGACATGGTGTTCTGCTTCAGGAGCAGTCTCCAGGATTACTTCATCCGAAATGGCAGTGACACGGGTTTTAAAAGCCTGCATCAGTTGTGCTTTGTCTGCCTTCCATAAGACATGTTTTGCTTCAAAGAGTGCTTGAGGATAGGGCAAGAGTTCGTAGTTCATAATCTCATCAAGTGAAAGCTCTGCAGTTTGAGACACAACAAGAAACCTTTGGAACAACAAAGCTAAGTCTATTGCACTGTCTTCGGCAATTCTGATTTTTTACGCTGATGTCAAGGTCCTTGCCTTCATATTCCTTCATTATGAAAAGGAAAACACCGACTGTCCTTCCATTTATGCTAGTGTTTCCTTGCCAATAGTAAACAGGTCATGGACGTTCACATCCTCATTTTCATTTACACTTGTTATAATATTGTGCAGCGATGCTTCATCAGCAAAAGGAGAAAATGCTTGTAATTTGCATGCAATTTTCTCCAGGTCCTCATGATCTCTTTTCATCCTTGACCCTGTAGCCTCCTGGCCTGTAAAAATGTGCATTACCTCACTGTACGTTGAAGACACTGGAACAGACATAGTCCACAGGGCTCTTTGATGGTCAGACATTACACTTCCCCATGTGAGTCCACCTGTAGTTTTGATGGATCTCATAAGAGCTTGTTCGATTATCAGGTCACATCCAAGGCCAGCCCAGTACTGATCAGTACGCCTGATGACATGCAAGCCATTCATGAACCTATGGAAGACGGATGGGTGGTCCTGTTCTAGTTTGTGTATGGACTGGAGGTAAAGGTAGGCTGATTTTAAGTAGTTTGCATGTCCAGCTGCGGCGAATATGGGCAAACAGTCAGCGATGGCATGGAGGTGCATAACCCAGGATCCTTTGTGATCAGCCTTGATAAGCCCCCTGACAATGCCTAACATTTGTTGGTAACTAAGCCAGAGTTTGCTTGTTTTAGAATGAGCTGATAATTCTTTTCTCTTAGTAGACAAGACCAAAGTAGACAAGACTTGGTCAGTAGCAGTTAGACAAACAGATGAGATGAGCGAATCCAGTGTTGTGTCTTTTGTCAGCGTTTGGATATAATGCTCTTCAGTTTCATTCACAAGTTTTGCGAAATCAGGGTCGTCACAAATGATCCGTTCTACAACCTGTTGTGTGAGACACTGGTCAAGGAGCAGTTGACCACGGAGAGCACGCTGAACTGCTTTTCATGACCAGATGTGCTGTACTGCATTCTTGCCATAGATGGTTCCCAGGATTTTGTTTACTCCACTGCCGTCCATCAACGTTCCTATCACACCCAGAAGATTCATTAGTGTGGAAGCATCCCAACAGCAATACCACATCTCGAACCGGACTGTCTGCAGGCACCTCATGTTTGATTTGGGACACTTTCCAATACAGTGGCTGATCAAGTGTCACAACTGCTGGGGACTTGTGATCATGTGCAATTTTGCAAAGGTACTGCAGGGTAGAGAAGATGCATGACTTATCCCCAGAATACATGTTAACAATTGGAAGAAATTAATGTTAGTAACATCTCAAAGCTTGAGTGGCTCAATAAACTAAATGAGTGTGTGTACCAACAAATTTGACCTCATGACAGGATGACATTACAACATTATGACTCCACCTATAAACTTCTTATAAACCTTGAATAATGGGGTAAACGTTATTTATACATTTGTTAAGTCACTTGTTCACTGAAATTGCCACTTATCAAAGTATGGAAGAGCTAACTGCCTTCCTAACCAGAATATTAGGTGACCCATTTTTGGTAACTCAATTTTGGTAAACTTTTGTTATATGGTTATTTACACATGAAACAACAAATTAATGCAATAAAACAATTTCCTGCAATTTTTGGGGGGTGATGGGGGTTCAGGTCATATTTTGACTGGACTATTTGTGTATTGCATTAAGTACTGTATTACATATAGGGATTTTCAACAACTTTACTTCTAGAGATATCAAAAGGTTTTATTGCTTTCTTAGGTATAGTAAGTCTTTCAGTGTCTACATAGATCCATGCTTTCCTGGGTATTGTGTCATGTGGATCTGCCCGGTGATGAGCATCTTAAGAAGGTGTTGCTATTTAAGTGTCTAAAACTCCCTCTCTCTCTCTCTCTGTGGAATTCAGACTTCATTTTAAAATTTTATCTAGATCTTTTGAAGCCTTTGGAATCAGTTCCATTAAAGAATTGAACTATGAAAATATTTTCTTTGGTAGCATTAGCAACAGATAAAAGAGTAAGTTATTGCATATTATTTTATAGGTAGGCTGTTCAGTGGTGGCTTGTAATTTAAATTAGTGGGGATGCTGCTTCAGAAAATGTTTAGGCATTATTTTTATATTGTGCAAAATGAAATATATATGCACACAAAGAAAGAAAACTTATATACTAAAATGGTAAAAGCCTGAATAAAGAATTTATGTTTTACGGTACATATAAACTGTTCCAGTCCAGCTTGATCCATTCATTTGTAGGATGGACTTCATGTTTTATTTTGGGTGAGAGGGTTAATAATTTTTTCCTTGATATCTAGGTGATTGGCGAGGAAATTTTTCTCAGTTGAAATCATTGCAAGTGCATTTAGCCATTCCTGATTCATAGTGCTCCTCAAGAAAGTTTTTATTCTTTTCAATGTAGAAAAGCAGCAATCAGACTCTGATGTAGGTATAGGAATTGTCAGGAGGATTTTTATCAGTTTCGTAGTTTAGCAAAGAACGCCATCTAAATTACTTTCGGTAATAAACTTCAGCAGGTCAATTAATTTGCAATATTTATGCATATCGAATCTACTATTGAATACTCTCAGTTCAGTTTCAGGTTTTTCTTTATCAATCATGAGATACGCTTCAGTGGTCAGTCTTTTCTCTTTTGTAGGCATTTTATTCTTAAAGCTAGTGAAGCTTTTCTTGTCAGACAATTTAGCAGCTGCTAACTAATTAGTGAAAGAAACCCTTGTGATAGGGGTGTAAGAATACTACCACTGTAGGTCTTGCGTGTCATAAAGACGACTAAAAGGACAGCTGCTGCCTTGCACTTTTACCTTTTAGTAAAAGGCTAGCCCCACTGCTGATAACTGTGGAAACTGCCTTGCAGCCTTACTTTTTAGTAAAAGGCTAGGCCCATTGCCAATAACTGGAAATTGCTGTCTTGCAGGTGGATATTTTAGTCAAAGACAAGGCCCACAGCAAATAACTGTGGTTGATGACAGCAAGGGCATGCAGTTGTAAAAAACCCCCAAACAATAAATCATGCCTGATGTTGTAAGAAATATGAATGTGGCCAGGGCGTCCCCTGTAAGCACTGAAACTGAGAGAGAGGAGATTGGGGAAGCACAGGGGGTGGAGGGACCAGTGATGGAGGTACAGGATAGAGAAGTGAAGAGAGCATAAAGTAAAATGAAGAATAGTAAAGTATTAGATCCATCAGAGTTCCAAATTGAAATGATCAGATTACAAGGTGCAGAGGGGGAGAAATGGATGCTGGATTTATTAAATGCTGTATGGGAAGAGGAAGAAATATCAAGGGACTGCGGGAGAGTCTAATGGTAGTATATATAAACAAGCAGAAGGGAGATGTCATGGATTGTAGTAACTAAAGGGGAATTAAACTATAGAGCGTGGATTGAAAGTTTTAGGAGGAGAGATTAAGAGAGTTTGTAAAGATTGGGAAATGGCAGTATGGATTCTTGAGAGGAAGAGGGTGGATGCCATCTTCATAGTAAGACAGCTACAGGAAAAGAGGCTAGAGGGAAATAGGAGCTTTATTGTGCATTTATAGATCTAGAGAAAGCACATGATAGAATCTCAAGAATAGTGATGTTAGTCTGGTTAAGATGATATATCAAAGAATGAGCAGAGCACAAAAGTAAAAACAGCAGTTGGGGGAAACAGGAAACTTTGAAGTTAGTGTTGGATTACACCAGGGATCCGCATTAAGCCCATTTATGTTTGTGCTGGTCATTGATGTGTTGAGTGAAGAGATCAGAAATGAATTTCTGTGGGAGTTGTTGTATGCCGATGATCTTGTGATTACTGCTGAAGATGAGGAGGATCTACAGAGAAGGGTAAGAGAGTGGCAAGAGTCTTTAGAAAGGGGTGGCTTAAAGCTGAATGTGAATAAAACAGAGGTTTTGTTGAGCAGTAGAAAAGATAGAGATAGAATAGTAGTACAAGAAAGAAGAGGCTCAGTTATAAAAACAGGCAGAACAGTTAAAATACTTAGGATCTACAGTAGTATGTCAAAATTTGAACTTAATCCATTCTAGAAGGATCTACAGTACCTCAAACTTTGAACTTAATCTGTTCCAGAAGGCTGTTAGAAATATTATTTGTTCGAAATATGAAACAAATATCCCTAAGAGAAATAAAGGGAATCTAAATAATTCGTTCCAGCCAACCCAAAAAGTCCCTCTTTTCACATTTTTTTCTATAATCAATGTGTTCGTAAGTTATATGAAGAGTAAAGTAATGAAACAATATGTTATATGAAGTAAAATTTTGGGAAAATTATGTTTGTGTATGATTTACAAACTGTTCGGTGAAAATGGCACATGGCTGGCTGAGGGATAGCGGGAGGAGGGAGGAGAGATGGGAACCCTTTGAGAAAACCGAAATGGTCGCAATAGGAAAAGGTTGATAACAAAATAAATTTTATTCACATTTTACAAGGATAATCAAAGGAATCGATAGTGTGTCCGATTGTCTGTAGGAGAGAGAGAGAGAGAGAGAGAGAGAGTAATCAGAGTGAATGATTGTTAACATGTTTACACTTGGATCTTTAGTGCACGAAAGAAATTTATTATACCACAATACATCAACTTACGGATGGCAAAGTGCAAAATTTAAAATAAACCTTTTCACAAGGAAGTCGTTTAAACAAACAATCAAAGGCACGCAGAAGCTGAAGGTGGTGCCAGTCTGTTTATTATGTAGCTGAGTTACTTCTTACGGTGGTAAAACATCATGAAGAGTAATTGTCACTAGATATTTTACCCTAACAAAAAAAGTGGTATGGGCAAATTGAGTGTAAATGAAAGAAATGGGCTAATAACCATCCCAGCCCAGCTGGTAAGTCAGTAGGAAGCAGACCCCTGTCTTCCTCTCCTCTCCTCTCTATCGTCTCACTCAGCACACCGAGCACTGGCTCTAGTAAGAATTTTCTTATTACTGTATTGCATTTTATCATTGTTAAGTTTATTGTGAAATAACATTTTATTTTTATAGTAAAGATTTTCCTGTCTCCTCTTCTCTCCTCAACAATGTCACAATGCACGATAACTTGAAGTCATTCACTCATTATTTCTCAAGATATAAACGTTCCTCCCACCCTCTATCCTAAGTTAGCTGTGCATCACCACAATGAAGAATGATTAGTTAATCGTTTATCTAAATTTTATTGTCAAAAAGCTTTGTTCTTTCATTTACTGTTTTGTTGAATATGGTTAAACTATACCGTCTCACTTGGGGCACCAAACACTGACTCAATTAAGACTATTTTATTGTTTCTGTATTGCATTTGAGTGTTTTCATATTTTATCATTATGCTAAATTTATTGTGAAATTACCTTTTTTATGTGAATTGTTGTTGCTTTTCTCTCCTCAACATATCAACGCTCCCTAGTTCAGTCTCAAGTCAGCTGAACGTGACATCATCTCGGTGATGTACCATTTTGTACATCTCTTATGCTAACTTTCATATTGAAATGCTTTATTCTTTTATTTATTTTGTCGAATAGGGTTATTATTAAACTAGTAGATATTGTAATAAAAAAAAACTTCTCAATACAGTTTCTCATGTAGGACACAGTAGGCTGTCGAATACAAGTATAATCAAGATAATCGGTGAGTTCGAAGTATAAGCATTTATTCGAGAAACAATAAAAAATTTTCTTGAAAATTTTGTTTGAAAAATGGAATGTTCGACATAAGAAACGTTTGACAAACGAGGTACCACTGTAGTACTTTAAGCCACGAGGGAGGATGTGAGGCTGAAGTTGACAGTAGGATAAAAGATGTGGGGGGAAGTGGAGAGATGTAGCTGGACTAGTATGTGTTAAGAAAATGCCAATCAAGCTAAAAGTCAAGATCTATAGCACAGTGATAAGACCAATGTTAATGTATGGATCGGAAACATTGACTCTTAAGAAGTAAAGAGAAAGTAAAGCTTGAGAGAACAGAGATGAGAATGCTGAGGTCGATTATGGGAATATTGCTGCTTGAGGGATTGGAAAATGATGTAATAAGAAGTAGAGCAGGCTTAATAAAGATTTCTGAGGTAATAATAGACTCATGATTGAGATGGTATGGGCATGTGTAAAGGCTGTATGATGAGGAGGGAGTGAAGAGGGGTTAGGAAGAACCTGTTAGAGGAAGAAGATTGAAAGGGAGACAGAGAATTACATGGCGAGATAAAGTAAAGAAAGATATGAAGAGAAGACGTTTGGTGGAGGATGATGCTTTTGATAGAAGGTAGTGGAGAAGGCGTGTCTGGCAACCGATCTCTTCATGTAGGGATAACAGTGGGAAAGAACTATTTAGTGAAGGAATATCTATTGACTATATCAACACATATCTAGTCACATACATCCTTTCCTTCTGTGAAGTGTCTTTGAGGGATTCTCACAGTACTTCAAGTTTCTTATTTATAAAATAGCAATTTTTAAAATTGTTACGTATTCATTAATTTGAACACATCAGTTTCTTGAGATTGCATTTGATTGCAAATTGCTTCAAGAGGAGGCATAATCTGATGGAAAAGCTCCAACGAAAACAAAAATTTGTCATTATCTAGGTACTGTAACATTCCAGTTGCTTCTGCAATAGTGTGATCTGTATTTTATATTGACTAGATTTCAGTAAGGTAACTTTTTAAAGGCTGCAAATATTCATAAACTCTGTTCATGGTGTGTATATTAAAATTCCACCTTGCAGAGGATAACGCAGAATGCTGACGTTCGTATGCTTCTGGAGAATGGATACACATTGTGGTGACCTTGAGAAGAATGTCAGAATAGCTATAATGTAAGAAATAAATATTCTTGAGTCGCTTGTAATGCTTGTTGCATTTCTTATTAGATTCAGTTGATGTGCATTACTATAAACTGATTTCATTTTTGCCTGTACTGCTCCTTTTTTGCTTTTCATGACATTTGCACCATCAAATGTCTGACCGATCAGTTGTAGTCTGTTGCCTTGAAGGATTATGTCTAATTGTTCGAGGATAGAGGATACTTTTTAATATGCCATCTGCAGTTTGATTTTATGGAGTAAAGAATCCCCAAAAATACTCTAATATTTCTTCACTAAGCACGTGCTGTAGGACAATGACCGACTGAGTGTGTTCTGAAATATCTATCATGTTATCGGCCATGGTAAGTACAAACGAAGCTTCCCTTATTTCTTTATATCCTCATAGTATTTGTAAGAGGCAGTCAAGTAACTCATTCTGAATAGTCTTAGAAACACCTGTGAAGACTGTACTGGTTTCTCAATGAGTCATCATATCAGAATCTAATTTAGATGTAAAATTCACTAATCCTCTAAATACACCTGGTTTTATTGAATCATCTTTTTCATCGTGTACACATAGGGGAATTTCAAAGTTTTCACAGAATAAAATACAGTCTATCTTGGATAAAATTTCATGGTTCTTGGCAACATTTCTATTATGCTCAATGTTCATTGAAAGCCTGTAGGCCTTATTAAGTTTCTCTAAAATATTTATGTCCCCTAAAATTGACAGTGAAACTACATTTTCAGTAGACTTCTTTGTCTTCTCATGTTTTTCAGATTTTCCATTCATTTAGTGTATATTTCCTAAGTCATCTTTACATCACCTCCAAACAGCAAACATGGGAAGCAAAACAATGCTTTTCTCATTTCACAGCCACAAAGCCAACTTTTTCCTTGGTATCATTCAGAATTAAAGCTACGAATATATGTACTTCTTATTACTTCATCCTGGCTGAGATACTTGAATATTGGGCAAGGGGCAGCCTCTTGTCTAAGTTGCAACTTTCTCATTGACAGACAGCAGTGAAAATTTAAGCTGTTGAAGTTCACTAACTGTCACTTAACTTTTTTCTTGAGAAAGCAATGATCACATGGTTAATTTATTGAAATTTTTCTACTCGATAAAGTTGTTGATATTTACTTAAATACAGGCAGTCCCCGATTTACGGCGGTTTCGGCTTATGACCTTCTAAGGTTGTGATGCTTTTCAATTATATTCATCATAAATTATTTCCAGGTTTACAATGCATGTTCCAGGGCTATGATGCTTACGACGGAAGAAATATGATTCCAAAAAGGCAACATAATCAATATTTGAAGGTTATTTTTTTATGCAAAAGGCAATACAAATGCAGATTACACAGGTTTCAATACACCCAAAGCATTAAAAGTAAGGTTTTCTTAGGGTTTTTGATGATTTTCCAACGTACAACAATTTTTGGCTTACAACGCATCACAAGAGGGGTACCGGGGACTGACTGTACTATAGGCAGTCCCTTGTTATTGGCGCGGAATTCGTACCAGATGGCATGATAATAACCAAAAATCAGAGATCACCAAAAATTGGCGGTACTAGCAGCGGCTGATTACAAGAAATAATGATAGTCAATTAGTCATATTAATTTCAGTAACTTATCTCTTTTACCGGAATGCTATCAATACCTATTATTTCACTTTCTGCTACACTGAATTGAGCTTCTATCAGCACTGCTTGTATTTTAAAGTGTGGACTTTCTTGTCTAAAAGCTTTAGAGCAAGGGAGGGCGGGGTTGTGTTATGTAACCTGTGAAATATGTCAAATATCTTGACAAATTGACCAAGAAGGGCTGAAAATGTCGTCCACTCTTGGTCAAATATATGGCTGCCCACTCAGTGCTCTCTCTCTCTCTCTCTCTCTCTCTCGCCAAAGGTGATAGATAGATGCTAGATAGAAAAGGAGAGCGGTTGGCACATAATATACTATACTGTATTAGTGATATGTTTAATTATTTAACCGATGTAAGCATATTCTCTCTCTCTCTCTCGCTCTCTGTTATTGGCTGGAAAAGTTCCTCGTTGGACTAGTGGTTTTTGCGCTTGGCTACCAATCCAGTGGTCAGAAGTTCAATTCTCGGCTCGGCCAACGCGGAATCAGAGGAATTTATTTCTGGTGATAGAAATTCAATTCTCGAAATAATGTGGTTCGGATCCCACAATAAGCTGTAGGTCCCGTTGCTAGGTGACCAATTGGTTCCTAGCCACGTAAAAATATCTAATCTTTTGGGCCAGCCCTAAAATCAGCTCAGTGGTCTGGTTAAACTAAGATATACTTAACTTATTGGCTGGAAGGGTTAAAAGTAGTATGAACTTTTATTTTTTTTTAACCCTTAGGAGCTGGGCTAAAAAAAAAAAGAGAAAAAATAAAAACATGTGCAGCACCCCAGGTGGAGTAAACTTTGAGGTTGGCCAGTTTAAGAAAAAAACACATCAATGGAAAGAGTAAGATGTGCAAATGCTTGTACAAAGTGTAAGATAAAAAATTCTAAAAAATTCTCTTTACCTTCTATGAGAAGTTACAAAAGACTATTTACAACCCCTTGTGGGGCCTCTCTTGAAAGACAATCGTAAATTTGACCAAGTTATGCACGTGTCCTCTAATAAATACTTTTATTTTGTAAAATTATAATTACAGCTCACACAAAATAAAAACAGATAAGAACTAAAATAATTAACAAATTCTGAGTATATTTGTTCTAAAATATGTACATAAATTTACTGAGATCGAAAATGCAGTAACTTTTTTGAATTATACATGTTTTTTCTAATATTTCTTTGCAAAATGCAATTATGACTGACATATGTACTATCATAAAAGACAAGAACTAAAACCAACAGCAACCCTGGGTATATTTGTGAGCAAATATATAAAATGATGTCATGTGAGAGAGAGAAGCAGTACATGTCTCCTAGAAGTCAAGTACACAACTAAGTCATGAGCCCCTATAATTAGTAAGCTGAGCCAGTCTGAAAGTTGCCATTATTGAATTTATAGGGTATAGAAGTAATGGAACCTTTTTCCAACCTAATTCCCCCAAATCAATGGCACGTAATATTGATGCTCGCCATGAGTGACTCCGTCCACCACCGAAAACCTGTTATTGCTACCCATATGATGGTAACCATCCATTAAAGGTTAAGGGTAAATTATTTAAGATGACTTTGAAATTATATTAACACATCATTTCAAAGATTAATACAGTAATAGGATAATAGTTTAATGTATATTTGATGTAGGATGATACATAATATATACATTTTGGTATTTGAATTTTCAAGATAAGCAGCTATAAGCATTTTTACACTGGGATAGCAAGTATTCGTGGATTTTAACTATACATTGGGGGTCTAGAACACATCCCCTGCAAATACTGTTTGTGTATGTATGTATGCGCATGTGTACATATATATATATATATATATATATATATATATATATATATATATATATATTTATATATATATATATATATGTACACATGCGCATACATACATACACAAACAGTATTTGCAGGGGATGTGTTCACCAAGGCATAACATTTTAAATCACAAACCTCTCAGCCAAGACCCCACACACGTAAATATATAATATATATATATATATTATATATATATATATATATATATTATATATATATATATATATATATATATATATATATATATATATATATATATATATATATATATATATATATATTTACGTGTGTGGGGTCTTGGCTGAGAGGTTTGTGATTTAAAATGTTATGCTTTGGTGAAGAAGTCCAATACACACAGCACACACGTAGGGATAATGAGGTAAAATGGAGCACTTATGACTTACCTTGGGATATGGGATTGTTATATGCTTTAAAGGTCGCCATGGAAACTCAGTTAATGCTCTAAATTAAGTGTATTTTCAAAGGAAAAACCATTGAACGGCCTGAGATAACTGAACAGCATATAGGCCACGTGGAAAGAGCGCTGTGTTCTGTCTGAATTACTCAATCATGCACAATATGAGAAAGTGGCCGAATTCAACATTCAATGCAAAGCTGGTTTGCAAATTGATGATCTCGGGTAATTAAAGCGCTGGCAAGGAGGCAGGGATGCACGGAGTTGGTAGATGGCAATCTGGAAATGAATCCCAAATTACACACAACATAAAACAAAGACTTCTCACACAATATTTATGTCTGACACACTATGGAGGGAATTTATCCTTAATCACACACAATGCTGAATGGATGGGAAAAATCTAGCTTAAATAGAATGGCTCCATAAAGATTTTTGTTGATCTTGGACGAGTCACAGGGGTAGCATGTGATTGCTCTAGGTAGAATGAAAATAGGGAGGTTCATTTGAGAAGTTAGGAATTGAAATTGAAAAACGTGTGAGAGGTTGTTTGACTCGGAGGAAAAGAACTGGCAATATGAATGCAACTCAGATGTACCTTGGTTCCTTAGCAGTGAAGGGTGATGAGATTTGCATCGGCTTTGTCCAAGTTTTGGGGAGCGCCAATCAACACCTTTGTTTAGGCCTATGTGGGAGGCAGGATCGGACGTCTGTCCATTATGAGAGACTGGGCTGGACTGAGAGTGATCCAAGGTCGGTGCAGATGCTTAGCGTTGGGGGTAGCTTCAACCCCCCCCAACTCCCCTCCGCCCCGCCCCGTTGGCAGGTCATTCTGGAAACAGACATACAACCAGCAAAAAGGGGTCAAAGAGAGATGGGTCTTATGAATAGGCCTAGGAAGTACATACCTAGCTTCACACTTCTCTTGTGATATGTCCCTAGTGCTTAACGAATGTTTATTTGTGGTCTGTTCAGAGGGAAATTAAGTTCCTAAAACATATTATATAAATTTCATGGCCATATCTAATAACCTGCTCCTAATGTCATCTTTTAAATCTGTTGGCAAGAAATGGTCCGAACAGACAAGGGTTTGCGTCGTAGGTTGAAATGTTTTGATGTTGATATCCTCCCTTCAAAGAGCCATCAGCCAGCGACTTGATTTCTCTCTATTTGACGGAATCCTATTGAATGATAGGCCTTTTGGACACTTGCCAGAAGTATTGACACAACCAAAAGTTGGCCATACAAGTTGGTATAATTGAAGCTTTTTGAATGACAATTGACCTAAAACACGAGAACAATACCAAGGACAAATACTCTACAATATGCGTGCTTCGCTGTGCTTGTCATTGAGGCGACCGCTACACTACGTCATCGTTACGAATCTGCCAGATGGCAACATAGTTGAATCTTGGATAAATGGCGCTCTCCATTGAAGTACCGCAGCGCTAATTTGAAATTAAATTGTAAAAAAATAGGATTACGCACAGATTAGAGCAGCGGCTCATTTTTTAGCTTATTAAAAGTTCTGTTGGACGAAATTTAATGGCTATTAACCTGAAGTTCCCCTTTAAGCTACAAATGTCCTTTAATATCTAATTCACTCTACCTCAGAATTAATATATTTTCATATAATATTATGTTAACTGAAGAAGAATTTTTAGTTGATAATAATTTTGTCGGCTCCCGGGCGCAAACCTTGGAACCCAGAAAATGGACATACAGTGAAGCACCTTTAACCACACAGCTACCACGAGAGGATATAAGTTAATGCCACCTCTCACCTACAAATCTCTGTCGCGCTCAAGGATTTGTTTTGTAGTCGGCATCAACCCTCCTTGACCTTGACAATTGTTTATTGCTTTTGTCGCATGCAGCCAATTTATGAGTCTGATCACATCACTGTGATTCATAGCAACTTTTGACAGTAGTCATGGAATGACGGCGACTATGCAAGGCGTTAAGTGTGATCTTGCCAGTTCTGAACATCAATTTAGCCTGCTCCATTATTATTTCTTTGATAGTGACGGCAAATAACGTCGGCAATCGGCCGTTTCTCTATTTGGTTGCTTATGTCTCTACAGGTTTATAATCGCTTCATCCGTAATTAAAAAAAACTGGGAATGTGTGTGTGTGTGTGTAGAGAGAGAGAGAGAGAGAGAGAAACAGTATCTAATCATATTGTTTGTATTACTACCAAAATATCGAATTATAATACTAACAGCGCGATCTACCATGTGCATTCTGGTTTTGTTTACATTCTTAAAATATCAGCTGATTTCATTTTACCTATATGATCACTGTCTTCAGATGCCGAATGGAACTTAATTTACGAAAGAAAGTTGGATTTAAGAATTGCAGCTACTTCATTTATAAACGTAGTATATTAAATAAAATGCTACATCTTGTTTTTTTTTTTTTTGTTGTTTTTTTTTTTTTTTTTTTTTTTTTTGTCAGTTTCAGATAATGCTTTTGCCTGCCAAAACATTTAACAGTCTGCTCATTATTCGTAATTCCCAGTCATACTTGACTACGATGCTCGTAATTCGTAGTTCCCAGTCGTGCTTGACTTCAAGCATTGTTGTTTACTAAGGGGCAATATTTTATAATCGAATTAAAGGGTCTTGCGATATCAACAGCTCCCCAGTTATCCTTAATATCGGGATTCTTGCCAATTTTAAAGGAATACATTTATGAGGATCTACTTTAAATAGGTTGTGAGGACTGGACTGAGACAAGGAGAAACTCTTACTAACTTTATTGATGTTGTTGTTTGAGATTAAGCTGGCATTATGCCAGCACGGGCTCTTGCTCCTAGAGCAGCCCGTAGTCTTTATTGATCTTTTTGTTGTTTGAGATTAAGCTGGCCTTATGCCAGCACGAGCTCTTGCTCATAGAGCAGCCTGTAGGTCATATAAATATTTTGCAGGTGAAAAGGTGAATTTTAAAGGATATGAGGTGAACCTTTTTTGATCTCAATGGGATATGCAGGTGAGATGGTATGATTTGCAAGTGAAAGGAAAGGTGAACAGGCAAGGTTACAAACCCCTTTAATCCCTAAGGCAATCATCAGTAGGAGAAAAAGATCGATAGTAGCGAGTCCTGGCGAGTCAGAGATAGCCAGTAAGGAAATCGAAAAAGCTACCGTCGTAGAAAAACGGAAAAAAGCGCACAACTCTATTGAGTTCAAGTACCATCTTTCATTATTCGAGGATAGAAAAAAAACCACCGATCGTTAGCAATGGAGATCGATGATAGAAAAACGAAATATTATCGGTGTTGGAAACAGCAAAACAAAAGTTAACAACAGCTTATGCGGTAGTTTGAGTGACAGTTGAAAAATTCGGTCGTTAGATGTGAGGCGGACGAAAACGGAGGGGAAAAGAAGGTTGTTCAGTAGTAGAAAAGGCTTTATTGATCAGAAATGGATACATGTAAGGAGGCTGTGCGGACGGAAACGTAGTGTCCATCACGCGCACATACACAAGGGAACGGAGTCCCGCTGTGATTGTGCTTTCTCGCATCTACAAATATACATATAATTAAGTGTACAGGATACATATTTTGATGATATTTATATTGGAAGAAAGGCCGCAAACTGCTCTACATTTTGGTATATATGTAAAAAGATATGTACAATGGGAAGACTGACATTTCGGTGGAAATACCGTCCTTACAGATACTCCCCCCCCCCCCCCAAGACAATGATTATGGTAAAAATCATTGGATGATTGGTCGTCAGTATCTTGCTGGAGGGTGGAGGAGTTCACGGATCCGTGATGCCATCTGCCGGGGAACATCCTCTGGCTCTTTGTCTTCTGACGAGTCGGACAGCAGGATGTCGCTCCTGGTGGTAGACCTGGGGGGTTTGACTGCAGTCCTTGGGGAGCCTCGGCGACGTCTGGGGGCACTGGCAGGTTCCGGCAGGGTTTTGTTCTAAGGAGGGATCCTGCGAGGTCCTTCTGCTGTGTTGTCTTCGTCAGGAATGAAGCCAAGCATCAGTTGGTCAATTGAGACTTAGTCCTCGTAGCCATTGATTGTGATGAGGAATCTTCTCTGATCGGCAGATGACTCGATACAGTCCTTGATCGGGTTTCATTAGGGGCGGGAGGATGGCTTCATTCCTGATGAAGACATATTTGCAGGAATCCAGGGCTTTTGGTCGGAACTGCTTCCTTCTGTCAGAGAAGGTCTTGTGGATGAATTTCTGGGCAGTTCTACAGTGTCTTGACAGGGGGGACATCCTCGTTGCGGCTGTTGACCGGGAAGAATTCTCCTGGCACTGTCAGAGTTTCCTTGTAGACCTTCTCCGCAGGTGATGAGTCACTGTTGGCTCTCTGGGTGGTGCGGAGGCCAAGGAGGACCAAAGGTAGTTGTGCCTTTCAGTCGGGGCCCGTGCAGTGTGCCATCAGGAAGGCCTTGAGGGAGCAGTGAGTCCTTTCCACCATGCTGTTTGCTGCAGGGTTGTAGGCTGTGGTGGTGTGGTGCTTCGTCCTCATCAGGCGTGCCAGGGTGGTCCGGAGTTCCAATGTGAAGGCGGTTCCCCTGTCTGTTGTGACATCATCTGGCACTCCGAAGTGGCTGATCCAGCTGGAGAGGAGGGGTTTGGAGCAGTCGTCTGTAGTGGCTTCCGACATTGGGGTGGCCTCTGGTCACCTGGTGGACCAATCGATCACCGTCAGGTGTCTGGCACCATCGGATGGGGGAAGTGGGCCGACAGCATCCATGTGTATGTGCCCGAATCTCTGCCTGGGTTGGGGGAAGGTGTTTACTTCTGATTCAGTGTTCCTTTCTGTCTTGCTGCTCTGGCATGCGATGCAGTTCTTGTCCCACTGCTGGGAGTCCCTCTTGATGCCGTGCCACACGAACTTTTCCATTAGGAGTCTGGTTCTTGAGCGTGGCGATGGATGCAAGAGGCCATGTATTATGTTGAATACCAGCTTCTGCCAGGAGGCTGGGATCAGGGGCCACAGGCAACCGGTGCGGGTGTCTCAGAGGAGCGTCGTCTCAGAAGGACCGAAGGGGATGTCTTCCCACTGGAGGACGGTGATGGCGGTGCGGTAGGCTGGCAGTTCAGGGTCAGATGCTTGCTCTCTGGCTAAGTCCTCGTAGTCCATGCTAAGGTTCAGGGAATTTATTTCAATTATCGAGAAGGCGTTGGCTACAGGGTTCCTCCCACTCGGGATGTACTCTATGGAGCACCCAAACTCGGAGACAGCCACAAGGTGTTGTTGCAGTCTTGCAGACCAAGCATCTCCTGCCTTGATGAAGGCATGGACCAGCGACGGGTGGTCCGTCCTTATGGTGAATGGGACACCTTCCAGGAGGTACTTGAAGTGGTGGACGGCATGGTAGACAGCAAGGAGGTTGCAGTTGAAGTTTCTGTAGCGGGTCTCGACGGGTTTCAGTTTCCTGCTGAAGAAGACTAGCTGTCAGTCGTGAGAGTCAGGGGCGTGTCGGGATCCTGGTCGGACAAGGTTGCAGCTCTGCTGAGGGACACCTTGGTGAGATTGAAGGTGCATTGCTGGGCCTCTTCCCATACCAGCTTCTTTGGCTTGCTCTTCAGGGCCTCGGTCGAAGGGCACATGGTGTGGGCGATGTCTGGGATGAACCTCCTGTAGTAGTTCACCATCCTGATGAACTTCTGTAGGGCCTCGACCATTGTTGGTGTTGGGAACTTCTCCACTGCGGCTACCTTCAATGCCATGGGACGTACTCCTGCTGGGGTGATTTCGTGGCCTAGGAAATCCACTTTCTCCGCACTGAAGGTACATTTGTTGAATTGGACGACGAGCCCATTCTCCTGCAGGTGCTTGAAGACGGCCTGGACGTGGTTCAGGTGCTCCTCTAGTGATCTGGAAAATATAAGAATATTGTCTACATAGCAGACGCAGAAGGGTAAATAGCCGAGGATGCTGTCCATAAGACCCTGGAAGGTAGCTTCAGCGTAACACAGGCCGAAGGTGGAGAAGGCGAACATGAAGGACACAAAAGGTGTGATGATTGCTGTCTTAGGGATGTCATCAGGATGGAAAGGAACCTGAAAGTAGGATTTTAGAAGGACTTTGAAAAATCTTCGCTCTGTGGAGGGTTCCGGTGAGGTCCTGCATGTTTGGCAGGGGGTAGCTGTCGGGCGTAGTGACGAGGTTGAAGTGGTGGTAGTCCCTGCAGGGCCTCCGCGTACCGTCTGCCTTTCTTACCATGTGGAGGGGGGACATCCATGGGTTCGCAGCCCTCTTGCAGATGCCCATCTGCTCCATCCCCGCAAACTCATTCTTGGCTTTCTGGAAGAGCTTCGGCAGGAGGTGGAAGAACTTTGCGTGAGTTAGGGGGGCGTTGTTCTTGATGTGGTGATACACACCGTGCTTTGGCGCGGCCCCTGCCACCTGGCGGAGCTCGGGTCTGAAAATGTCCGGGAACTCCTGTAGGGGGGAGCCATATTTGTGGGGGGAGATGGAACAGATGGCGGGTGCCCTGGGTCCCGTTGCGAGTGGGCGAGAGAGGTAGGTTTCTTTGTCCAAGAGGCGTTGGTGGGCTACGTCCACTAGGAAGTCTGTGCTGAGGAGGGGAGTCCTGACGTCTGCGATGATGAAGGGCCAGGAGTAGGTCCGACCCAGGAATGGGATGGTCTGGGTCTTGGTGCCATAGGAGCAAATAGTGGTTCCGTTGGCGACTACAAGGGCGGCTGGGGCGTCAGGGATGTGGCTGCGGTCCTCTGCTGAAGGCGAGAACACCTATGCATGGCCCCGGTGTTGACCAGCATCCGGTGGCCAGAGATTGCGTCTTCGACATAGAATCCTTTGGGGCAGGACTTGGCTACTGCCGCTGCCAGGGAGGGTGGCAATGGGCGCCGCCACCTTCGTTTTTTGAAGGTATGAAGGAGCAGGGGCGCTTGCATTTCTTTGCCTTCTTTCTATATTTCTGATGGAAATAACACCAGCTGGTGTTCTGGTGGGGCTGCGGGGCTTTCCTGCTCTGGAAGGCTGCATCAATACTGACCTCCTTGGGATCTTCCTGCTGCAGGTTGTTGGCTGACGGCGGGGAGGCGAGTTTCGTGGCCCAGGTGGCTGTGTGTATCTTGTGTGCCCGTTCCACCAGTCTCTCCATCTCCAAGTCATCGGCATCCGGAATCTGGCTGAGTACTTGAGGGGTGAGTTGGCAGAGGAAGAGTTGCTTCAGGAGGCTTACCTCCTTCCTGCACCCCTGTGAGTTTACCTCTGGCAGCGATACCAGGCCTGGAGCTTGTGCCAGGCTAACCTCGGGTCCTCGTTGACCAGGGGGTTGACCACCAGGTCGAAGATTTGGTTGGCTCTCTTGGGAAATGGGAGGGAGAAGACCTGGATCAGCTGTGTCTCCAGGTCGTCGTAGGGCAGCACTCCCAGTTGGCTGTAGCCATCCATGGGGGCGAGACAGTTGAACACGTCCTCCTGGGCTTTAAGAAGAAAAGAGGAGGTAAAGCTTGAGAGAACAGAGATGAGAATGCCAGGTGGATTATGGGAATATCACTGCTTGAGATTGGAAAATTATGAAATAAGAAGAGCAGGTTTAGTAAAGATTTTAGATGCGACAAGAGAGTCATGATTGAGATGGTATGGACATGTTAACAGCGGTGCCAATCCACAGTTATCATTGTCGATAACCAGGAATCGCTGCTATTACCGCCAATTTTCAGTGATCTCTGATTTTCGGTTATCATCACTAGTGATGCAGAGCGTTTAAAAAGAAAAATAGTTTTTTTTTAAATGCCGGTAAAGTGCTTTTTTGAAATTCATTTTACTGAAGAAAAAGCATATTCGCCTCTTCCTTGTTGTTAAATGAACACAAGAGAGTTATTTATCATTAATTTTGTTATAATTACCATTCCCTAGCAAAAAAAAGGCCATTAGGTAAAAAAGAAATTAAAGACAATAAAATATTACTTTTCAAAATTCTACATTTAATATCTCAGTATGAAAAAGGCAAATTTACTCAAGTGTATAATGAATTAGTCAGAATCAGTGGTGTCGTGGAGAGATATATCAAAACCAGTCTCGTTTTTGCTTGTTGTGTCTTCAGATTCTGACCCCCATGCGGTTCAAACATATTAATTATTATAATTGCTATCAATCAAATACAGGTCTACTACCAAACTTCGTAGATTTTCACCTAATCTTAAAGCTGCCTTGTGCATGAAGCATACTTTGAAAACCTTTAAAGGTTTTCAAAGTATGCTTCATGCACAAGGCAGCTATATGTTTTGAGATGTTTTTTTTTATAGCTTACAGGTTCGGCTTATAGAGAAAAGAAAAAACAATAACATGATGTTCACTTATATTTTGTCATTCACTGATTTCATCCAAAAAAAGGCCTGACTTGTCTTGCAAATGTAGCAAAGATCTTACTAGATTTTAGTTTCTTAGGAGTAATTGACCTTGGCTTTGGAGTTGTAGTAAGAGGTTTCCCACCACAAAAAGAAGTAATGGGCGGGGGGGGTTCTTGACACTGGCGTTTTTAAAATAGTTACTGAAGTTGCCTTTGATGAACTTGCTTCATCCATGCTTAAAGCTTTCATTGTTTTTATATCTACAACAAATAAATCTTAATCACATGAGACTTCATAGTCTGCACCTGCATCTTCTTTGAGATCTTTACCTTGGGACAAATATTTAATTTTCACTTGTTCATCACATTTCTTGCACATCGTTATGTGGTTTATCATTCTAGTACCATTCTTTGCTATCAAAGCACAACAGAAAATGCATATCATCTTAGGTACTTTTCCCTCACTCTCAACATCCTTAAAAAGTTTGGCAACTTTACTCTTTTTACGGCCGACCATTTCTTTACAAAACAAAGTAATATATGCACAAATTAATATATGCTTCCCAAACTAGCACAAAATACAGCACCTTCAAGTCACTGAATGAATAGCACAGCAAAAAATAAACTGAGGCACACCAGTGTGTTTGTAGTACGCTCAGTACAAACAGTACTTGTATAAAACATGCTCTTTCTAACATCCCCACCAATAATTGACTTGGACAACAGATACTGACCAAAGAGACATAAGTCTGCCTGTCTGTAATCATGGTCAGTACAGTAGAGTACATGTCTGAAACATGTTCTCAATTCCATCACATCCCCTCTGTTGACAGACTGAATAAGAGAAACTGACCTAAGAAAGGCTAGTTTGTAACTTGTTCAATATATGTACAGTAACATATTTGTCTAAAACGTACTAACTTTCATCCTCTCCAATTACTGACTGGACAACAGAAATTTACCTAAGAGACTTAAGTTTGTAGCATGTTCTATACGAGGACAGTAAAGTACAATTCTAAAACATGTGCAAGTCACTGAACAACAAAGCTGACATAACAGATAAAAGTTTGAAGCATGTCTCTCTCTCTCTCTCTCTCTCTCTCTCTCTCTCTCTCTCTCTCAGATGTGTTTATTCATTGTAAGACTAGGCCTAAGCTGCCTAACGTATTCACTTTTAAATTTTTTGTGTTTTAGAACTAAGCCTGGCATTACACAAACTACTTTTTATTAGATTTTAATGGCTTTCATACACTTTGTAGATGTGTTATTCACATATATAGAGTGTAAATGATAACCACATGTTGATTTGTTATGGGAAATTTTTTTTAAAATAAACTAAATGAATAATTTTAAAGATATTTTTAATGAAACGGATTCCCCGCTGATAACCTGGGACTGTCTATCGTACAGGCAGTTCCTGATTAATGACAAAAGGGGTTCTTTCTACTCTTGTCGTGCATCGTATGCCGAAAATTGTCGTACGCTGGAACGTCATCAAAAACCCTAAGAAAACCTTACTTTTAATGCTTTGGGTGTAATGAAAACTATGTAAACTGTATTTTTATTGAATTTTTCTTAATAAGCCAAATATTGATTATTTTGCCTTTTGGAATCGCATATCTTGCGTCGGACAGGTGTCGTGAGTGTCGTAACCCTGGAACGTATGTCATAAATCTAGAAATAATTTCTGATGAATATAACTGAAAAGCGTCATAACCATAGATATAAAGAGGAGTGATTGGATAGACAAGCGACGATCGCGTGCACGTAAGGCGCCATTTGTATGCTATAACTGTCAGAGATGGCATCGGTATCAACTGTGAAGACCATCGGCAGAAAATGCCACTTCTGGTAACTAATGCTGGGTCATCAACTATGTCAATTACAGGAAAAAGTTCACAAAAGAACAGGGGATCACATTTCACAAATAAGATACCTATTTTCATTCATGAGAAATCTTTATGACTTCAAATAATCTCAAGTAAACGTGTGTTAAATTGCAGTCAACTTCACTCCTGCTTTTATATCTAATAAAATACGTAATGAATGTTGCAATAAGCTTTTTTTATTATTATTATTAAAGCAAGGGTGTTGTTTATCGGTGGTACATGCCTACAGCTCATAAAATATTATTCCACTGATCGGTAGTGATGGGCAAAACTCATCTTTTTTGGTAGCCAATTACTTCAATTACTTTGGTGATCAGTAATCAATTAGTAATCGATTACTTAACGATTACTGTCATAGGAAACTGGTACATTACACGTATTACTACAGTATAATCAAATCCAGAGGTCCTTGGTATTAATTAATACAATTATGGTTTATTCCTCTCTCTGTAAGCCAAGAATCCTTGAAAATTATTACAAATGAGGACTGGCAGTGGCAATAAGTTCAAGTTTAATCCTATATGTATTGTGTTTGTTATTCCAAAGAAAGAAATTTGTTGCTTAAAAAAAAGATGGTAACTGACATCTTGGAAATATAATCGACTACTGAGATTTTTAAAAAAGTAATCGATTTAAGAGTATTACTATTAATCGATTACCCCCACCACTACTGATCGGTCAGACATTTGATGGTGCAAATGCCATGAAAGGCAAAAAAAAGGAGCAGTGCAGGCGAAAATGAAATCAGTTTATAGTAATGCACATCAACTGAATCTAATAAGAAATGCAACAAGTATTATAGGAGACTCAACAATATTTCTTTCTAACATTATGGCTATCCTGACATTCTTCTCAAGGTCACTACAATGTGTATCCATTCTCCAGAAGCATATGAACGTCAGTATTCTGCTTTATCTTCTGCAAGGTGGAACTTTAATATACAAACCATGAACAGAGTTTATGAATATTTGCAGCCTTTAAAAAGCTACTTTACTGAAATCCAGTAAACATAAAATGCAGATCACACCATTACGGAGGCAACTGGAATGTTACAGTACCTAGATAATGACAAATTTTTGTTTTTGTTGGAGCTTTTCCATCAGATTATGCCTTCTCTTGAAGTAATTGGCAACCAGAAGCAGTCTCAAGAAATAGATGTGTTCAAATTAATGAATATGTCACAAATTTAAAAATTGCTATTTTAGAAATAAGAAACTCGAAGTATTGTGAGAATCCCTCAAAGACACTTCACAGAAGGAAAGGATGTATGTGACTAGATATGTGTTAATATAATCAATAGATATTCTTTCACTAAATAGTTCTTTCCCACCATTATCCCTCATGAAAGGGTCAGTGGCCAGACGCACCTTCTCCACCCCACGCCTTCTCTTCATATCTTTCTTTACTTTATCTCCCAATCTAATTCCCTGTCTCCCTTTCAATCTTCTTCCTCTAATAGATTCTTCCCAAGACCCTCTTCACTCCCTCCTCGTCATCCATCCTTAACACATGTTCATACCATCTCAATCTTGACTATCTTATCCCCTCTGAAATCTTTACTAAACTGCTCTTCTTATTACATCATTTTCCAATCCCTCAAGCAGCGATATTCCCATAATCGATCTTAGCTTTCTAATCTCTGTTCTATCAAGCTTTACTTCCTTAGTACTTCTTATGGTCCATGTTTCCGATCCACACTTGTTGAGCAGCCACCATGGATCCCAAGGAAAAAGTATCCAAGGACCTGTGGGTTATATCCCGAAGGTAGAAAGAGGTGAAAGTGGTCTGATTAGACCACACCCTCTCTAGTACCTGAGGAACCGACAGGTTCTTGCAGAACACAAGGGAGGGACCAATACTGCTTACTTCGTGAGCTCTTGGGTGAAAGGTATTGGTGTCATTCCTTCCTTCAGAGGAGTATGCTTTCCTGATCACTTCACAAAGCCAGAAAGAAATAGTGTTCTTGGACACTTCTCTTTTAATCACCCCAGTGCTAATGAAGAGGCGTCAACACTCAGGCTGGAGATGTCGAGTTCTCCTCAGAAAGCACCATAGCACTCTAACAGGACAAAGCAGCATCTCGTCAGGGCCATTACCACAGAAGTCCTCTAGGGAGGGGATCGTAAAGAACTCGAACCTAGCGTCAGGAACTGAAGGGTTCTGAGTCTTTGCTACGAAGTCCGGGACAAAATCAAGCGTAACTGGTCCCCACCCCCATGAGTGTTTCACATTGAAAGAAAGACCATGAAGTTTTCTTACTCCTTACCAATGCCATGGCAAGCAAAAACAGTCTTGAGGGTCAGATCCCTGTCTGACAACTCTAATGGAGGCTTGTAAGGAGGACTAGTCAGGCTCCAAATGGCGAGAGTCATATCCCACTCAGGGGACCTGAGTTCTCTGAATGGGCAAGATCTCTCGAAGCTCCTCATGAGTAATGATATCTCCATAGAGGAGGAGATATCTACACCCCTCAGTTTCAATACTAGCCCCAAGGCAGACCTGTAGTCTTTAATTGCAGATACAGAGAGGAGCTTCTCTTGGTTAAGAAAGACTAGGAAATTCGCAACCTGCTGAAGAAAAGCTGGTATACTGCTGCAAAGGACTGTCTGAGGTATCCTGCCATCTCTGTTGCTGCTCAGCGAGAAAGCCTCTCGCTTGCAAGAGATGGTGGATAACCTCCAGCCATGAAGACACAGGGACTGCACTGCCAAGTGGTACTATTCTGTGTATGGCTGACATAGAAGGTTGTCTGCCACTACATTCCTTTTGCCTGGGTTGTATCTGGCTGACAGCTCCACCGAGTAAGCTACAGCCCACTCGTGTACCTGCACTGTCAACTGGTGCAGTGGGAGGGACACAAGGCCACCCTGCTTGTTGACATATGCCACTACAGTGGTGTTGTCGCTCATCAACAACACAGAGTGTCCCATCACTCAATCCTGGAATTCCTGGATGGCTAGGAATGCCGCCTTGAGTTCCAGCATGATGATATGAAGGGCTTGTCATGACGATCCCACACTCTGCAACCAGCAACTCCTCCAGGTGTGCGCTCCAACCCTCGGACTGATGATCCCACACTCTGCAGTCAGCAACTCCTCCAGGTGTGCGCCTCAACCCTCAGATGATGCACCTGGGAACAGAAGCATGTCTGGAGGGGGAGTGTGCAACTCCGCTCCTAGTAAGTTGTTCCTGTCGTCCAGTCACCAGGTTAAACCCTCTCCGACAGGGGAATGAGAAAGGATTGAGGGTCTTGAGCCTGTGACCAAAACTCCTTCAGTCTCTACTGGAGAGACTGAAGGTGAAGCCGCCCATGAGGGACCAGCTTCTCCAACGACAACAGGTGACCAATCATGACTTGCCACTGCTGAGCTGGCTGCTCCTGTCATGACAAGAACAGCTGTGCTGCCCTCATGAACTTGCTGATATGCGGGTCTGTGGGTAAAACTCTTGCTGCTACTGTGTCAATCAGCATGCCCAGATACTTCTTGAAATTTATCACGCTCCTAGATTGTGACGAAAATTGAGAAGGCGATCCCTGTCCTGTAACAACTGCAAGCATGAGCTTGCCAGGACTAGCCCATCATCGAAATACCTGAGAAGACTTATCCTTGCTGAATGGGCCCAAGCTGAAACAAGAGTGAACACTCTCGTGAACGTTCACCTGAGAGGCAGTCGAGAGCCCGAAGCATACTGCCCTGAATTGAAACGCCATCCCCTCAAGTATAAAGCGAAGGTACATTCTGAAGGATCGATGAATGGGTATTTGAAGCATGAAGTTGTTCTCCCTGATTGAACCAAGCACAGTGTGGGCCATTTCCATTGTGAACCAAGTCTGACAAACGATTCTATCTCCCATCACGAAGTGGTTACACCTTGTCGAGATAAAGATTTCACTGTATCTGGAAGATTGGCTTATTCGCTCCCAAACGAAAGTAAAATGTACGGAGGACCTGCAGAAAACCCTTCAACTAGCCCAAGACCTGGGCCTGCTTGTAAATCTTGGAAAATCTCAACTAGTTCCTTGTCAGGAGATAGTATATTTGGGGATGAAGATCAGCTCTCTAGCTTTTTGGGGGTTTTCCCACCCCCTCCAAAAGGATCAACCCATGCTTTCAGAAAGTAGAGAAATTTCTCTCCCTTCAGTCTTGCTCAGGAGAAGATTGAATGAGCCTTCTCGTGATGCTCTCACCCATAGAGCAGTTTGTTTCCATAGGAAGGTTACATGTGAGGAACCTACAATTCTTTCTCAGGATCAATTAGAACTGGAAAAACGTCCAGATTTGTTTATATTCCCAATTACTTTAGAGGTCAAAGAAGACCTATTTTGGTGGAGGTCAAGAGAATTCTCTCAGAAGGGAAATCACTCATTCCTCTGAGCCCCAACCTAGTGTTTTTATTCAGATGCCTCCAATGTAGGTTGGGGTGCTGTGGGAGACAAGGGAGTCTCTGGGATTTGGACTACAGAACAGGTGAAGTGGCACATAAACCTAAAAGAATTGACAGAAATCCATTGGGGATTGAATGCCTTTGCAGAGGAAACCTTTGACAAAGTAATAACTATCCACTCTGACAATACCTCAGCTCTGTCTTACATAAGGAAACAGGTAGGGGCACATTCATTTACCATGTGCTAGGCAGCAAGAGCCCTCTTTTGGGGAGATCAGAACTGGACGAAAATTTTAAGTAGGTTTATACAAGGCAAGTTCAATGTGTTGATGGATGAACTGAGCCGCTGAAAGCAAGTTCTCCCCACAGAGTGGACATTAGATCCTTTAGTGTCTCAAACTGTGGAAACTGTGGGGAAGATCAGTTCTGGATCTTTTTGCAACCGCCAAGAACCACCGTCTTTCACTATACTTCTTGCCAGCCCTGGATCCTCTTGCATGGGTGACAGATGTGATGATAATAGATTGGTCAAGCAAGGATCTTTAAACCTTTCCACCATTCAAGATGGTGAGAGAGGTCATAAACAAGTTCAGATCCCATTGAAATATCTCAATGACTCTCATAGGTCCATTTTGGTATGCACAGGAATGGTTCCCGGACCTCCTAGAGTTACTGATGGACGTCCCGAGAATTCTACCACAAAAAGTCAATCTACTCAGACAGCCCCACTTCAGATGATACCATCAAGGACAGCCCACTCTTGCTCTGACTGCATTCACTGTCAGGAGACTGTTGCGAGCGAAAGGCTTTTCAAAGCCAGTTGCAGCAGCTATTACTTGATGGACAGTCTTCTGGACTTGGTACAGGGTGCATAACTTCTTGTCTTCTCAGACGTCTATAGCTGAAATCACTGGTTTCTTGCTATATTTAAAATCTTCCAGGACTCTGTCTAACTCGATAATGAAAGGATAATACAAAGCAATGCTGAGCTCTGTTTTCAAACTTAGAGTTGTTTATTTTTCTGATAATTGAGATTTATCCGGTCTCACCAGATCCTTCGATACAGCTAAATGAGAATAAGTCCTTGTCTTGGAATTTAAACGTGGTGCTTAAATGGCTTTCAGAACCCCGTTTTGAGCCTTACGTTTATCCTCATTCAGAGCCACAAGAATCAAGGTTTTTCTTGTGAGATACAAGAAAAATCTAGTTTCGTGTGGCCTTATTGACTGCTAAGAGGGTGAGTGAATTCCTTGCAATTGATAAGAGGGTTGGGTTTTCCCTGGGAAATGCTGTGTGTTCTCTCACCCAAGGATTCCTAGCAAAAAATGAGACTCCTTCCAAGCCTTGGCCTCGTTCTTTCATGATTAAGAGGAAGAGAGAACCTTATGTCCTGTCAGGGCTTTAAAATATTGTCTTCACTGTACGAAAAAGATTCGTGGTTCTTCTGATGATCTATGGTGCTCAGTGAAAAACCCATCACGTCCTCTCTCCAAAAATCCCTTGGCCTTCTTTCTTAGAAACCTCATAGTAGATACACACTCTGAGATTAAGGGGGATTACTTAGCCACAGTGAAAGCAAAAGCGCACAAATTTAGGGCAGTGGCATCCTCGCTCGCCTTTATACGTAACATGTCTGTGGCCTCAATAATTCAGGCACCATATTGGAAGTACAAATCTAGTGTTTGCCTCCCATTACTTGCATGATATTGAAACAGTTTACGAGAATTGCAGTATCTTGGGTCCATTTTGAGTTGCTAGTATGGTGTTGGGAGAGGGTGTATAGGAAGATTTACTTCCAACTCTTTATTCTCTTCACCTTGATTAAGGTTGTAAAGTCGCAGGGAAGCTATGTACTTGGAGTACCCTCCAGCTCTTTTTTAGTGGTTGGGTATTGGTTTTTAATTTGGATTTGGCAACTACTTTGCTTACTATGGTTTTTTTATGTGTTTCTGAGCCCGGGGCAGGGGCATTGGTTTTAGACTTTGCTATCAATGGAATTTCCTCAGCTCCAAAGATCCCACTATAGTAGGAGATACCTGGCTATACAGCCACGTCTCTACAAATAAGATGATCGCCGTCCAGAGGCAGTATTTATCTATAGCTGCTCTCTTAACAGATAAGGAACCAACAAGCATTTTACTAAATACTAACATTTAGTCTATTTTTCATTTCATTTTTGTAACATGTATTGGAACCTAGTATATATCCATGTATCCCACCTCCTACGATGTGGGATTCTGCTATGTAATTACTTACCAAGTTGCTTATATAAGAATGATATTTTTATAATAAAATGACATTTAATTATACTTACCAACTAATTACATGATCACAGCCCTCCCTCCTCCCCTCTCATGGGTGAAAAGGGCAAAAGCAACTGAACTCTTAGCTGAGTTGGTTCCTTTCTACTTTGAGAGGGGTTAGTTGCCTACCCAAAACAAAATAGCACTACTGCAAATTTTCAACAATCTAGCTGCTGACGGATAGTGAAACTATAGCTATGTAGTATATATAAAATAACATTTTATTATAAGAATATCATTTATATAGTGGCTAAAAATAAGTTTTTCAAACATTGGAGATCACAGGGAGAGTATAGATTTGCTTGTAGTTACTGCAGTCTGCAGGTATGCCACTCCTTGGAACCGGCACTGTATTACTAAGCTTGTGCTCATCTGCAGATACTACGTCAACCTAAAAATCTTTAAAATCTAAACTTGGGAGACATCACACCAGAAACTTTTTAAAAAAAACTAAGGGAAGAAACCATCAGGACCTTCTCCACCCCAGCTATCAAGCTTATCCAGAATTTTCTTAATATCCCTAGAGTGAAATGCAAATTTTGTAAGAAGAGGGTCAGGATGACAGTTATCAGGGAGAGGGACATCGTCAGCTAATTGCTTAGCTTCAAAAGCTTGATGAAGTAGTTCAGCCAATCTGCCATCATCTTTTAGTAGTGGTGGAATGGAAGACGAGCATGACCCAAAGATAGATGATGCCAATTTGGTCCACCGCAAATGAGGCTGAGTAATTCCTTCAAGTTTCCTCTTCAAGAAATTATTTTAATTTTTCTCGGCTGTATGCTTTGTTCTATTCACAGGACGGTGAGACTTAGCAAAAATGGTGTAATTTTTATTTGAACGATTTCATCTCCATGTATTGAATTTGGTCTGTTTGTCACGGTAGGCTCATCTGCATGTATCTTTAAACCATAGTGGTAATTTTGTAGGGTTTTTGATATTAACACAATTGGGGTAGAAGGATGGGGACAGATTTGGAGGTTATTCAGTGAAGCTCGACTGTTCCTTAACCTACTTTCTTTTCCTTAACACTACAGAACTGAAACCTTTTTCTTATCACTATAACTCTTCAAAAACTTATCCTTTTACACCGAACTTGGCTTAACTTAATACTACCATGCCTCCCTGAAGAATCTAAACCCAATTCCTTAATATTACAGCAGTCTGATCCCTTTAAACAGAAATATATCTAACTTAAGCTCACTTAACTCTCTTACGCCGAAGCCCTAAAAATCAAAACCTCTCCCGTATGCCGGGGCAGGTTTGGAGTGAGCGCGGAAGCCGAAAAAATAATTTTTTCAAAAAATCACAGCGCGCTTAGTTTTAAAGATTAAGAGTTCATTTTTGGCTCCTTTTTTTGTCATTGCCTGAAGTTTAGTATGCAACCATCAGAAATGAAAAAAAATATCATTATCATATGCAAATAATGCGATATATGGTAGCGAAAAAAAAAATCATCCATAATTGTATTCAAATCGCGCTGTGCGAAAAACAGTTAAAGCTAACGAGTTACTTTTTTTTCGTTGTATTGTACACTAAATTGCAATCATTTTGATATATAATACATTGTAAAACGATAAAAGCAACACTGGAAAAATATTATCACAAAATGATGCATGAATTTGTAATGCGCGGACGTAAAAAAGTTTTTTCAAAAATTCACCGTAAATCTAAATATTGTTCTAGAGACTTCCAATTTTTTCAAAATGAATAAAAATGATTGAATATTACGATACTGTAAGATTTTTAGATTAGAATTGCAGATTTCGACCATTTCGGACGAGTTAAAGTTGACCGAATGTCGAAATTTTTATATATATATTTATTTATAGGCAAATATTTCGGAAATGAGAAAAACTACAACCTTCAATTATTTTTTGTTGTATTCTTCATGATGTTGCGCACATTTCCATATAAGAAACTCTATAAAACGGCTAATATGAAAAGGAGCAAATATTAGGATAATGCGACGTATGTATTTCGGAGATTTTCGGCCGCGAATCGGCGCTGGGAGGGAAAGAAAGTTTTTTTTTTAAATTCACCATAAATCTAAATATTGTGCTAGACACTTCGAATTTATTTCAAAATGAAGATAAAGGACTGTATATTACTAGATTGTAAGAGTTTTAGCAAACAATTGCTTTTTTCAACTATTTCGGTAGAGTCAAATTTGACCGAACGTGGTTTTTTTTCTATTTATCGTGATTTATATGCAAATATTTCGAAAAAAGAGAAAAGCTACAACCTTCAATCATTTTTAGTTGTATTCTACATGAAATTGCGCACATTTTCATATATAAAACTTCATGTAACAGCTAATTTTAAATGGTGCAAACATTTTGACAATAGCACGAAAATAATTATGATTTTTTCGGAAGAGTTACTGCGCGGACGTAAGGAAAATGTTTTTTTTTCATAAATTCACCATAAATCGAAATATTGTGATAGAGACTTCCAATTCGTTGCAAAATGAAGGTAAATGATTGAATATTACTAGAATATAAGAGTTTTAGCTTACAATTGCGTTTTACGACCATTTCGGTAGAGTCAAAGTTGACCGAAAGTTGAAATTTTTGCACTTAACGTTATTTATATGAAAATATTTCAAAACTGATAAAAGCTACAACCATGGGTTGTTTTTAGTTGTATTGTTCATGAAATTGCGCACATTTCCATATATAAAACTTTATGTAACGGCAAATTTAAAATGGTGCAAACATTAGGACAATTGCACGAAAAAATTTATCGGAAGAGTTACCGCGCGAACGTAAGGAAAAAGTTTTTTCATAAATTCACCATAAATCGAAATACTGTGCTAGAGACGTCCAATTTGTTGCAAAATGAAGGCAAATGATTGAATATTACTAGAATATAAGAGTTTTAGCTTACAATTGCGTTTTTCGACCATTTTGGTATATGAAAATATTTCAAAACTGATAAAAGCTACAATCATGAGTATTTTTTGTTGTATTCTACATGAAATTGCGCACATTTTCATATATAATACTCCATGTAAAGGATAATTTAAAATGGTGCAAAAAGTATGTCAAAGTGACGGAATAATTTTTGAGATGTGTCACTGATACTTTTTAGTGCGATAAGAAAGAAATTCGCGCTTGCGCGCCTGCGTAGCGATTGTAAACAAAACAACGCCTTGATCCGTGAACTCCCAGCATCCCCCAAGGTGCGTGATTCAAAAGTTTTTGGCTGGTAGGCCTATAAGTATTTTTCTGCGAATTAAAAAAAAAACTTTTTTGAGTCGACGTATAATACGTCCAATCGGCATATGGGAGACATTTTGACTCGACGTTTAATACGTCCAATCGGCGTAAGAGGGTTAATTTACTCTTATCACCTAAAGAACCCAAATCTAATTCCTAACCCTAAATCTAGTGTTTCCTCCCTAACAATCAGGAGAACCTTAACTTGATTAGAGAACCCTAATATAATTCTTCAATCTAAACTTATAATTCTCCCTCTTACTACTATCAAAAGAACCCCTTCTGATACTGAAGTTTTCCCAACTTTGGTCTTCCAGACTTCTTCAAATTGGAGGTTTAGCTTCCTCAGAATCAATCAGTATGTAGTAGTAATATGTATACTCTGTTTTTTTTTTCATCTGTCCATCCTCCTGTGGTGTTTTTGTATGGTAACACTGCGTCCCGGGCTTTAGATAGTTACGCTATTTGTAAGTTTTAGGTAAACAAAAGGATATCTGGGTGTACATTTGCAACTGAAAAGCGTTTTAATAATTTACTATGCGAATTACACCGTTAATATTCGAAATGGATATTATTATAATCGTTGAATGTAAGCTGAATGTAACTATCTAAAGCCCGGGACGCAGTGTTACCATACAAAAACACCACAGGCGGATGGACAGATGAAAAATAACAGTATAGTTGTCGATATCCTTCTTCCTACTGGAGAGATCAACCAGGATTTTGTTTCTTTCTAACTGCTTTCGATCTTTGTTTGTGGCAAGTGGGTCAAGATCGGCACCTTATAGGGTTTAGTGTCATATACTATAAAGGAACGGGGAGAAGAGTAGCCTAACTAAGTTTCTTTGATTCTTTTCTGCAATCTAGCAACTTCATGTTCTCTCCTTAGGATCCTTAGTAAGGACCATATCCCTTCCTTTGCTCGTACTCTATTTTTAAGTACTCTTCTTATTTGTCTTTCTTTGGTTTCTTTCTTTCTATCAGTTCAGGTTGAAAACGATCAAGAGCAACTGCAAGTAAAAAAAGAAAATGTAATGCTATCTCAACAAAACATTCATAAACAACACAGCATAGAAAAAAGAAAATCAATCACACATATACCCTACATTCAGCCGACTACAATTGTCCTAAATTTGATGACCTTTCTAGGGACATATCTAATAAAAATAGCCATCAGCATTTCATTCAACTTCTTCTTGGGATCAGGATCTAATACAGCATCTGAAATATTAAGGGCCTGACAAGCTGCAATAATGTGATCCCAGACCATTTTTTTAATAGTGGAATTAGGAATATACTGATTGACAGATATGTCCATCTCAGTAGCTCAGTGATTAGAAGTGCCTATATATTCACAGACCTTGGACTTCACAACAGCTGGAACATCTACTGACCTGGACAAAATTGGAGGATACACAGAACTCAAGAGCTGACCGGCCATGTTGATCTGTGGAATTTGAATTGATCCACTCACTGTGCTTTGCATTACAGTTTCCACAAATAACGAATGAAGCTTTTGAGTCCTGTGACTGAGCCATATTAAGCCTCTCCAGAAGAGTCATATATAGAAATGTCGATATCTGTATTATGGTATTAGGAGTGAAAATATATGTTACGTGGTCAAAATGAGCACGTTTAACTCAAAGGAAGAATTCCTAATTTGGTAATGTGACCTACCTTCGAAGTTCCCATTGCCTTCCCTCAGTCTGTAGCTGAAATCATTCATTAAATCTTAGACTAATTCAAACTCTTAAGGAACAAAAATATTTCCCCAAAATAGCTAACATGAAAATGAAATAAAATTAATCTAAAATCCCAAAACCATGAGACAACATTACTGTTCTGCATAACCATATTGACTAGCACTATAACTACTTATTCTCACTGTCAAATAACCCCCATCAGTCTTTCTCAAATACATGTCTAGAGAATTCATTTTAGATAGTGACAATCCGAATTCATCTGCAAAGGAAATCACAATTACCAATAATGGTAAATATTAAAGTTCATCAGTCATGTTAAGTGTCACACCACACTTCCCTTCTTACTTCGTAGAGCATCTGAGAAATGTCACTGTTCTAAATGTTCTTCTGTATCTTAGCACTACCTTTATTGATGGATCTCCAAGCGCCTCCTCCCGTAGTTCGTGGTCACTACAAGTTCTTGTCTAATGATCCCATAAATTACCATACTAGAGATTATATCTCATTCATTTGCTCCAACTGACTTATATGAACTTAGACATGCTAATGGACGTACAAATGCATGCACACTAGTCTATTCTCGGTTCCAATGTACATGCGTTTTCCCATTGCTTATGTACATGTCCTATTTAGCGCATACACTGGTGTACTCACGTAATCCCATTCTTCTGACATCATGATCACCTGATCTATTTGCTATCCAGGTCATTTGTGCACCCACGATCTCCCTGGTGCGATCGGATGTGTTATGACTTTTTGTCTTGTATTAGCATCCTAAGGAATTCACTGTTTGTAAATTATCCAAAACATCAAAACACTTGAGGGTGTACTGTTTTTGCCTCTAACTGCCTGTCACTTGTTATCGACCTAGTTTCCATTTAGTCTATATATCATATATGTCTAGTGCTCATTCCCATTATATACACGTATAACATTGTAAAACTTACCAAAAACTTTAAAACAAAGAACTTTATGGCAATTATGTACACTCCAGATTTTTCTGATGATAAATAGATCGTCTGGACTGAGAATATACATACAGCCATAACTTGCGGGTGTTGGATGTTACGATAATAAATAAAGTCAGAGACATCGAACCATGCGATTAAAAATTCGACCTTCAACTTGTTGCTACAAATTGTAGTTCTGGGCACAACTCTGGAGATAAAGGAAATTAGACTGTAAGCCCCAATATTTGAATAGCGTAATTTGCAATGTTTCTCACTGTAATGAGTAACAGGCCCAAGGTTCAGCTCAGTGTCTCCCGAAAGAATTAAAATTAACAGCACAATAAACTCGTAACAACAGGAATTGTAAAAATCAATAGAACAATAAACAATGATACCATCAGTATTTACATTATTTATAAAAATTCCATTGAGAGTATAAATAAATGTCACCATACGTCATCAAGAAAAGCAACCTTGTCTTTCCATCTTATCGGTAGTTGTTAGGAGTCCCGCTATTGAATTTTGGGAGCATGAATTGATGTATAGGAGCACACCTTCATATATGAAGGTAGTAGTTGTCTTTAGTTTTGGACTGTCGGTTATGGGCTTTTGACCCAGGCACAGGATTTTTCCCTGTAATGATCCACTGACAAGTATCACCACGAGGACCTTACACCCTGTTAAGGTTCTGTCTGGTGACAGTACTTGTCAGTAAGGATGACACATCATACAGGAATATTGAGAAGTTTTTTCTCCCCATTAAATAGCTTTTAGTTCACTGGACTGAACTTTGTTTCCCTGGGTGCACTAACGAGCCATCAGCCATCTTCATCCAATGTAGAAGGCAGCTAACTGTAACAGTAGGTTAGGTTCATTCCAAGTCATGACCATTTTCAGGATGAGATTAATTATTTGGATAATTACCTGAAGAAATATGACAATGTAAACATTCCGTCACCATCTGGTGGGACACTGGTGAATACAAAGAGAGTCCCAGCGAATTAGCCAAGCGTATTTTGATTTTTTAAGATGGCTGATCACATCAAACAGTGTAAAGATAAACCTAACTTTATCAATTGGTATGTATCCAAATAATTAATTTTATCTTGAAAATTGTCATATTTCCCGTTGTCCATATTCAGTATGTATTTTGTAAATCATGCAGTATTATAAGGAATTATTTTGGATGTTAGAAAGGTAAAAATTATAATAAATTTTGAATGTTGCTTAGGTCTAAATTTTATTTTCTTCTTTTGACCTTTCTAACATCCAAAGTAATTCCTTATAATACTGCAAGGTTTAAAAAAATATACTAAATAAAGAAAATGGGAATTTTATAAAATGGATATTAATCACAGTGTTAAATTGAGAAGATAGAAATATGTAGGAATATTTTAAAAGTATGAACAAAAAGGCTATTCTCGTGATTGTAAGAAGAATACATGTACAGGGGATAGGGACCACAAACACCTTCAAATAGCTAAAATCCACGAATACTTGACATCCCCCTTTAGAAATACTTCTAACTTGCTATTTGAATAGTTAAAAACCAGACCCCCTCTAAAAAACGTTTATAACTACTTATTTTAATAATTCAAACTATTATCCTACACAGAATATACCTTACACTCTCATCTAAAACACTTTAATATCATTCGAAGTCATGTTATAACATTACCCTTGAAAATAGGCATATGGCTTACAACTGTGCGAAAAATATTCAAGTTTTTTCTTATACCTTAAACTATCATCATACACATAACATACTTTTCACTATTATCTTAAACACTTTAATATAATTTCAAAGTCATCTTACAACATTACCCTTAAAAATGTATGGGTAAGCGTGAAAACTATTCAAGGGACCCCTTTTTTAAATTAAATCTGTTTCTTTTATGAGTATTGAAGCAGGGTTTCCCTATGTACAGTACATAAGGAAACCCTAGATAGCTAACTACTGTATACTGTGCCATAATACTTAATGTACATTGAAAAATAAATACATTTGATTGATATTTTGCTGTGCCTTGTATTAAGTATTTAGTATTAATATCTGAAAATTAGTAAATCCTTTTTTATAATAAAAAATTTATTCAGTCATGAAAATACAGTAATTCATTAATATTTCTTGAAGAAAAATCCGCGAATTACCTAATTTTTCGTGAATTCGGTGACGTGTCACAGAAAAATCTGCGTCACCCTATTCCCGTGCGGATATAATGTATGAACCTGTTTCTTTTTGCATATAATAATTAATTGTCAATACGTCCTAGGTTTGAAAGCTAGATGTCCGAGTAAACTAAAAATGTAGACTCTCATTAGCTTCCTACAGAAACTGAAATTACAAGGAATGCTTTGGCCAGTCTTAAAAGACTGCAGAGATTCATAGACACATGCTTATTGTTTGATCCATTTATTGCGTGTTACCCAACACTGTACAGCTCCAAGAACTAACAGTAGCTTTTTGTTTACATGGTTGTATAAAGATTTAGGCGTTTTGAATTACTGTACTATAGTACAATAAAAACCCATAAAACAGTTTCCTGCCAGGCTAATTATTAACTCAGTGGGTTCCGCATCTTACAAACTGGCGAAGTATTTAGTGGATATCCTGAATCCATTGGTAGGTAGAATCTCCAATGACAATATCAAGAATAAAGTGGACTTGATAAATAAACCAAATAGTGTATATGTTAATGGTGAATCGAAGCTTGTGAGTTTTGACGTAGTATCACTATTCACAAAGGTATCAATGGATGATCTAGTGGAGATTTTATCTGAATCATTAGAAAACACAGCTGGATATCCCATTTTCTAAAAGCACGTTAGTTGAACTGATTAAATTATGTAAGAGAATGTAAATTTGAATTTAATGGAAAGTTTTACTCACAAAATTTTGGTATGGCAATGGGAAACCCTCTGACCCCAGTGCTAAGTAGCTTATGTAAGAAATCTTTTGATAAGAAAATACTAAACAACCTAATTCCACGCAATGTAGTTTGGTTCAGATATGTTGACGACATAATTTGTGTACTGCCTTTTTGGATGTCTTCATACGGAGAAATAGTAGTGGCTTTAAATATAGTGTTGACAGAAAACCTACTATTTCTTCCTATGTGCATTTCTATTCTGGACAAAACAAAAAGGTTAAAAAATCAGTGTTTGCATTATGTTTCTAAAACACATTACGGGTATGCAGCCCAGCATACATAGATGAGGAAAGAGAAAAGATTCGGAAGACAGGCAAGAAACTGAAATATCCGGACAGTGTACTAAAAAACAATGCATTAGAAGTGGCAAAGAAGACCATGTATCAAAACCAAAAATAACCTTAAACACATAAAAATCTGTGTACTACCTTATAATAATAATATAAAAGATATCCCTCATCTCCCGAAGAATTTTGGTGTTAATGTCGCTTTTAAAAACAATAAAACATTGAAACAGGTACATATCAAGAACTCCCCCTACAATACTAAAGGATGTGTATATAGAATTCCATGTAAGTCTTGTGGTGACACCTTTTACATTGGTCAAACGGGTAAAGCACTGGAAAAGAGAATAGAACAACATAAAAAATGTGTGAGGTATGCACAGGGAAATAATGGTATTTTTGTACATATTAGTGAGAACAATCATGCTATTAACTGGGAAGGGGCAAAAAGACTGAGTGTTTTAATAATGCATGGAAAGGAATATAATTGAATCTAGCTTTATAAAAGAAAGTTACAATAATAATATGAACATCAGTCAAGGAATGTATAAACTTGATCCTTTAATATCAAAAGAAATTTGTCAACTGTTTAAATGTTAAGGTAGGCAGTAGAGATGCATGGAAACAGGATTATTATATTTGTAAACACAGCAAGGGGGCAGTAGTAGTAATGAGATGTGGACTTGTCTCCTACGGTGGGTACGTTTATCGGTAATGTCCCTTAAGAATTTATTGTGAATTTTTGCCAGATGATTTTTGAAAGCCACTCCTACCTTGACACCTGCCTGTGGGTGGATCTGCAATCTCAAACGGTTGTGTGTATTTTCGTCAGTGCTGTCTCTGTAGTATATACAAATAGATATTTGTGAATTCTAACACTATGTATCAGTCCTTTGTCAATGGCTTGGAAATAAAGTCTAAACCGGTTAGGACCTACACCCCGCTTCTTATTTTTCACATGTGGATATATATATATATATATATATATATATATAATATATAATATATATATATATATATATATATGTATATATATCTATATATAATATATATATATATGTATATATATATATATAAATTCCAATTGAAGCTAGTCGGCATGACACGCCCATTTTGTAAAAACTTCCTTACCCATCTCGTTTTCTTTCTCATCCCTCCTGGAGTGCATTAAAATAGCCAAGTAGAATACAGACGCTACTGTAGTTTGTATGCTTGTACTACATTTATGTGTATGCATGAGCATGTATTTTCTCATTGTCTGTGTAGTATGTGTTTAAATAAAAACTTCCAAACAAAGCAGTTGGTAATTGTGACTTAGCATTTTTGTATGAGAAAGTGACTCCTGTTTTTAATTGTAATTTCTTTCTAGGTCTGAAACACCCGCTGATACAAAGGAAGAAATGCCTATAAAACCTGGAAAGGCTAGAAAAGGAAACATTTATAATCCAAATGAGGCAAAACAGAGACATGTGAGTTTTGCTGAAGGACTGGAATCATCTAGAGGTATTGTGCCAGATATTTTCACAATTATTGAAACTTAGGGAATACATTATTAATGTTACGAAATTTGTAAGGAAATTCGATGTGCAAAATTTATTTTCTTTATTTTGTGCAGTGGCTGTGTTCAGATTTGCTATAAACAATTACCTTTACAATAGCCTCATTCTTTGATACCCATAAAGGTAGATCATTTGGTTATGTAATCAGAAGAATTTTGTCAATTACATTTTGTTTGTTAAGACCTCATACAGTAAGGCTTATTATTATAAATGTTTAATTGTTCCAATACATATAAAAAACCTTTATTCCTTACATGTGATTTAGCTTGTGGGTGCAAACAGGAACAGCCATTTAAAATTTCTGACAAGGCAGTTAACTGCAAACAGGCATGGGGTAGTCCCATCCACCTGTCTATCTGCATTCCACTTTGTCTTTGGTCATCATCATGTTCAGATGTCCACCTTCGACTCTGCACTGACTTTTGTGTTTTACTTGCAAAATACCTAGTTTCTTGAGTATTTTATATCGTTTTTGTATGATTTAAGGTTTGTGTTAAAATGAACTAATCATGTGAATCATTGAAGCCTTCCTCCTTCCATGTTATGAGTGCCGTGAGTGGTTGTCAGGTCGATGGGTGAAGTTTGTTGCTAAGATGAAGGACAGGAAAATTTCCATTATTTCATGTAGGACAATACTCTGCCTGTGACAACTCGGGAGGCTTCTGGCACCCTCTTTCCACTTGCTTAGCTCCCAGCCATTGTTTCTACTCCTAAGGAAGGAGTTTCCCCTTCACTGACTTTCCACAGAGGGAATGTCTTCTGCTGGCGAGCACACACACTCGGGGTGAAACAAAATTCCCCCTACTAACCTAACTTTTGTTTCAGGTGAGAGAGGCATAGAGGTTTAGGGAGTTATAGCCCTCTAGGGCTCTCAGGGGAGCCCAGTGTTTCTGTGCTGTTAGCCACCTCTCATCTAGCACTATTGACTACTTTGCACTGTGACTGTGACAACTTCCACACTCACTGTCTTGACTGGCTCTCAGACTGGCCACACATATTGATGCACCCTGAGCAGTTGTCATCCTTCTGTCTGATGGCAGTACTCTTCCATTTCTTTCCTTCCAATCTGACCTTGGCTGCTTGTGTTAAGAAGACGAGATCAAAGAAGCGTAGAGAGAATCGTCGTTTTCCTCATCTTCTTCTTTGTCGTTGGGTACTTCCACCTCCTCCCCTTCAACTTCCACTATTAGTGAGCTGAGGGAGAAAAAATCTGTCACTTCTCCCCACAAGGTGTTTGGTCAGTCCCCGTCTGCAGAGAGTACTGATGGGACTCACAATATCAGTACCATAAGCACTGCCACACCTGATGCCTTGCACAATTGTGTAAACACTACCCTTTGGGTCCTCTGGTCCTAGGTATCCATACCAGTCCAGATAGCAAGTCTGAACTGTCCAGTCAGGGTCCACAGACTGCCAGCATCCTCTGCCAGCACAGCCCTGCATGAGGTGAGGAAAGAGCAGGCAGTTGCTCTCTCACTCCTCCCTTGTTCTGGAACAAGAGCAGTCCAGGGGTCCCTGGAAAGTAATCCAGCCTGGTCTGGATCAAAGACATGACAAGTGGAGGTCCCCTATTTTCATGCTTTGCCTGTAGAGGTTTTGTCCCTTTAGAAGACTGTGGCACACTGAGGGATAGCCATCGCCCACATTCACAAGAGCAGGACTGCTCTTTACAACCCATAAGGACATCATCGCTGTTGATTGATGACTGCCCACAGTCCTTCGGGTGTTACACAGAGGCAGTGTTTGGACAAGTCTGAGGGCCTAGGTAGGGACCGTTCACACACCCCTCCAAGTCTTGTTACAGAGGCCTGCCTTCCTGAGTCGTCGATCTTCGGATTGGACAAGTTGTACACCCAAGTATGGGAGTGATTTTCTGGGAGCTCTGATGAGTTTCCCTCCCCTGCAGAGTGAAGGATTTGGAAGGATCAGGGACTGGAGGGACCTAAGGGTCCTCTCCCCTAGGGCTTGGACATCCCTGTGTTTTAAAGGCAATTTCAAGAGGTCATTTGACAAATATGTCAGCATAATGACCCAGAGGAAGGGACTGTGGCTTCATCTGCAGACTCATTCTTGACCATCAAGGACATTGGGGTTTTGAACCAAGTGAATTCCCTTGTCTCTGGCCAAGACAATTCACTCTGGAACTGAGAGTCTGGTAAGATATTTTCCTCTACCTCTAATTCACCAGAGGGTTTAATACATAACTTTGGTGAGTGGTATACGGACAAAATAGATTGACCTGGACCTAACACATTTAGCTCCTGATCTTACATTCAATCATCTCCATATAGAGAATATCCCTCTCTTGCCGGTGAAGGCGCCAGTATTGGAGTCAACTGCTATGGTTGTGTACTAGGTAGTCTCCTGGCTGGACTTATGGTCCTTTATGGTAGCTTTGAGGTAATCCTTCTTGGGAACCTGTACTCATGAAGAGGACTCAGTATACAGAAGACTGCTGCTGTCTGAAAGTATGGCTGTTTCTTACCTGGCCCACCAGCCAGCAAGCCTGTCGTCCAACATGGTCCTAAAGAGGCGGGATGCAGTTCTATCTCAACTGTTGAGGTGTATCGGACTTAAGTCTGTACTGGCACTCCAAAGTGGACCAGTACTGGTGGTCTGCCTCCCTCCTCCACTGGAGCAAGGGAAAGACTGCCAGACACAGGTTATGTGTCTAGCATAATGACATGGATCAGATCCAGTTCAAGATGGAAACAGTTTGTTCCGTGCTAGATTTCATAAGAGAGGGCAATTGTATGTTTTTGATAAACCTGAAGGATGAGTGTTTCCAAATACCCATTTACTGGTCATTTCATAAATAGTTCTGCTTTACCCTCAGGGGTCTGTCTTCCAATTATATGGCAATTTTTCTTGGGCTTTTGATTGGTCCCCTAATTATTCATGCTGGTTTCAGCTTTGGTCCTTCTCATGGGATACATCCTTTGAGGTATATCAACAGTTGTTTGGTCATGGCAAGTTCTCAGTTGCAGTAACTACAGGACAGGGACCATCTCTCTGAGTTTTGTCAGGACCTGGGTGTCATAATAGATAAACAATGAGAAGTTGGCTCTCATCCTAAGCAGAGGGTAATGTATCTGGGCGTGCTGGCAGTAGGGAGAGTTTTTCATTGAGACACTCACATCAACAAGTTCAGGGAGGTAGCACTCTAGCTCTTGTCTTGTCAGAAACACAACCCACTCGGCAAGAGCAGCTTCACCTCTGCTCTCTACAGTGGAGGTTGAAAAAGTTCTGGTCTCCTGCAAGAAAACCTCTTATTTCTTCTGGTTCCTCTCTTAATGGAGGTAAGAGAGGACCTGGCTTGGTGGTAGGATGACAGGAACCTCACAGTGGGGGTGCTACTTGGCCCTCCTCCTCTGAAGATGCTTCTGTTTTTGGATACATCGAACAAGGAGGGGGGATCAAAACAAGCAGCACCTCCACAGCAATGTCTTGAAAAATGAAAGCAGAATTTCTGGCACTGCAGTAGTTCCAGGGCTGATAGATGGGCACTTCATGGTGTTGATGAGTGAAAACACCATGGTAGTGGCATTCATCAACAAGCAGGGAGGTTTAGTGTGCCTTTCTCTGCACCAGGTGACAATGCAGTTTCAAGAGTGGGGTGATGGCCCACTTGATAGAGATGACTTCCTAGGAGCCGAGAGAGTCCTCCGTAGTCAACCTGCTACCAGCCGCATATAGAGGAGTATCACTGGGCTGTAAAAACTATGGTACTTCAAACCTGGAAACTATGCAGTGTCTCCTGAAGGCGAGAGGCTTATCTCACCATACAGTAAAAATGTTTGGATGCTTATGTAATTCCTCAGCAGCTGTTTATCAGGGATAATGGGCCATCTTCTGAGGATGATGTTGTAGATGGGGTGAGATACTCCATCAAAGCCACTCTTCAGCAGATACAGTAATACCCCAAACTTACGTGAATTCACAATAGCATGAACATTTCTTTGGAACCTAACTAATTATCATATGTGAGTTCTTCACAATAGCATGAAAATGTGCAAATCCTCCAGAAACACTGCAAAACCCTGCAAAAGTGTTTATGTTTAATTTATTACATAAATTTTTAAGTATTAAAACTTTTATGTGTAAAATCTTTATTAGAAATGTATTATTTTTATTTTTGTACATGCATAAATATGATACAGTTAGTGCATATACTTTTACAAGATGCGATACCCATTCACAAAGTTACTGCACTTTTCAGAGATGATTTCCCTTCAGAAACTTTATAATTTCTGAAGTATGTACTAGTATACTACAATTAGTATAAGTTTACATGCTTTTAAGTGTAAAATCAATATGGAGATTTTGTGCATGCTATTTATATTTTTGAAAATATATACAAAGGCAGTGTGTAATTCACAGTGATTTTCACTATAAGACCTCCAAGATCAACTAGTAAAACATATCAGAGACATAACAAAGAGTTGTTGTTCTGTGAAAATTGCTTTCTTAACCTCGGAGAAAAGTGCTGGTACAATCTGTATGAAGTATTATGTTACATAATTACATCACATACAGTTAATGTACTTTCAGGAGATGTTATCCCATTCACACTTTTTAAAGATTATACCCCTCCAGTGTTTCACCTCACATGACCTGGAGATGATGCCGTTTGGTCATGCTGGTTTGATATGAATTTGTTAACGAACTAAAACATATCAAAGATGTAACTAAGAGCTGTATTAGTGTCATTCTGTGAATATTACACTTTGTTAACCTGAAAGAAAAATGCTGGTGCAATCTGTATTACTGTACAAAATACAGTAATAAATTGCACTAATATGAAACCCCAAATTGCATCATCGAAGTCTGTCTGGCGTTGGCGATGATGTAGGCTCCATAGACACACACACCATTGGATAGAAGGAATAGAGGCAACCAGTCACAGAGCAGGAGCAGGACAACAGCCTCTGTTGGATGCTGGGATGCTTGCTTCATCTCGGCGTCAGTTCTAACCCTCTAGAATCGGTATCTTGTTTGCATGTAGAAAACTGTGTGTTTTTGTTACATTTTTACATAGTGCGCACTTTAACCACCAAGATACCTAAACATCAAGCACCTTCTAAGGCTTCTAGCAGTCTCCCTAAGAAACAGATGAAGGTGATGACAATAGAAGAAAAAGTTAAAGTGCTAGATATGTTGAAATCTGGAGAGACTGCTTCATGCACAGGATGGCAGTTGGGATGAACGAGAGCCCCGTATGTTCTATCAAGAACAAAGTGGCAGAAATTCGAAAAATGGCCTCCAAGAGCTACTTAAATAAGGCGAAGCAGGTTTTGATGAAGAGAGACCTAAACATTGTCAAGATAGAATCTTGCCTAGCAGTATGCATAGAGGATTGCCATAAAAAAGACGTCTCCTTGCAGGGCAACTTGATTCAGGAGAAGGCTTTGCAGCTTTATAAGAAGATTGTGGAAGAGGGTACTGCAGAAGAGCCACAGCCAGGAATGTAGTCGACATCACCAGACAGTGGAAGTTTTCAGGCCGGCAGGTGATGGTTTGACAAGTTTCCTACAGTTTAACATCAGGAGTGTGAAGCTGCATGGAGATGTTGCATCTGCTGACGTTGAAGATGCAGAGAGGTATCCAGAGACCTTCAAAGAAATCATCCAGGAGATGGGCTACAGGCCTGAATGGGTCTTCAACATGGATGAAACTGGACTTTTCTGGAAAAGAATGCAATTAAGAACATACCTAATGAAGGAAGAGACCAAAGCTCCTTGATTTAATGCCCACAAGGACAGGGTCACCCTCATTATATGTGGGAATGGTGCTGGTCATATGCTAAAACCAGGCTTGATTTGTAAGTCTGCAAACTCCAGGACCCTCAAAAAGATCTGTCTCATGGTGGTGTGCAGATTGAATTCCTCCCTCCCAACACCACTTCTCTCATACAACCTATGGACCAAGGTGTGATACATGCATTCAAGGCCCTCTATACACATAACGCTCTACAACACCTGATGAATGCAATGGATACAGTGGAGAACTGCACATTAAAAGAATATTGGAATACATTCACCATTGCATCTTCCCTTTCAATAATTCAGTCTGCCCTCTGAGACATGAAAAAAGAAACACTGACTGCATGCTGGAAAAAGCTGTGGCCTGATGCAGTCCACGATTACAAGGGCTTCTCGCCGGAGGAGATACATAATGCAGCTGTCAGCAATGCTGAGAAACTAGCAAAATTGCTTTGGGGTGAAGGGTTTACGGATTGCACCGATGCCCACTCTGACAACCTGACGGATGATGACTTGCTTGAGCTGACCAAGTCAGTGAGTGAAGAGGACGAAGAATCGGCAAAAGAACAAGAGGATGACTAAGGTCTTTCAAATGATCATCTTGGGATAATCATTAGGACACAACAGGAGGTGCTAGCCCATATAGAACAGTGGGATCCACAATTTTAACATGCTCTGAATGTGAAAAATGCCATAGAATTAGCCATGGAGACATACAGAACTCTCTACCAAACCGAGTAAAAGCAGCAACAGCAGAGCAAAACAACTTGGTTCTTCACTGCAAACCTTTGCAAGTACCTCCACTGAAAGAAGCCCCGGCAGAATTAATTACCTGTAGCAGCCCTGGCTGAAGAGTTTCCTCTATCAGAAGAGGAGGACTTTGAGGAGCTGTAACTCCTCTAGGGCGCTGTGCGGTCAACTTCATCGTCATTCATCATACTGCACAGCTAATTCTTCATCATCTTCAAATCAACATTCATCGCTGTTTTTTATTTACAGGCCAATACATTTTTAATGTGGATAAAGTATGTACATACATCTCACTATCTCTCTCTCTCTCTCTCTCGTTCATAATTAGTCCTCACACTAGTATATGATTCTAAATTGATTGTATTTTACCTTCAACCTCTGCAAACATTACATATGTACATACATGTTTTTTATTGAATTGTGTACCTTTGTTATTAACTTATGAAGTTTACCTAGTGACGCAAAGAAAACTTCTTTTACTCTGAGGGAAAAAGAAGATAGCATCCCATGAATTAGGGATAACGTTAGTATATGTATGAAAATGTATATGTACGCACGAAGTAGTTACCGTAACTATTTTTACTCCAACCAGTTATTTCTTTTTTAAGGGTAATGTATTAAACTAACTTTTAAAACAAATTACAGTAACTTTAATGTAAAGTTAGCTTAATACTAATGGAGCATGATTAGGGTCGTAGTGTTTACTGTTCAAACTCTAGAAGCAAGCATTTATTAGCATTTTTAGAGTCTGTACCAAACTTACGTGAAATTTCCCTTTGTGTGAGGGGGTCTGGAACCTAACCTCACGTAAGTTCGGGGTATTACTATAGTGGACTTTTTTGCCTTTCTTCGCCAAAAGAAGTTTCCCTGTCCCAGCTATTAAGGGCCTACAGGTCAGCCTTAGGCCAAGTTTTAAAACTGAAATGGTTAGATCTCCCCTCCTCGTGGGAGGTCTCCATGCTCGTAAGAAACTTTAGTCTTTTCTACCCGAGGAACTCGGGTCCTCCGAGTGGGACTTGACTATTGTGTTGATGACCGTTATTTGTCACCCGTACGAGCCTCTGAGAGAGTTCCCAGACATTAGCATTAGCAAAAAGTTTAGGCGAGCTTGATGGCCTCTCATATGATGTTAATTACTCAAGGGGATTGGGATTAGTATTGCTCAAATTTGCCCCCAGATATTGTAGTGAAGACTTAGAACCCATTGGTCTTTAATGCCAGAATCAAGTCCTCTTTGATCCTCTCCTTAGAGGACTGTTGGTAGTGATCTGGACGAGATGCTACTGTCCTGTTAAGGTACTGCAGTACTGTCTTGAGAGAACTCAACATTTCAGGCCTGAGTTTCGACATCTCTTCGTTAGTACTGGCAGGGCCAAGAAAGAGGTGTCCAAGACTTGTCCAGCAAGGAGAGTGAGTGTACAGTCTATGCAAGAGCTCATGAGGTCAGTGTATAACCCTGAATCTGGCACTCCATATGGACCTGTTCGTTCATCAGATATTGCAGGTGGGAGTGTGGTTGTGACAGATCACCCTTACCTCTTACCCATGGGATGTTGATGTTGCCCACAATGTGCAGGTAAGCTATGTAAATGAGCACAAGTTTTTTTTTTTTTTTTTTTTTTTTTTTTTTTTTTTTTTTTTTTTTTTTAGGTTCAAATGTATTCTAGTCACCCCTCTCTCTTGACAGATAATGATTACATACAAACCCATTATACTTAATGGTCCAGAATTCTAGCAAATGGTATATCTCATGTATACAGTATGCTAGAGGTGCAGGGTCCCTTCCCTCTAGTGGACGAGTAAGGTAACATCTCAGGTTGGCAAACCTCCAAGTCAGTTCAGAGAGTACTTTCCACCTTCTTTCTACTGATAGGTAAGTCTCCTATGTAAAAAAAAACAAGGCTTTGTTAGTGTAGCAAAAAAGTAGCAAATTTTAAAAGTAATCTTTATTTTTTCTAACACAAACCTGAAGTTCTTAACATGAATAACCCACCTCAGCCTCTCCTTGTATCTGGCACCTGGGCTGGAATACAAAGTAGAGTCCTGACCAACAGGTCGGCAGGGTTTCTCTTGCCTTCTTGATGATGAACTACATTGTAAATAAGTTTAAATGACCGTTCTAACTTGAATTCTCAGGATCAATCATATGTAAAAAAAACTTCAAGGTTGTATGTTAGGAAAAATACCAATTACTACTTTTAAAATTTGCTATTTTAGGTCTCACTCAAAGGATTTGTTCTTATGGAGAGATGAAAATTAGAGCATGATAATGTTGAAGAAATTAGCTATTTGAGAAGTAGGCCGGGAATATTTGATAAGTAAAATATAGAAAGCAATATACGTAGCTGTGACCAAAGGGATGAAGCATATACCTTATAGTATTACCATCTCCTGTGCTCAACTCATGTCTATTTTAATTGGTATCACCCACTATTGGAACAAAGGTAATAAATTCCTTTAATTTTAGTTTTCTTTATAAGAAAACTATTGAGATGGCTTTTTGTCTGTCCATCCACACTTTTTCTCTCCCTCAGATCTTAAAAACTACTGAGGCCAGCAGGCTGCAAATTGCTATGTTTTTTGTACACCTTCCAATCATCAAACACACCAGATTGCATCCCTCTAGTCTCAGTAGATTTTGTTTAATTAAAGTTAGCCATGATTGTGTATCTGTCACCTCTATAGGTGCCAACTACTTAGGCCACCACGGGGCCATGGCTGGAAGTTTCATAGGACATGGCTGAGAGTTTCATAAAGCAGCTATACAGAAACTCAAATGTGCCAAATAAACTGTGGTACATTTTTTACTTATGTCGGCCAGCCGTGGCCATTTTTTTTTTCACTTTTCCTCAGATCTCAATGTTTCCATACCTCTTACTTTTGCCTATTGTTATGGTATCTTATTTCACTTTAGGTTTTGTGATATTTTTTATATTCTAAATGATTATTACACTGCTGCTCATGCTATTACACTGTTACTCATCCCAGTCCTGCCCTTGTGTGTACTTTACTTGCATTTTGTTTCTTTGTAGGCCAAACACAATATAGTTGATTATTCTGCAAGTATCCTTTAATCATAGCTTACAAGTTTTCTCTACTACATTTTTTTTGCATAAGGAGTGATAAGATGATTCAATACAGTTTTGAATATGCCTTTCCGTGTTATTCTGAAGTCCCATGAAACCGTTTTAAGTGATACTGTGTGTATGTGTAACAACGTAAGTCAACCGCCAAAGACATTAGTAGTTGGTGTGGCTTGGGCAGTTCAAAAGAGTGCCATGCATCTCTGTATCCCTTCTTGATTGGCCCTTGTGTCTAAGGAGCCAGAATAACCCATCAGCTTCTTGCATAACAATGCTGTGTGAAGGGGGCATTTGAAACAGAGGTCGTACCAGCAATCAAATCAGTTCGTTAGCGGGCCCGATACAGCACAGACAGGGTTGAGATGAGTGCCCAGTGCCCTGCAGTCCCGTTGGCCGCCACACAAAGATGTGTGTCACCATATAGTGTCAATAACAGTCTAACCTGCCCTCCGATTGTGTGCTAATATAGTTTACGTAATAATTGCAAGTAAAGGCCACCAGTGTAGCTAAGAAAAATACACCTGTGTTAAACGTTCCCTGGATTATTATTTTTTTATGTTGTACATTGCATGCATGTAAACTTATCTCTCTCCTTTTTTTCCTTCATATCCCTAACCCACAAATGACCGAAATCAAGTCATATAATTTGCCATTTTCCTGGTATCAAAGAAGCTCCAACTTTAAAGGTATAACAGAAGCGAGTGATATCCGAAATATCTTAAAGGTACGGACGAAGGCACATAGAAAATAGTTGTTAAATAATAAGAAAATCTTGAGAGACGTTAGCGAGTCAACGAGTGATATCAATTATCGTGTTGTGCCTATAGCATTAAGCGAAGGGCAAAAGTGCAAAGGTCGTAGACCAGGTCGAACCAATTTACTGAGATCAGAGGTTAGTAGCAAGTGCAGTACAGTATACACAACTAATGCAAGTCTTGACCTCACACAGTGACCTCTTATGAGACGTTATGATGACATCATTCAGTCGTGATCAAAATGCATTGGAAAAGTAGAGCGTGAATAATATTGAGTTTTGAACCCTTTTCAGACGAAAGGTAAGAAACTTATATGGTTAGTAGGCACCTAACCAAAGACCATATATAAACCGTTCGTACAAAGGAATGGGAGGCAGAGCAAGGCTGAAAGCAAAGTGGAGTGTTGAGTGTATGCGGTGGTGTGACTGAGAGCGGCGCGACTCGGGCCTCTTTAGTGATTGTGGACTTATAAATTTCTTCATGATTGCGCAGGGACTAAGGAAGGCAAAATCACAAGAGAGAGAGAGAGAGAGAGGAGAGAGGAGAGGAGAGATAGAGAGAGAGAGAGAGAGAGAGAGAGAGAGAGAGAGAGAGAGAGAGAGAGAGAATATGTAGGCACTGACTCAAGTGATTTGGGAGGCACTTCTTCAGGCAATTCAAGGGGCACTATTTCAAGTGATTTGGGAGGCTTTGGAGAGTCCTTCTTCGTTCATGTCATGATTAGCAGCTGCAGTCATTGCGTCTTCATGGTGGTGAGGGCTGGATTATAGGGCTCCAATGCTGTTTCAAGAATGTTGGAAAACTTCGAGGATCGTTCCCTGTAAGGATCCCATGTTGCAACAAACTCTTGGAGGTGGTTTATCATTCTTTTAACTTGGGACAGGCGTTCTGAAGTTAGGCCACTCTCCTCCTCATTATCCTGTCCCCCTCTACCTCACCCAGGTTTTCCAAGTCCTGGTCTGTCAGGGGGTCAAAGTGCACTGCCTTATTAAGGGCTGAGTGCTGGATTTCCTGAGGAGAGAAGCCCATATAATTATGTACACAGTCCGGCCACAACTTACTCCAGCAGGCATTCAGGGTCTCCTTCTTCATGTCCTTCAGCGACAGGTCGATGATAGACAGACATGTGGCAATCGTGAATTTATGCCAGTAGGCTTTCAGCGTAAATTTACTGTCACAGTCCATTGCATCAACAAGGTGCTGGGAGGGAGTTGTAGAGTGTCTAGAAGGCTAGGATGTCGCCCTGATCCATAGGCTGGAGGAGAGAGGTGATGTTGGGAGGGATGAAATTGAGTTGGACTCCCTTGTAATAAAGATAGAGAGGCTGGCCACCATTATGAGTGAGACCTTGAACTTGATGTCCAAATCAGCCACGTATTGCCTTACTTGAGGAATGAAGCTCTGGTGGACCCAGTACTCCATAAGGACTTTGGTGATCCAGGCCTTGGGATTATGCTTCCAGAAGACTGGCAGTAATGCCTTGTTCTTATTTTTGAGTGCCCTGGGATTTGCAGCCTTGTAAATGAGGCCTGGTTTCAGCATAAAGCCAGCCGCATCAGGAGGGTCAACCTGTCCTTTTGTGCCTTGAATCTGGAGGTTTTAGCTTCATTCTTCATAAGGTACGTCCAGGACGGCATCTTCCAGAACAGGCCAGTTTCGTCCATGTTGAAGACCTGTTCTGGGCGGTATCCTTTCTCCTGCATTATTTTCTTTAAGGCCTCAGGAAATTTCGTCTGCAGATGCAGCTTCCCCATGTAGGGAACCAGACTTTAGGTGGAACCTTTTCTGAAACCGTTGGAACCATCCTTTGCTTGCCTGAAAACCTTGGGGAGCTGAGGACGGTCCTGATTGTGGCTCCTTCTTCCTCCTCCTCTTCAGGAGCTGGTTCATCGAAGCCCAAGAATTCCAATTCCCCTTCTTCATTGCCTTCCTATGCCTCTACATCTTCGGCTTCCTCTTCCTCGCCACCTTGTGTAGCAGTTGACAGCTGCTGGTAGAGCAGCATATGTGCTTTTTCACATATGATCTTGAGTCAATGGGCACGTTCTTCTTCCTGCAGTCCTTAATCCAGAACGTGAGTGCAGATTCCATTTACACGTTTGTTTTGTCTCTCACTGTGGACACAGCCTTGGCCGTACCATAGTATGTCATGCTAACACTCTTTCTTATTTCACTTTCATTTTTTTTACGTATCTCACCATGCTCTCATTGACATTAAAATGGCAGCCAACCAAAGCATAACTTGTGCTCTCCTTCAACACATCAAGAAGTTTCACCTTCTCGTTGAGCTTCATTACAGTCTTTCTTTTAGCTTCTTTGCCAGAACCTTTAGAAGGAGGGTGCTTTTTAGGAGCCATTCGGAATGATGCTCACGGATGTTTGCTGATACGTGAGTACACTGCTTTGTGTTTACATTCTTGTATGCCAGTAACTTTCTATGCAATGAAGCTGATGAAGGAGATGTGCGATGTACCCACAATTACATCTTCGCAAGATGGGCTTGGTTTTCAACCAATCAACACCATGTATACGGCCAATGAGCGGAAAGGAAAATGAATGCTGCTCCTGGATTGGCTGCTGTGCAGAAAACAGCTAATAGAGTCTCGAGTATTATTTCATTTGGGTACTACTCTACCATGGCATCACAGCGTCATTAGAGTTGTTTATCTGCAGAAAGTAAGGCTTGGGTAAAGCATCTTTTAAGAAAACCCAATTTTGTTATTGAAATTTTGCTGTGTTTACATTAAAGTATTACAGAACTGTAATGTTTAAAAATTAATAAATGTTTTTTCATTATAAAAAATGTATTTAGTCAGGAAAATATACTTAGTACGTATGCATGAAAAATATGTACATACTGCGTGCCACAGACAGAAACATATGCACCCTGCTATATTCCCGTTGTCTTACATATTGTAGATATGGTCTGTGTACTTTTAGTATCATCCTAAAACACTTTATCTACATACATATATTTAGAAATCATCTTAAAACATTTCATCAAATGTAGTCTACACAAAATCTCAATGCGTACCCAATTGACTTACTACATTTATACGTAAGTTTAATGGTCTCTCGTTTGTGCACTTTTTGCCTGTGTGGTATACACTACTACGGACTAAGAATTATTCTTTTAAACGTCCTCTAAACGTTCTGCTTCTCCTAAGGCTTCTGGCAAAGAGCCTAAGCGTCAGAGGCCCTTACAGTTAATGAGTGCTGAGGAGAAAATAGACATGATGGTCATGTTAAAAGAAGGCAGAAATCATGAAGAAGTAGCAGCCCATTACCGCATGACCGAAAGTGCAGTTGCCTGCATTGAGATCGAATATGAGCAGGGCAAAATACTTGGGGAGGTCATTCTTGGACAAGAACTCACCTCCCTCTTTAGTAATGCTATCCCATCAACGGACCAGGCCTTTGAGAAATTTCATGGTCTCTACAATTTGATCAATGATGTCAGGGAGGTACAGACAACAGTCAAGGCATGGGATAGAAATAAAGAAAGGGGCCACAACTTTCATCAATACTGTAAATAAAATTGTGAAGCCCTAACTTGACTTGTTTGTACATATGAACAATTACCTCAAGATGGTGGTGCCTCCTGAAATCCCTGATGAAGCACCTCCTGAAGAATGTGATGAGGCACCCACAGAGTATCTGTAACTTCTCTACTTTGCTGTGCAGTCTATCTTAATTGTCATTCATCAGGCTACACGGCTATAATATCATCATCATCTATAATGAACATTAATCACAAGTAAGTGCCGTATGATTTTATATTATTATGTATACATATTATACAGTAAATAACATGAAAATACTGAATATTGCTGTACAAAAAAATTCACATCCTCTAATAGTGGGGGTGACCGCGAATAATTTTAGATATGTTCCACAGAGAACCCCACGAATGGGTGAGTCCTCCTGTGAATAATTTTTAGATAGGTTCCAAAGAAAAATCCGCAAATGGGTGACTCCGTGAATACGGGGTCCCCACTGTACATATATAGAATCTACTGGTCACTTTTTACCAGATACATGTGTAATTTTAAAAACCACAATGCCCTCTCAACTTTTCTCATTCTTCACAGTTTTTGTGACTGTGCCTGTAAATACAAAGCCTTAATCTGAATGCAAGAATATGAAATGAATCTGATGTCTGTAACAGAATTTGAACCCACATCCAAAGTATAAGAATGGATAAGATTTACCAATATGGGGATAAATATTTGTGACAGCATTTTTTTTCCGATACATACTTTTGTATAGTATTTACCATTCTAACTAAATATAACTAATACCCTTTAATCAGAGGTTATTTGAAGTTCTGATTATGTACTGGCTAGCAAAAATGTAACTTTTGGCCTTTGTTATTATTATTATTATTATTATTATTATTATTATTATTATTATTATTATTATTATTATTATTATTATTATTATTATTTGGAAGAAGATCCTCTTTAAACAAATTCTGTTGAATAAAATGGCTGAATTCAGTGGATTAATCTTATATATTATCTTCTATAATTTTCTTATTACTTGCTTTTCTGCCTCAGTGATACTTCTTAATTATTGGTCAATATTCATATTGGGAGAAATTTGAATAATGGTGAAAGTGGTATTTTATTTAGAACAGGATTTTTATTAGTCAATACTGGTATTATCAGTATACGGTGTATGGAAAGGCGTTCCTCAGGTCCAGGTCAAGCAGGGGTTGTCGTCGGTGTTGGTATAAGCGAGGTCAATGTCATGCTGGGGTCGTTTTTGGTATTCAGTTGGTATTAATGCTGGTGTGGCTCTGGCTTATCGCGACGTTTCGACCTACTCGTAGGTCATCTTCTTGGCTGGTCAGCAGTAGAATTGAGGAGATGGTGTTTGCATGCCGGTATGTATAGCGGCTCAAATATGAGAGCTGGTTTCTCATTGGTCAAGCCAGTCTAGGGGGAAGTTGTGGATCTCGTGTTGATGATCGCAGGAGTTCAGCCGTGCGAGCGCTCGAGTAGTGTGTCCGGGAATGAATGTCTGGAGTCCTGCCTGCAGCAGGAGTCCTATCATCCTGCTGGTGCTCCTGAGTATCTGGCATTATCGGGTGGTCGTTCGCCACTGATCTTTGGGCGGCAGTGGAAAGGAGAAATGTTTCTTGGATAATATTCAAGTTAGCTTTCCCCTTTCCTATATGGAGGGCTGTTATTACTATTATTTAGGAGATAAACCCTATTTGGAACAGCCCTATAATAGTTATAATTATTATGTTATTAAGGAAATAAACCCTATATGTAGCAGGCGTATAAAGGTCATTGACATGACATTCAAGCTTTTAGAGAATATGGTGTTCATTTGAAAGAAATTACAGATGATCAGAGGAATTACAGAAAGAAGAGATCAGTTAGAAAACTAAGGTAAATTAAGAAATTAATAAATATGAAAAAACGTAAATAAATATTGAAAGTATGTATTACAAATAAATTGTTTTAGGCTAGTAGGAATAAAGGGCTTCTGGAAGTGAGAAGTTCCACAACGTGAATATTTACTGCATATTGGTGCTGCTGTTCAGCAAATATGGTTGCTCTCAGTAGGAAGAGAGGATCAGAGTTCAATTGTGATAGCAAAAGTTCTCTGTTAACATACAACTAATGGAAAATTAAAAACAAGAGACCATCTGTTGGTGGTCCAAGTGTTAGGAAACAAACCTACCACCACGAACCACTCTGTCTAAAAGAGATAAATTTCTGGCAGAAGTAGACATCCACACCAGAGAACAGTATTCTAGTGGAGGAAGGATAAATGTCATAAAACAGGTTCCATGGTAAATTTCTGAGATTTATTTCAGAAGAAAAGGAGATGCAGCACTTATTTTTGTACAATATCAATAAATTTTTTTTTGTAAATTTGTCATTTGATTATACGTGCATGGATTTATTTCAGTTTGTACACTACTGCACCAGTCTAGTTATGTATCAGCAAAGTAAGTGGCTTGGTTTTCATATATAACTTGTATGTTTATATTCCATATATATATGCAACCTCATAAGTAGTGCTCTGAATATGCTAGGAATTGTAATGATATAAATAAAAATTTGAGAAAAAATCCACATCTTCCATTATGTGGTGCTATATATTTAAAAATATGCTGTAACTTTTGTCTTCTTAAACATGATACTTGTCTGTTTCACTTCTTAATTGAAGATATCTGCTATTTTGGTAGACAAAAGCTACTAAGTACTATACATGACTAAATACTTTTCATAACTTTGCTCAGTACATATAGAGAACTGCTGTCAGAAGGATATTACACATCTGCACAAGCCTATATCCAGCCTCTCAGAATCATGAAATACTGCGCAAGCATAGCCCCATCCAGTTGCATGCACTGAGAGACAATTAGCTAAGAACATTTGTATGAAACACAACTGGGCAGTTTATAGAATAAACTTTACTTGGTATCACAAGTTTTTCAGTTCACTGGTATGGCAACTTCGAAAGTACCTATTAAATGTTCAAATCAATGATTATGAAAAAAGCACTATTTGCAAAATAAACGAACTGAAAAACTACAATAATCAAAACACTAGCAGCCAAACCCGCAGCTTCAATGCACTGAGACAGTCAAATGTGTGAAGTACACCAATCAAAACAAAGCCAACAACTTCTGATAGTGCAATGTATTGTTTACCTTTATCAAAAATTTGTTCTTCAAAATTTGGGTGTGTTTCATGGTTGGAGCATCATTTCACCTCTTTTCCTATGCCTTCTTCCCATTGTTAAGGTCTTCTAGTTCCCCCCTCAATGCCATTATTTCAAACAGTGCGTCTGTTAGTAGGTTTAAGTTCACTGTGCCTGCAGTTTATTCAGTGGAGCTCAAAAACTAGTCTTCATTTATCCCCGTGGCTTCATTTATGGGGAAGTTCAGGCTTCCGCTGTAACTCCTTTTCTTCTGGTTGTTTCCCTGTCTACTACTGCTTCACCTTTGACCCAAGCAAATACAGTTTTCTAATATTCTAGTATACTTGGATTTAGATCTCAGATATTTTTTCAGGTATTCGTCAAACTGAAATCTATTAGTTTTTCTTACTAATGGATTTTTATTTCGTTATTGTTTTCCTGGAAGGAATCATACAAAGCTCTTTTCTTTTTTTCTTTTTTCCTAGTTAGGAATTATTGACATGTCAATTTATTTTCTGTGCAGTCTGTAGTATTCATAGGTATCAAGATTCTAGTTAAGTTCACAAAATTATTACATTTTATTACTTTTCATTAAATAAAACAAAACTTTGCATACCAGACTATTAACAGTTATAACACTACCAACACAAATAATAAGCTATCAAAATATTATGCCTAACATCCGAATCCTAAATATCATTTGGTATATGTATGCAAATGGTAACTCACAAGAGTTCTCTGCAAGCGCTTATGAGACAGGAGCTGGGACACGACACACCAGGTGTGCCTGTTACAGATCATGAGTCCACTCAGGTTCTTCATTATAATAAACAAAAAGGATTCAACACCAACAATTGAAACTCGGGATACGAATATAGCAAAAAACTCAAACAGAACAGAAATTTATTTACAAGCTTATTCACAAAGATAAATGTAGAATGGTTTCTCCTATTTACATAAAATTAAATCTGACACTATGTAAAAAAAGGGGAAACAATGCAATAATGAAATGCTGACCAGAGCTGTTGAGATCAGTACTCGAAGCGAGGGCTTCACAAAGGGGGCCAGTAGAAATTACAGATGGCTTCTTATCTTCGTACTGCAGGAAGGAATGCCTTAGTCTTGAAACTTGAAGGGTGGGTTACTTCTCAAAACCGCTTGCAGGACGTTTTATCTCTGAAAAGGTTGCTCAACGTTGGGATCTCTCTCTCTCTCCAACTAATATCGACTATGGACTTTGTTTCCTACTCTCTCTCGTGCATCCTCTTCCTCTCTTATCCTTCGTCTTTTCCTTCTTCCCTTATCTCTGATGATCTCAACCTCTCTGCTTCCTTAGGGTCCTATATATGCATACGTTGATCTCGGGGCAGGGCTGAAAGGGCAGAGCATAACTAGCAAACATCACCGTCCCTCGACAAGAACTTTTTAGAAGGCTGTCGACGAAATGTTACGTCATATTCAAAACGGCATTTCTAACGACGGCCGCGTGCTGGAGTTCCACAAACACCAGGGTATTCTCGAACAATCATGCGATCAGACCCCTCAAACATGTGTGGGAATGCCTCCTTGCTGCAGACCTATTCGAAGAGACATTTTCCTTTCCTTTGATATATATTTCTTTGCTATAGAGCGATTACCATGTCAGTGCCAGAACCCAAAGCAAAGGAAAAATTTGAGGTGGAGTAAGGAGAAGAGCAATAGTAGGAGTCTGAAGGTGCGGTATAACAAGGATACTAGAATACTATGGTAACAAATCCTGAGAGTGTTTTTCTGCTCGTTATGAAATAAGCTCAATTTTTATTCAGACGAAATTTCGACATTATATACATTAATCCATTTATGAAGGAGGAATGTTGACACTAGACAATAGGCTTATAGTAATTTGATCACTCTTAAATATACAATACTTTAAGGAATGAAATATGGTACTCTCATGTTTTCTAGATAAGAAATGAAGTATGTTACTCTCACTCTTTTTGGAATGTTGCTTTATGTTCATCCTAATTTTTTAGAATTTTTGGTTCTCACTGCAGGGTATAGAATTATGAGTTTTGAGTGTGGTTTGAAGGCAAGGGCCTTTTTACATGGACTTTAATTTTTATCAATTATATATTTTTTCCTTTATGCCTGAGGTTAGTCTTATTTTGTTAAAATCATCTTGCAGGTAGCTCAGAAATGAATGGAAGAGACACAGGTGGAGTCACTGATTCAGAAGATCCTTTGTATGCAACTGTGAACCACAAACTACCAAATATGAAAAGGAAGAGCCCTACCAGTGACAGCGAAGACCAATCATTTGAAAAATTGACCAGAGAAGAGAGAAGAAAGAAAGCACTTATTCCAGAAAACACTGGAAGATCTTTGCAAGGATTGGAAAATAAAGGTTATGTTGGTAAGTCTATAAAAGATAGTTGTAGTGTAGACTGTAGGCTGGTCGCGACACCAAGCACACATAAGGATAATGTAAAAACAGTAGAAAGATTGCTAGGACTGGTCAGTAGTCCTTACCCACTGATGGCCTTACTCTGCCATGCCCATTTACCCTCATTATGTTCCCATTAGACTTGTCCCTTCTGTATTTTTCAAGATATATTTATTCATACTAGGAGTGAAATAAACCTATTTCTTTTTAACAAATGCTGTATTGCCAGGTTAGGTGGAGAAACTAAGTGTTACTAGTACCCTTTACTGTCATAATGCTGCTCTAATTGCTTGTTTGGTACTCCTCAGGCGCGAAGATCCACAGCTACATGAATTCTTCCTTTTAGCATAAATGACTCTATGAAGATTGTGCTGCAAATGAATGTTTTTGTTCAAGTTTTTAAACTTTTCGTCCAGTACTACAGCCTTTAGTATTTTAAAAACATGCCTCACTAATCTTATTCCATCATTGTATGTATACAGTATAATTGTTTGCTCTACACGAACACAAACCATCACACTTTTTACATAGGATATGCTTCAATGCAAGCTAAGTCATTCGTTGAACTTGGTAACAAGATGGTTTACTGGTGGTTAAGGGGTTAAGTGGGGAATATACTGATCACTCGACTACCAATGCTAGCCACTTTTTCTGCAGTCGTCAGACAGAGAGGACGTTTTCCCTCTCTTTACTCTGTGCACTTGTTAGACTTGATGAGTAGCTTACCACTGGTTTTTGTTGCCTCTTTTTGTACTGTGTAGTTTTTGGTTGCATATTTTGTCATTTTAGTCTTGTTTGTTCCTACACAAATACAACTTCATTCTTTACATAGGATTTAGCTTGCCAATGCAAGCTGGAGTGGCTCTTTAACTTTCACACAAGGTCATTAACTATTGATGGTTGGGGGAAGCCGGTGGGGCGACAAAACCCGCACCGACAAACTCAACACGCTCCCAACACGACAAAACCCACACGAACACAGCAAAAACTCAACAGTCACAAACCCAACACGACAACCCTCACGAAAACCCACAGCACGACAACACACGACAAAACTCCCACATGACAAAACCCCCACATACAAAAACACCCACATATCTTTCAGAAGAAGCTTATCGAAATGACTCGTTTTATATATATTTAGGAATTTCATCAAAGAAAACTTATTCAATCTTAAATTTTTTATTAAAAACAAAAGTTATCAAAGTTTACAGTTTTAAAATCCGTTATGAAAAAATAAGATTATAGTCAAAATTCATTGATTTCAAAATTTTTATTAAAATAAAAGTTATCAAAGTTTACAGATTTTTTAAATCCTTCGATCAAGAAAATAAGATTATAAAGTCAAAATTTACATATTCTTAATATTTATTACACAAAAGATGTCAATGTTAATCTAGATTTGTAAACAACTTTCTTAAAATATATAAATAAAATTAGGAAGTCAGAATTTATATATTCTTATATTTTGTCAACACCATTAAGAAATTCTTCAATATCCTTCTTACCATTACTAAAATCAAGACAAAGATTTTGCAAACGCAACTGTGATTTTACAGTTTCTCGCTTAATTTTCTTACGAAGAGGTTCTCCGATGGCATTCTTTTCCAAGCAAGTTTGAACCATCATTGCATCTATGTTCTGAGCCTCAATTGCTACCCAAATTGTCGGATGACTATAACCAACACGGCGGTATTTAACAGTATTGTTCCAGCTTTCACATTAGTTAAATTTGTACGGTCTTCACCACTAACTGTTGCTTGATGCACGCTCCATTTTTCCGGAGGAAATAATGGTGGGATTTGTTTTGCACGATGCTTAGTACTTGTCCCATATGCAGGATCAAAATATGCCAAAAAAAGATTCAAGATGGTTTGGGCAATTCAGTTTAAGGAAATTCATACCATCTATAATTTTATTGGGTGGAAGAAAAGCAAGTTCGTCAATCATACCGCTAAAGTGCCTTGTAGAGTCATCTTCCTTGTAGATATTGCTTAGTCCTAAGCTTTGCAGTTTCCGCCATGTATTTTGTGTTAAATGATAAAAGCATGTTTCTGTATGGATCTGAGGTCCCAGTACATTTTCAATAGCATTCAAAAGCGATTTTTCAAAATCTGTCATCGTAGTATCTGGATTCATCTATAATCATCTGGATTCATTTGTAATCGTCGTTCCTCTCCTTTATCTAAATCTGTTGTAAGAAATTCTTCATAGATTTCCTCTGATTTGCCGGAAAGAAAACCATACACAGCTTATTGCTGAATCACTGAGTGGTGCTTTAATAATAAATAGCTGTTCAAATAAGGCAGGTGCTGATGTAAAGGTTCCATCCATATACCATATATGTAGCAAATATAATTATTCGATTATTGGCTTCAGCACCATTATCATTAAAAGGAAAGGCACAGAATTTTCTCCTCGAGTCATAGTCCACTCTCCTGAAATTTTCATCTCGCTCATGATTATGTTCTATATTTGAAATGACGCCCAATATTTCTAAATTTGTTGTTATTTTTCCGTTAAATCCAAACTCTGATCTTCTAGAACATTCCCATCTCTTCGTAGTAGCACCTGTGGATTTTTTTTGTATACATATAACCTTTATAGCAAGTTTCACCCCACCTTATTATTACGAATGACTTCCGTGATGGGCAAACAAATAAAGAAAAGTTTATTTACCCTCAACCTAAAGCTACGTTTTAAGAGAAAGTTCTTCTTGTAATCATTGCAAATAACTACCAAAAGAGAATTGTCAACACAAATACTTATTATTTGCTATTTAGCAGTTACTAATAAAATAACATCGTTTCCTTGTAACCACTTTACTTAAATAACATTTGTTCGTGGGGGTTTTTTGTCAGGCATTTGGGGAAGCCTTACGTAACCAGTATACTGCACTCCACTTTGCCTGCAGTGGCTGTTGTGTGATGTCTCTGCACTTCTCTGCCAGACTTACCATTTGCCTTCATTTTATGCTTTTTTCTTGTTTCTTTGATGAAATATATTGTTTTGATTGTTGTTTTTCTGTAATACATACCATGCAAACTGCTCTATTCGCTTAAGCCCACTTCGTTCATCTCCAGTAACACTAGGGGATCTTTCGCTAGCCACCACTTGAACAGGGCATCACAAGAGTCGAAGAGGAGGTTCTCTGTATAGTCCCCTTCGTGAGGTTTCGATCATGGAAGACAGATGCGTGGCGAGATGTGGCAAGTTCTCGCCAACTATTGGCGCATTCACTTCACTCAGCGCTTTCTCACGTTCACGCTAACAAACCAGTTGTAGACCGATTGGTGAGTGAGAACCTCTCCTCTCTCTTCAGGAAGTGTTTTTCGTTGAGGCAAATACATTTCCTAAGTCTGTGCATTGCTATCATCACCGCAAGTTGATGATCTTGCTCGTTATCACCCTCTCCTGCTAGTTCCAAGAAGATTGGGCAAAAACAGTCATCCTCCTCTCTTTTTCCCTTTACTTCCTGGGTTACATTGGATGCAAGAGCCTGTGTTCCTGGTTCAATCTTAGGATCTCGCCGGACGTATATTTATCCCTTCAGGATGGATATCACCAAGAATTTTGAACTCAATCTCTCCAGTGTTCCTGTTTTGGGAATAACCAGTTTGGCATGAACTAGTCATCTTCAGTATCCTGTTATCACCGTAGATGCCTCCCTTCAGGGTAGCTTCACCTTCCTTCTCTTCATTAGAGAATGAAGGAGGTCTGCTTCAGTCCTTATTCTTTTTCTCTTTCGAAGTGAAGAGTTATGCTGGTGTTCGATCAACAGGAGACTACTAATATACTTGTATATTCTCACAACATGTATCTGTTATCAGTTGCACTGTCCGAGTAATAGGCACATACCTGAAAGTTAGTTCTTCTGGTGTGTGACCAAGACGAATAATACTTTCTCTTATTGGCTCTGGATTCTCGCTTATGGTTCCTGTTTTGTGCTCCACATTTGCCATTGCGAGAATCATCAGACAGAGGTATGTCGCATTAGACTCATTATCATCACTCGCTGACCAACCCAGCGCTGCCCGGGGTAACTGAATGGCAACCTATAAATTTCTCTCTCTCTCTCTCTCTCTGTTTCTTACCCTCTTTCTTCTCCCTAACACCCCCTCTACTCTCCCTCTCTCTCTTCTTCACCCTTTCACGCTCTTTCTGTCACACCCTGCCCAATCCCGACCCCCTTTTGGTGTCATTGATGTCTTACCCCCACAGTATTTAATAGTAAGCCATATTTAGTTCGTACACAAAAATCGAAAGTCTTATTATGTACTACGTATACCGAAAATTAGGGATGATAAATTCGTAACATTATTAAGTCTATGGGCTGAACCAGCCCCGTTTCGGGGAAGGTACCCAGCCCCCTCCGGCGCCTTTGGTGCCTTTTGTTGCTTGAAACCCCATTATAAACCATCTTAAGGGTCCCCACTATATCTCTGCCACGTTTCATGCCCATCGGACCAGCCATTTGGCCGTGATTGAAAGACAGACGGACAGACAGACGTAACGCCCATTATAGTAAGATTCTGTTTACCCCATGGTACAACAGAAGTCTGCTTCATCACAATTAACCCATAGGCCACTGTGATGATTCATAATGATTTCCCAGACAAACACAGCAGTTTTTGTCTTCTATATACATTTTTCTAATTGTATAAAGTGTTCAACTACTAGTTGTTTACCCCAAATTGGAGTGAATGTTGGAAGACTTTGCCTGCCCTAATAGCTCTGCTTCTAGGGTAAAGAGAAGAGTTCCTACTTGAAACAACCTTGCAGTGACAAGAAATATTTTGTCTGGCAACATCCCTGTGTTTTACACAGAAGACCATCCATAACCTAGGAAGTTATGGCAAAAACCCATCTCTTCCTTTGTCTAAATGTGTTGTCTTCCAGTTTATATGGACTTCATGTTTGAGACTCAGTGTTGCGGAGTGTTTTTGGCCTATTTTTAAGCGAAACTAAGGCTGTAAGGACAGCCTCTACTTTCTTAGTTTTCAGACGTTATTTGCTCTTAACACCCATTCTGCTATCGAAATACCGGAGGCGTACGTGATCTTTGCTTTGTACTATATTTTTTTATTTAGGCTTAAAAGGTGTCAGAATTTTTCAGTACCTCGAGACCATTTTTACCGACTGGCATGTCATCACAGAAGGAAGCACAGGATGTTCTCCTTTTGTCTCCTCACTATTTCAGTAAGGTGCTGAGTTTGGAGAGCTGGGGGCTACTGCGTACCTGGAGCACCCACCACTTTCAGTGGATGGGTCTTGACTTTATTTCAGTGTTTTCTGGTTGTTTTAATTTGGTACTGCACCCAGGGCAAGGGCGGACACCTATCATACTTTGCTAGCCATAGAAGCTTTCCCCTCACTGCAAAGTTTCCCCTAAGTAGGAGGTGACCCTTGGCTCTACCATCACACCACTATGAGTTAAAATTAGCACCAACCAGAGGCAGTATTCATCTACATAGCTCTCCTAACTGACTGGAAATACAAGAATTGTAGCAACTTTTCTATTTCAAATTCATTACATGACTTAATGCTTTGGAGAAGAATATGTCCATGATCCCTCCTCCTTTCAATGTGGAATCAGTTATATAATTACTAGGTAAGTCTCACACAAAAATTATAATTTCATAATAAAATAAGGTTTTATTGTGGTGTCTTACTGAACAATTATACAGCTGTATGTTTCCTATGGGTAGACCAAAATTCAGACTTCGCGGTGGTGCCACCATCACTGACACAGGTGACAGGGTCTCCCCCCACTCAGGGGAGGAACAGATACAACAGACTAGGTGTAGATAATTCGTCCTCTGTTGGTTTCTGGTGGTGCACATTAGTAGTCGATGCAGACCTCAATTTGGATGGTTATTTCCTATCATATTTGGTGAAGTACTCACTTCGTGTTTTGTTGATTTATGGCTAATTAGCTAGTTAGCTTTTCTTCAATTTTTGTGGCATTATATACTGTCATGTCTGACTCTAATCCGTTAGGAGTTAGGTTTTGCGCCAGAGGGTGCAGGACTAGATTAGTTAAGCAAATATATGATTTGCACTCTTGAGTTCATTAAATGTAGGGGTTTTGAGTATAGTATGGAGTCTACATGTGAGGAATGTAGGGATTGGAGTGAACAGCAATGGAAGGTTTTTGTGTCTCACTGAAAAAATTATCAAGGATAGGAAGAGGAAGGCAGGTCTTAGAGCTGAGAATAAAACTAGTTTTGCCTCTTCTGCTTCTTCTGTTGAAGCACCTGTTCCTATTTCTTCCCCTCCTCCTCATGCTTTGTCTCCAATCTTGAGTCCTCCTTCTCCTGCTCCTTTAACTCCTTTACCAGCTTCCCATGGAGTTTCTTCTGATGCCATTGCCAACCTTGAATCTAGCTAACACGGTGATGCAATTAGGGTGATCTGTGAAGTCCATTGAAATGGTTAATAGTGATGTAAAAAGTGTTTAGTGTAGTGCATACTGAGGGGTGGCTGTTTGTCCCACCAGCTCTCATAGATGAAGGTCCCTGTTCTGCTTCCCCGCCCTGGGAAGAAGACAAACCGGAGGTCCAAGGGAGACTGGTGGGGTTTGCCCACAAGCAGACTCCTCCTCCGTTGATCCTGTAGTGCGCCAGCAGGAGTCAACTAAATGCTGCTGTTAAGGCATTTAATTTGGTGCTTCATTGTCTACGGGTTTGATTGATTATTATCCTGTTGGACTTCGTAATTGGTTTAATTCTTTCTTCCCAGGGGGTCTTCTCTGGATAGGTGGACACTAACCGCAGGTCAGTGTTTTCAGTGTCCAAAGTTTACTTTTCGTCTCCTGAGTAGGACCACTTGGTCAAGAATGTCTTCTTTCCTCTTCAGAAAGCCAGTGCATGAAGGATCTAAAGAGGACTCTTTCATTGACTCGTTCGTTGGGGATTCTTGTCAACAAGGAGAAATCCCAACTGATTCCAACACAGAGTATCCTCTATTTGGGGATCACTCTAAATACTCTAGTTTTTCGGGCTTTTCTCTCCCCAAAGAGAGTCCAGTCTTATCTCCAGGTGGTACAAGAGTTCCTGGACTTCAATGGACGAGCCTGCTGGGCACATTGGCTTCAGTGGAACAGTTTGCCAGACTCAGGAGGCTACACATGCGACCCCTCCAGTTCTTCCTGAAAGTGTTATGGTGTGCAGGAAGTCTCAACCGGACTCGACAGTGTTGACATCACGGGCGAAGTCAAGGAGGATCTTTTTTGGTGGCTTTCAAAACAAGACTATTAGAGGGCCTTTCTCTTCATCTGATCCACCCAACCCTTCAATTCTACTTAGACGTGGCCGACGTAGGTTGGAGAGCTCTGTTGGGAGAGAAGAAAACGTCATGGAAGTCATCAGAATTTCACATGTGAAAGAATTATTAGGTGGTCAGAGTCTTAGTGATATCTTCATATAAATTTGAAAGAATTATAAGCCATTCATCTGGGACTTCAGGCATTCATTCACCTTGTGTCGGGATAGGTGGTAGCAGTCCATGCAGATAATTTCACCTTGTTGTCCTACATCAGAAAGCAAGGGGAAACACATTCATTCACTCTTTACGAGACAGCAAACGATCTGCTTCTGTGGACGGAAAGGAATCAAGTCTCACTGATTCCTCGATTTGTCCAAGGAAGAATGAACGTTATGGCAGACGAACCAAGTTGAGGTCACCAGATCCTCCTGTCTTGAGTGGACTCTTGATGCCAATGTTTGTTCAGACCTTTGGAAACTCTAGTGAAGGCCAGCAATAGATCTGTTCGCCACTTTGAAGAACAACCATCTTCCTCTGTTCTGCTGTCCACTCCCTAACCCTTAAGCATGGTCTGTCGATGCAATGTTGCTGGATTGGTCAGGGCTAGATGAATACGCCTTTCCCCCATTCGGCCTGATAAGGCAGGTGTTGAACAAAGTTTTTTTCCCCAAAACGTCTCACTCACTCTCATAGCTCCATTCTGGCCAAGGAAGGAGTGGTTCCCAGATCTCCTCAGCCTACTCATAGACTTCCCCAGACTGCTGCCATTAAAGAGTTCTCTACTCAAACAGCCACACTTCGCAAAATACAATCAAGGTCTGCCCACTCTGGCCCGGACTGGTTTCAGACTGTCAGGAGCCTCATCAGAGTGAAAAGTTTTTCGATACGAGATGCAGAAGCTATTGCAAACTGCAGAAGAACTTGTAATAGACTTTACCAATCCAAATGGGGAGTCATTAGAAGATGGTGAAAGCAGACTGAAGTCTCTTCTGAGGCATCATAGCTGACTTCCTTTGATTTTTAATGGACTGTAAACGCTTGGTTTTTTTTACAATTAGGGGTTATAGAGCGATATGAGCTTCTGTGTTCAGGCATAGAGGAACAGATCTGTCCTTGAATAGTGACTTTCTAATCTGATTAAATCCTTTGAGACTTCCAAGTGTCCAAAGGATTCAGTGGCATGGAATCTCAACATTGTCCTTAAATGGCTTTCAAGTCCATCCTTTGAACCCTTGCGTTCATCATCTATGAAAAGTTTAACCAAAAAGACATTATTTTTGGTAGCCTGAGCGTTGGTGAGATGTATAAGCGAGCTTCACGCTATGGATAAAAAGGTTGGCTTCTCACAAGGAGACGCAGTCTGCTCTTTGTCGTTTTACTTTCTCGCTAAGAACGAGAATCCATCCACTCCTTGGCCACACTCTTTCAAGAACTTGACAGATATCCAAGGCCTGGAGGAAGACGAAAGGCTCTTATGCCCTGTGTGGGCACTAAGATATTACCCTCACAGAATGGAAAAAATAAGAGGGCAGTCCTCCCTTTTGTGGTGCACAGTTAAAAATCCCTCTTGTCCTCTCTCAAAAGAGTTAATTATTGAGGCTCACTCTCAAGCTAAAGATGTGGATATCCCCTTGCTGAAAGTCAAGGCTCATGAAGTCTGAGCAGTACCGACTTCCCCGGTGTTCAGTCACAAATGATCGATTACAACTTTCCTTCAAAATAGCTTTTGTAGGTCTAAATCATTTTTTGCTTTACATTACTTGAAAGAAATAAAAACAGTTTTTGAGGATTGTAATTCTCTTGGTCCTTTATCCATAGCTGTCATGGTGTTAGGAGAAACGACATGGGGGTTGGTCCCTCTCTGTTTTATTCGCCTTTTATCAAAGTTGGAGTCAAGGGAAGTCTGGGGTTTACTATTTACCTTGAGTGCTCACCAGTTGATTGTTTCTTAGTGCGGTGGGTAAAGGTTTTTTATTTGGTGTAGGTGACAGTTTTTGGATATTGTTTTCTTCCTCATCTGGTCTTCAGCCAGGGCAAGGGAAATTCAGGCAGTCCCCGGTTATCGGTCGACGCGGTTAATGGTGATCCAGTTTTAGGGTGCTTGTCTACCACCATAAAATCAGTGAATGAATTATGGCTCCATAACAGACCGATTAACCAAAACCTGGCAGTATAAGCACCATAAATCGACGAGTTTCGGTTAATGGTGGTTTTCGCTCATCAGCACCCCATCGAGGATGGAGCTCAGCCGATAACCAGAAACTGCTTGTATCTTGTTTATACCTTGACTGATTCAGTGGTGAACTGCCATGAGTACGAAGGTACCCCACAATATGTAGAGGCACTCATTGGACATACCCCCAAGCTCTCTATTGTGTAAGATGATCACCGACCAGAGGCATTATTTTCCTACAGTTGTACCTTACAAGGTAAGGTAAGGTACAACAAGCACTAACAGTGCTGACTACGTATTGTCTTTTTTCAAGAATCCTGTTATATTTTTGAATTAAGCATACATCCACAGCCCCCATCCTTGCAATGAGTAATAATTGTTCAGTAAAACACTGCAATAAAAATATCATTTTTATAGTAAAATGAAATTTCATTGCACCCTTACCAAATAATTATTAACTTAAGCCCTCCCTCCTCCACACAGGTGAATTGCTGGGCAGAAAGAATTGTTTATACCTGGTCTGTTGTATCTGTTCCTTCCCTGAGAGGGGGAACCCTGTCAGCAATGGCGACCCAACCACGAAGTTTGAATTTTGCTCTGCTGCGTAGGGAGCCTACAGCTGTATAATTGTTCATTAAGTATGCAATAAAAGTTAATTTTATTATAAAAATTGCATTTTTTTATATACTTAAACAGTAATTATATGAATGGAGCTCACGCACCTCCCCTCTGATGGACATTATCAAAAACAGAAGGAAGTGATTAGCTAAATCGTTTCTAGTATTGCTGTTGGGGGACGGCACTGTATGCCTACACTGAGCAATTAAAGCGCTACCCACAAAATTTGAATTAGCCTGCCGTACATGGAAAATTGCTATATAGTTAGTACTGGTTAAGTATAAACAAAACCTTATTTTATTATAAAAATATTTTTGGTTATCGGCAAATTTTGGTTACTGTCCCACTGTCAGGAATGGAACCCCGCTCATAACTGGGGACTGCCTGTATATGCAAATTAGTAGTTTTTTATGAGTCTCTCTCCCAAATGGAGTTACAGAAATTCATTTCATAGTAAGTGGCTTGAGAGGAATTTGGGAAATTAATGCATGTGTACTGTTTAGAGTCTTTAGACTATCAGTATTTAGTGAATTTCATTTAGCATTTATTTTAGAAACAGGTGTAGATAAAGACAGATTCATAATTTGTACTCCTATCATATGAACTTATTGTGATGAAATCTACTTTACGCATTGAGATTTTATTTTATTGTTGGGTTTTTATGTTACAGATGATGAGGAGAGTTTTCCTTCAGGAAAGCCATCAAAGTCAAGCATTTTGAGAAACAAGAGAAAGAATCCACCTAAATTACCAGTGCAAGAAAGTTCACTTGTTCTTCCTGAAAATGAGACTGTTTTGACATCAAAAATCGCTGGAACTGAGAGTGTAGAGGGGTGAGCAACATTCATTGTACTGACATTAATTTTATCACAGCATTTCATCAGATATTACATTTGAAATGTATGTCATTTACTTAATCCTTTTTCAGGATCTTGACAGTTTTTATTATGACTATTATTTTATTGAATTAAATAACTTTATTTCAATAATATTGTATAATGTTTGAATATTTTGCTGTTCTCACTTGATCGTTTTATTTTGGTAATTATACTGACGAAGAAGCGTTTTATACACACAATAGTCTATTTTTATACTGGGGTTAGGTTCCAAAGACCCCCATGCAAAAAAATCTGTGTAGTATACCAATTTAGTCACGTCAAGTATGTATTTATAATTTTTTGGTAATCTCAACAAACACAAATATTATGAGTAAATTATATGAAATGCTTCATGGAGAGCCATTAGTTTTTCTGATGAAAAGCTCTTTGACCTTTTTAAAGTGCTTTAATTTATGTAAGTTATAAAATATTTTACTTTGGATGAAAATGTTTTAGCATGATGATCAGATCAACAACCATCTTGTAGGCTACTCATGTTGCGAAGTTATTTGAAAAGTTAATGGAAATACTGTACTCTACATGAAAATATTTTCATATCGATGCTTTCCTCCAGCTCCAGCCAATTTATTGCTACATTCAACGACTATTCGTTATGTGGAAGTTATTTGAACTGTTTCATGCAAATACATTGTATACTTTGGCTAATGAAAAGCTTTAATATCGTATGAAGATGTTTTTATTCAGATAATTTATGTGATATATTAATGTACAAAGGAAATTAATATTGGTGCACAAGAACAGTCAAGTCATCTCTCTCTCTCTCTCTCTCTCTCTCTCTCTCTCTCTCTCTCTCTCTCTCCCTGCCAGAGCACCTAGCAGCCCTCTTTCCCTCTCCACCCAAGCATCATCGATCTACAATAAAAAAAATTGAACTAGCACTGTAGCCTTCTGTGTTTTTGCTTCTATAGTCATCACCCTTATTGGTGAAATATAATAATTACTGTATTTCCCCATAAAATTCACAAGCAAAAAGTCATATTTTGGGAACAGGACTGGAGAAGTGTGTGGGTGTTATTTGCAAAATCTCCTTCCTCAAAGATCTCTGCATCTCGAAATAGGATGCTAATGCTCTTTCCATTAGCCTCTTGATCTTGAGAGATCTCTCGAGTGAAGGATCAGTTTTGTAATTTCTTTCAGTGATGTTCCGTGTCATTATTAACACATTCGTTTCCAGTGTCAGTGCTATTGGCTCATTAAATTTTTCTTCTTCCATTTTCACCTCCCTGACAAGTTCTAGTTCGTTACTGTTAGGGCTTCACTTGAATAACCCAAAAGCTCATCTTGCACCTCCTCAGGACGTAAATTATCAAATCCCTTACCACCAACTTCCTGAGCCATCCTTACAATGATCCTAACACGAGAAACAATACTCGTAAAACCCTGAGTTGTTCGCAACATCGGACCATAATTTCATCCAGCTTGAATTCACACACTTGGTAGATAATTCGTCATGGGCTTCTTTAATAAAAGCAATACAGTTGGCTAAGTTGAATTTCTTCCATATAACCCTAACCACTGGTCCCATTTATATCAAGCAACTCCCTAAGCATTGCGAATGTTTTTCTTCCATATAACCCTAACCACTGGTCCCATTTATATCAAGCAACTCCCTAAGCATTGCGAATGTTTTCTCATCATAGGTATTTAGCTTTAAATACAGCGATGACTCCCTGATCCATCAGTTGTAATATAGAGGTTGTGTTCTTAGGAGGGAATACAACCTCAGTGTTAGGGTGAGGTAACTTAATGTTTTCGGGATGGCATGGGCAGTTATCTATAATGAGCAAAGCATTGAATTCTATCCCTTTATCATGCAGATATTTTTCTGCCTCTCATACAAAACAGTTTTGGAACCAATCAAGAAACAGTTGGCTGTCATCCATGCTTTTTTGTTAGATCAGTAAAGGACTGGCGACATAAACAGATCAGTAAAGGACTTGCAACATGTTTATGTCTCTATTTTTGAAAGTACCTGGGCATTTGGAATGGTACTAAGCATGGGTTTAATTATATGACCAGCTGCATTGCCACAAAATAACACAAACACTCAATCTTTTGATGCTTTGAAACCTGGAGCACCTTTTTTCTCCGTATAAATGAATGTTCTCTTGGACATTTGTTCCATCATACATCCGTCTCGTCTGCATTGAAAACTTACTCTGACCTTTAGTTTTTCTCTTTTATGATTTCAGCTGCCACATAGACTGCTGAGGCTGATTTGCCAGTCATCTTTACGTTCTCTAGGCTATAACGTTTCTTGAATTTTTTGAACCAGCCTTTGCTGGCCCCAAATTTTTTGTTCATTGCTACTTACACACAACTGTTAGGTCTATCAATATCACTGTCACCATCACTAATATATTTCGCAACATGATCTTCTGTAGCACTTTTTTCACCAGCAAACCGAACATACTGGTGTCGTAATGAAATTGGACTGTAGCAGCACGTTTGTTCACGCTTCATAGAACCCTTCACGGTCTTGTGACCTGTCAAGACATTTGCCATTTCGTCATGATTCTCGTGCCTATTCCCTAGGGCGTGACAGAGACCAAGACAAATTTCCATCTGCTTCTAGAGACTTACGGGCTACTAAAATAGTTTAAGGCCCTGAAAGATCCTATGGTCCGGTTTTAATTCAGGACATCTTATCTGTACTTGACTTTACTGATAGACTCTTCAGGATGGCAGTTTCAAGATGTGGACCACTTATTTTCCTTCGCTGAAGTACTGGAATTAATTTGTGGTTGTAACAACTTAACTGAAGAGGCGTTAGCAACCAATTTGGATTCATCTTCCGGTATTGAAGTTTTTGCTAGGCCCTAAGAAAGATGCAAAAACATCCCTGGGGTTGCCATGTTCCAAACTTGCCAGCAGAATTCTTAGCAAGTGAATTATCTTATCTCTGGTCGGGATGACTCCTCACATTCCAGTAGACCCTTCAAGTTACTACCTCTACCCCAGCATAGACGTTTTTATGCTACTACAATGGATGTTTTACAACAAAGACAAGTTAACCCAGACCTAGTTAGGCACAGGAATATCCTTGGACCAAGTTAAGGCAGGGGGCATTTCTTTTACATTTCAGGAATCAGCAACAGTGGAAGTAGTATCCGCTGTATCATCCTTCCAGGCAATTTCCTGGTTAGACTGGTGGTCAACGGCAATGGCAAAGATTTCCTTCACTCCTATGGCCAAATCTGCAGAAGGTGCAGCCTGAGCTTATTACAGTTTGATCGGAAAAGCATCTTATATTTGTCTTATATTTGGCTAATATGTGGTCAACTGGCTGCTTAAAAGAAGAGATTCTCCCCTCTCCATGTTGTCAAAGTTCATTAGTACTGATTCAGTATCAGCCTGACTGGGGATATTTTAACATCTCCACTTCCAAAAGACCAGTTAGACTCCAGTCACTAGATTTAGAGCTGATAATAACAACAGATTGGTACATCAGGCTGTCTCAAAATCATTTGTCCCTTCTGATGCTAGCACATCCAAAGGTAGACTCAAACGTCTTCCTACATCACACCAAAGAAGACTTAAGTTATGAAAGTTCAATGTAGGGCTCGTCAACCATCTCCTCCTTGTCCAAGAAAATTTCAGCTGCGACCCTTACAACCCTTTCCTTCCAGGCCTGGAAAAGGAGGCAGAGACAGGACCAGGGGAGGTAGATGATAGGAGGGGCATCCCATCCCACTCACTACCATCGGTGGGGGTTACCTGGTGAGCCATTGGATAATTTGGCAGTAGTTCGGGCCAGAGACCTGGGTAGTAGATGTTCTTCAGGTGGAATATCTTCTCCCCTTTGAGTTTCCTTCCGCACTCAGTGAGCGTCCCCTTTGCCAATCAGCTTATTCTCCAGGTTCATCAAAACATCTAGCCCTTCCAGGTGAAGTGAAGAAGATGATGGAAAAGGAGCCGTGGAGATTGTGAAGGAAGTATGTCCAGGCTTTCACAACCATATCATTCTGGTTCCCAAGGCTACAGGTGATTTGAGACCAGTAATGGCCTATTGACCCTCAACCTCTTTATCAGAAAGACATTGTTCAGAATGGAAACTCCTTGCACAAATCTACAAGCCATCAGGGAGAACAGTTTCATGTTCACAGTAGATCTTAAGGATGTGTATTTCCAGATTCCAATACATCAATCTTACCGGAAGTATCTTCGCTTCAGTCTGGGAGAGATAGTTTACCAGTTCAGAGTTCTTTGCTTCAGTCTTTCAGCTGCCCCACAAGTCTTCTCCAGAGTCTTCACCTTTATTTCTACATGGGCACATTCTCAAGGGATACGGATCTTATGATACTTCAACGATTATCTGCTGCTAGCAGATTCTCGGGTAAAGTTGGTCCAACAGAGAGATCATCTTCTTCAATTTTGTCACGACTTAGGCATCATGATAAATGAGGAAAAGTCAAACCTCACTCCAAGTCAAAGACTTTTTTACCTGGGTATGATGATAGACACGAAAGCAACGAGAGTATTCCTTTCAGAACAACAGTTAGAGAAGCTCAGGAACTTTGCCCATCTGTTCCTCTCCAAACAAGGGCAACCTGCTCATCAGTGACAGGTCATTTCAGGTTTCCCGTCATTCTTAGAGAAACTAGTCCCTCCCGGTCAACTAAACATGCAATCCCTTCAATGAAGACTGAAGAGTTTTGGCCTCCTGCGAAGGATCCTCCCTTGTTCTAAGTTCCGTTATCAGAAGTGAGGAAAGACTTAGTTTGGTGGCTGGGTGACAGGAAACTGACTAAAAGATTGCCCTTTCACTTTCCACCTCCTTAGATTCATCTGTTTTCAACCATCTCGCATGATTGTTGGGGAGCAACTTGGAAGATCTTCTAACATCAGAAGTGTGAGATTACTAAGACAAACAGTTTCATAACATCCTGGAGTTGAAAGCACCTCAGGAATTTCAAAAAATGTCCAACAACACTACAGAGGTAACTTATGTCAACAACAGCTCCAGTGGGCAGTCTTTAATCGGTTGCTGTATCTGCCAGATGCATCCCAGGCAAGAAGAATGTGGTGGTGGACAAACTGAGTCACCGGGATCAAGTTCTGGGAACAGAGTGGTCACTGTGTCAAGAAGTGGTGGAAAGACTTTTCCATACGTAGTTTGGTCGTTCCAAATCCCTGGGCCATGGCGGAGGATGCCCTTCAGCATCCTTGGGACAATCTGGATGTCTATGCCTTTTCCCCCTTCTGCCTCATCCATCAAGCAGTCAACAGAGCAATGATTTCCCAGAACCACAGGATGACCCTTGTAACTCTCATGTGGCCTCATGCAGAATAGAACTCCAATCCTCTAACCTTACTGACAGAAGCACTGAGAGAGATTCCTCCTTAGTACAACCTTCTGTGTTAACCACACATCGAGAGGTTTCACCAGTCAGTAGGGTCCTTATATCTTCACATTTGGAGACTATACAGTATCTCCTTTGAGAGAAGTTTTTCGTGCAAAGCAGTGATGGAAATGTCAGGCTACCTCAGGAGGCCTTCTGCAGCTGTGTACCTGGGAAAGTGGGCCATCTACTGGAATTGGTGTCGTCAACAGGGTCTCTCTCCAGTCAGAACTACTATTCAACAAGTAGAAGACTTTCTCACTTTCCTCCTTAGGGCAAAACTTTCAGTATCAGCAATCAAGGGATACAGGGCTGCCCTAGGTCTGAGTCTACGTCTGAAAGACGTTAGCGTATCTTCTTCAAGGGAGATTTCTATGCTTCTGATGAGTTTTGAACAGTCCTGTTCCCCAAGAGATCTTAAACCTCCCAATTGGGACCTAACATTGGTACTTAGCAGTCTCACACGTAGTCGTGAATGTTTAGTGTGTGTTCCAGTAAGAAAATATTTGCCTTTTTGCAGTTTTTCATTTAATTTAATTTAATTTTAATTTATTCAGCATCATACTGAATGACCTATTTGATCCCAGTTCTTGGCCTCAGGCTAGACCTGGCATTTTAATCTAATCTTTCAGGGCAGCTATACAAACCCTTGAGAGTCTCTTCAGGTAGGAATTTAACTCTCAGGATGGTTTTCATTTTAGCCCTACCATCTTCCAAGAGAGTAAGTGAACTACATAGATTATCTTTTGATGTTAATCACACAAGGGGTTGGGGTCAGTAGCCTTTGAATTTGTCCAGGAATTTGTGGCCAAGACTCAAAATCCCTCCATTTACAACGATAGATTAGTCTTTCTCCATCCGTTTGCTTTCAGATTTTAGAGGTATGCGAATTGAATATAGAAATTTGGCCAAAGGCCATGTACTGGGACCAATGAGGTCATCCAGCAATGAAAAGGAAATTGACAATAGTAAAATGTTTGAAAGGTGTAACAGGAGGAACACCTCACAGTTGCACTATGAGTCAATTGTTAGGAGAATGTGGAAAGTAAGATGGAAGAAAGATAATATGAAAAAGATATGAAAGGAGTTACAGTAAAAGGAACAAAAGGGGGTTTTAGCTAAAGACCAAAGGCATGTTGTAAAGAACTTCAAGTAATGCCTACAGTGCACTGCATGGGGTGCAGTGACAGCACTACTTCCCTATGGGGTTTGTTGCTAATGACCCTAATGAGTTACTTTTATGTCCTGTTAGGGCCCTGTGTAACTACCTAAAAAGGACTTGACACCTTAGACCGAGTTGTCAAAATCTTTTTGTCAGTATAATCTGGGTCAAGAAGGAAGTCTCCAAGAATACTGCCTCATTTTGGCTTCGAGAAGTAATTAAACAAGCTTATTTTACTTTTTCAAATCCAGAAACCAATTCATTGTGCAAAAGAGCACATTATGTCGGGGTGTAGGCCCTTTCATCGCATTCAAAAAGAACCTGTTGGTTCAAAGGATCTTAAAGGCTGGTACATGGCTACACCAAACCACACTCAAGTCCTTCTATCTGCGGGACGTTGCCCACAGGTCCTTGGGCACATTTTCCTTGGGTCTGGTGGTGGCTGGTCAACAAGCTGTGTAGCTAATCCAGTGCCTCTAGCAAGACAGTGTGTATCTTTCCTAAGATATTAGTTTTCAAAGTGAGAGTGAACGGTTTGACTGGTCTTCTTCCTCTCTCTTTTCTTTTTTCTCCTCTACTGCTAGGCAATGGAGAGAAACTATATCCATCATGTGCTGGAACTGGTCAGATACAGGTGAGTGTAGCACTCCTTTCCATTAGTTTTACTTTATTGTTCATACACAATACAAACTATTTTAGAAGCAAGTCCCTTCCTCTCTCTAACAAGGGGAGAGAGGAAAAGCTGACAAACAAGGCTGGTGGCTAACGGAGTCTTGTTGTCTCCGACAGTTGAAGTTTATTGTTTTACTGAAAGACGCAGCTGAGTGGAACAGGAAATTCCTCTTTGTCTCTTAACCCAGATGTCTGGCTAAGAACAGTGAACCCCCGTATTTGCGTTCACGGGATTCGCTGACTCACTCATTCACAGATTTTTCTTTGGAACCTTTTTCTCAAAATCATTTGTGGGAGGACTCTCATTTGCGGCTTTCTCAGTGGAACGTATTTATAATATTATTTGTGGGCCCCCACTATTCACAGATGCAAACTTTTACATACAACAATCTTCTGTATTTTCATATGATATATATATATATATAAGATATAATATATATATATATATATATATATATATACTATATACACACATATATACACACACATATATATACAGTGGACCCCCGTATTCGCGTTCTCGGATTCGCGGACTCACACATTCGCGGATTTCTCTCGGGAACGTTTCCCCACATTATTCGCGGAAAATTCGCGCATTCGCGGTATTTTTTCTATTAGAAATATCCACAGATTCCTGGTTTTTTTTTTTGATCAATTTCATCATAAAATGCACTTTTTGTGATGTAAAATTATTAAAAAAACCAAGTATCAAAATTCACGGGGGTCTTGGGTCTGGTTCGCATCCCCCGCAAATACGGGGGGACCACTGTATATATTATAATTTATATATATATACTATATATATATATATATTATATATATATATATATATATACATACATATTATATATAAATATATATAATACTATATATATATTATATAATAATATATATATATATATATATATAATATACATATATATATATATATATATATATATATATATATATTATACTATATATAATATATGTATATATATATATATATATATATATATATATATATATATATATATATATATATATATATAATTGTATACTGAATCACGAAAGTTAGGAACGTGGATAAATCACATATAAAGTTATATGCACCGAAAAGGGGGTAAATAAACAACGGACTAACCGCAAGATCTTTCGACGTTCAAACATCCTTTACTTAGCAGATGAACTGACATACATGAGAAAATGACGATACACGAAAGGTCGTAAAAATGACAGATAGAGATTATAAAGAGATTAGTACCTAGAATCCGACACACCTGGAAGATGAGTTTTGCTCTCAAACAAGCAAAAAACATGGTTACAATTAAAAGTTTAGGACAAACTGCTCAGACACAAGCGGGCAAGACCAAATTTAAAGTATTATTAAGGTGACAGCTATTCAGCAACTTTGGTAAACAATAAAAAAACATATTCGACAATACATATTCACAATGCATAATTAACATAACATAATACAACGAAATAAAATATTTCTAAGGGCAACATGAATTCTTATTTAAGTCTTGTAATTATTATCTTTGAGGTCATTCTAAAGTATGGTTACAAATACAAGGGTCTAAATGAAAACAAGGCCACGGCTTAATATTGAAATGTTACCAAATGAGAAGTAAGTTTGGTATTAAAGCAGATTCTAAAAGATTTCGTGATAAGACAAATCCTTTTGAACTTTGCCAATTAGCTGAACTTACCCAAATCCAATTTATTCAGTGGTTGATTTTCAACTTATTAAAATGAATGAATATTTGCATTAGAGATGTTTTGCCCAGATTTTTACAGGAATATTTATGCTTGTCCTTAACCGTTACTTCTAAGCCCGCCTTACTTCGACTGTCCAAGATAAAAAAATGAGGGGGTGGGACCAATCCCATTTACATGGGAATTTTATATATTTATGTTGTTGCTTTTCTACTGCAATTAATAAAAACAATCAACAATAATATATAAAGGAATGTATATGACTTAATATACAAAACCCGTAATCATTATAATATGATGTATCCCCTAGCATAAAAATAAGGGAAACATCCATGAGATCAATGTTTATAATCATTTGTGAGTGTCCCTAACCAGACAATAAGGGGCAACCCACTACACTATCACAAAAGCAGCTAAGACACAAGGTGAATGCAAATGAACAAGGTAGGAATAGACGAACTTTTGGGTGAGGCAGGTAGAAAGGAGGACTGAATCTTCTACTAAAAATTAGCTAGAGTCAGGGGAAACTATGTTACCCGCTGCTACTGCCTGGAATTTCAGAGCTTCCAAGGACTTAAGGTAGTGACGTTTGAACACTGTCGGTGATTTCCATCCAGTATACTTTTTCAACTCATCGAAGTTCATATGTGGAAATAATTAATTGAGGTGGCTACTGCTCTGACATCATGTGCTTTCGGGGAAAGAGTCAGGATTGGCTTGCTTAATAAAGTACAGGATGTTTGTTGCCATGACTGCTTAATGGATAAAGTTCCACCTTTTTCCCTCCTAAAGAGGGGACCCGATGAAGATGAGGAGGTCCTAGACAGAAAGGCTCGTAAGGTTGTAACTGGGCAAAGAGATACATCTTGTGGAAGGGGTAGTACCTTCCAAGGTTCCCACCTCATCAAAGGATCTTCATTCTTTGCTAAAAAGCTACGTTCCGGAGAAAGTAGGACTTCTCTGTGGGAAGGAACTGAATATGATCCGGGTCTCTGGATAGAGCCGACAGTTCTGAAATTCTTGCTCCTGAAGCTAAGCTTAATAAGAATAGGGTTTTTCTTAAGAGCATTATAAACGAGCATGTGTCATTATCGGTTTCGGAAGCCGTAGTTTTAGAACATCATTTTAAGAACCATGAAACTGACGTAGGCCTTACAGAAGGCCTAAGCCTAGCACATGCCTTAGGAATAGACGAGAAGTAGGAATCCGTCAAGTCTATGTTAAATCCAATTGAAATATCTTTTTCAAAGCTGACTTGTTTGTCGTAATCGTGCTAGTGCTAAAACCTTTTCAAATAAGGATCTGAAAAAGGATATAGCTGAATTAACTGTCATGATTCTAATATCCGATTCTCTCAGGAAGGTTGCTAACTTTTTGACAGCAGCATCATACTGCCTCAAAGTCGAATCCCTTTTATCGGATTCCAAGAATAGAATATTCTGCGGGTCAATATTCGCATCTCTTTTTGCCGCAAACTTCATGAAATCCATAAAGTTAGGGTTTTGAGAATCCCTGAGGGAAGCGAACACAGTCTTCATTTGTACTGACTGGGGAGAGCTTGGAACTGGGGATCTGAAGAGGACGAAGGCCCAGCTCCAAAATTAGAGGATACCAGTTGCTCTTCGGCCAGTCTGGGGCTACTAGAGCCAACTTGACCCTTGAATGTCCTGAGTTTGTTCAATACTTTCATGAGGAGATTCACTGGAGGGAAGACATAAATCTTCTCCAGTTGTTCCAGTCTTAGAGCCAGGGCGTCCGTGCATAGGCCAGAGGGTCCAGGTTGGGGGCTACATAACACGGTAGTTTGTGGTTCGCTTGGGATGCGAAGAGATCCACCTGTAGCCCTGGTACTCTTTGAAGGATCCATTGGAACGAACTGTTGTCAGTGACCATTCCGACTCTAAGGGGCACTGATCGGGATAGGGCGTCTGCTATGACGTTTCTTACTCAGCTATGTGAGTGGAGGAAAGATGCCAACTGAACTTGTCTGCCAGGAGAAGGATGGCTATCATGACGTGATTTAGATGACGTGACTTGGAGCCTCCTCTGTTTATACAATGTACTACCACTGCGCTGTCCAGGACTAGCTTTATATGGGAGTACTTGGGTGGGCGTAACCTTTTTAGAGTCAAGAACACTGCCATTGCCTCCAGTACGTTTATATGAACTGACGGAACTGAGGTGACCAAGTCCCTTGAACCTTTTTTGACCTGGGAATACCCTCCCCAGCCGCTTAAGGGACGCGTCTGTGTGGATGGTGATCCCTGGTGGAGGGAACTGAAGGGGTACTGACATTGATAAATTCTTGACTCTCGCCCACGGCCGAAGTCGATTCTTTAGAATCAGAGGCACTGAGGATAGTTTGTCCCTGGACCTGACGTTTGCTCGCGAGCGCCAGATTCTGGTTAGGTCTTTCAGTTTTGGCTTTCATTAAGACGTTTGTCACTGATGCAAAACTGGAGAGAACCCAGGATCCTTTCCTGGGCTCTCCTTGACGCTAGTTTGTGACTTAGAAATTGCTTGACTGACTTTGCTATTTCTTTCCTTTTGGTTGATGGAATCGACAGAGTGTGGGAGGATAGATTCCATTGAATGCCCAGCCACTGAAAGTTTGACTCTGGAGTGAGTCTTGATTTGGTCCTGTTTATCTTGAAGCCTAGATATTCCAGGAACTGAATCATTTCAGAGTAGCTCTGTTGCATTCCTCGACTGTTGGGGCCAGATCAACCAATCGTCGAGATACGCTACTACCATAATCCCTTGCGATCTGAGTTGTTGCACTACACTTCCGCTAGCTTCGTGAACACTCTCGGTGCCACGTTGAGTCCGAATGGAACTACCTTGAAGGAGAATGTCTGGTCTCCTATCTTGAAACCCAGATACGGACGGAAAGTGTCTTGCAATAGGGATATGATAGTAGGCGTCTGTAAGATCGATAGAGGTGGTGACGGCCCACGGGGGAAGTAAGGTCCGCACCTGAGAGATCGTGAGCATCTTGAACTTGTCGCAGCGGATGGTTAAGTTTAAGCGGGACAAGTCTAAGAATTACCCTTCTTTTTTTTGTGAGCCTTTCTTTGGCACGCTGAACAAGCGACCTTGAAATTTTAACCTCTTGACTCTCGCTATAGCTCCTTTCTGAAGGAGGTCCTCCGCGTACTCTGTCAATTCTTTGGAAGGAAGTTGACGGAAAAGGTCTGGCTGGAGGTGGGTTCGTCAACCAGCTCCAACCCAGCCCCTTTTGACCCCACTATGCTTCTGAGCCCATTGGCTGAAGTTCCACCGGTGGCGAAAGTGAAACAGCCTCCCTCCTACCTGAAGTTCTTCATTGGTTATGGTAACCGCCCGTCCTCCTCTGAAGTGCTTTCCCCTATTAAAGGGGCCTCCCGATCCTCTCCCACGAAAGGACCTCTTTTACCTCTGCTCCCTTACCCGAGCGGTCATACTTCTGAGAAGCTTGACTCTCGAAGGCTTGATTGTAAGCTGGAGAGATGGCGTAAGAGTGGAGGCTGAGGCTGAGGGGATATCAACATAAATTGGCTGTGATTGACCTTTAGAAGTGGAGGGTTGGGCTGTCTGCACTAACGGTACTGCTGGAACTTGTTGAGGAAAGCGTGGTTGCTTCTTCTGGTAAGGTTGGAAACGCCTGGGTTTCTTTTGTCCCTTACCTTTAGGAGTCAGGTCTTGCCTCCTCTTACGCCGTAGGCCCCAACGATCCTTAAGGCTCTGGTTTAACCTCGTAGCCTCTGACTGGACCTCCTTAACCATAGCTTCTGGGAAGAGATCTGCTCCCCAGATGCTAGACGAGAGTAAACCTATTCGGTTCATGCGGATGGTTGCCATCTTGTAGGACATGCTTCCTACCATCTTTTACCTTTTTAATTTCTCTTTGATGAATCGCATCCAGGCCAGGAGAATTAAACTTGTTGCGTTTGTCTATTTTGTTTTTAATGTCCTCTTATGTAAATATTATTTTAGCAGTAGGTTCCGGTATTGAAGTAGTCTTGAATTGTGAAACCACTAGTAACAAACTTATTCAATAACTATTTTTTCCAAATCTGAATTTCACTAGGTTTCCTGTATTGTCCCTTAGGGGACTTTGCTATTCTTTTTTTTGTTTTTTGGTTTCTTACTATTAACCTGTACAAAAAATTCTTTTGGGTATTTTTTATTGGATTCTTGTTATTAACATGTGCAAAGAATTCTTTTGGATTTTCTTCACAAACTGATGCAACTCTCTTATCCTCATTTATCTTTGTATTCTACAGTGTTCTCTATGCCTGCTTGCTTCTCCTGGTGTTGGGTGTGGGTTCATTAATTTGTGAAATCTGTCTCTTTAGCTTATTTTATTTTTAATTTCTCTGTTGAAGCACTTAGGCTTAGGGTTGCCAATTGTTAGTATTTGCTCTAATGGTATGCATCTAGAGCATTTTTCCGTGTATTCCTCTAGAAAGGCTTCCCAGCACTTATCTATGCCTGAGTTCTCTTCATACTCTAGATTTTTAACGTACTCCTTTAGCTTTTTTAGGTCTTGTCGACGGTAGTCTTATCTCAATACCTTCTTCTCTTTTTTATGTTGAACATTAATTTGAAATGTAATAATTTTATGGTCGCTTTTGCCTAGATTTGCATCTACTGAAAGGTCAGACACTAGGTTATCTTCTTCTGTTGATAGGACGATGTCTAGTATGTTGTTTCCTCTAGTAGGTTTGTCATCCCATTGGTGGAGGAATTCATTTTTTACAAAAGGAGAAACGATACCGCCTAGAACAGGTCTCCAATATGGACGAAACTGACCTGTTCTGGAAAAAGATGCTGTCCCGGACATATTTAAGAATGCTACAGTTTGTAAACCTATGAAAAATACAAAATACTTTTAAATTTGGTTTTTTACCATGAAACGGTGCTGATCTGTACATTCAAACATGTAACCACTGAAAAATATATGTATGTAACACTGCACTACCTTATTGCAGTATTCTATACTGTAGTAAACGTAGAGAGAGAGAGAGAGAGAGAGAGAGAGAGAGAGAGAGAGAGAGAGAGAGAGAGAGAGCACAGTAAGTACCTAGTTTACCTTAGTGCTGTGCATATGTGTATGGTGTATGTAGGTATACATATATACACAGGCCAGGCTTACACATAAACTTTATGTTAAAAACAAAATCATATATGTAGCTTTATAAAATTAAACTTACTGAAAATCTTTCTAATACACTACCTTTTTAATAAGTTCATATATCTAACATGTAAGGTGTTTTTTTTTGTTTTAATTTTGTTTACAATTGTAAGCACTCATAAATTAATTCTCACCATCAGAGTTATCCACTGGAGATGGAGGGGAATATTATCAAATGTTTTCTGATATCCATTACTTTAGCTTCTATTTTCCCATGTTAATCAGATGATTATAATTCAAAAGATTTTTCCTGTTATTGTGTTGTTTACATGCTTGCACGTAAACACACAATTTATTTTCTCTATAATAGTATATTCCCTTCTGAAATTTTGTGGATGGGGGTGGGGTGGTGGTTGGTTCATGTCTTATATGCTATCAAAAATGGAAGCAATCATAAAAAATTACTTATGATAAAGTTGCTCTACTCTGTTAAAATTTATATGCAATCAACTTCTTTCAATTGTTAATACAAAAGCTGTAAGGACAGCATTCACATAGGATGCTGGGGTCAGAGAACAATTGCAAATGGTTGCATTTGTTTCATTGTCATCACCTTCCTTTACCTAATTCTTCCAATAAATTGATAATTTTATAGTCATTAAATCTTCCATTCTTGCAATAATATGTGGATTGTAGCACAGAGAGTAATTTGTTTTGTCTTTGGTATTTTCAGCATTTTTTCTTTCAATTTATCAGTTTTACATTTATCGAGAGCACTTCTTTGACAGTTGAGTTTTTTTACAAGCATTTTAATTTTGTTTTGCAGGTTGCAACCCTTGATACTAAGTTTGGGCCAGACGTCCATTGAAGCTGCTGGGAAGAAGCCAATTGATGCAATGAATAAGGCAATATCAGAAGCATGCACCTTTCTAACTTTTCCTGTGTTCTTTTTTTCATTATTGCTTCACCATGTCATTAGGTATGTAATACATACTTTTATTGCATTCTAAAGTTATTGTTACAAGGTTATTGTTTTCTGATTTGTTTCCATGTTTGTGTTTACTTGTACTGCTGTATATTTCAACCCTTTGACTTGGGAGTGGCATGCATCCTTTGATGTACAATAATGGTATAAGAGGATTACAGGTGTGCATCATATGGTAATCCTTATTTCGTGCCAAAATATTTTCATAGTTTTGTGGGAAAATATTCAAATGAATCTATTGGGCCATAAATGACAATATGGCAACTCTTATGACATTGCTCAGACCCCAGCTCAGTATCTAGCTGGAATAATCGCTGAGATTTCATGAAGGAAGGTGCAACAGCACCCCCCCTCCCAGAAGGGTGAGGTGGGTGAATACCGACCGAGGGGGAACACCAACTGAATGCTCTGGTATGAAAACTACTTCAAATTGTGGGCCGAAACTCACCACCAACACAGCAACCATCTCAGTGAACACCACTAAAGCAACAGGTTCATGCCATCATGACGTCTGTGTTTATCTGGTGAGAAAATTTAATTTTTGGATGTCTGTTGTAATTTTCCATGCTTCCCATACAGCGTCTCACATCCATGAATATGGTGTGATAGTTTCTCGTTAAGTTTCATTACGATATTTAGCCATATTGACATGTTATCAAGTGAAATGAAGTGTGTTTTGAAGTGGATGTCGGCATTGTCGGAAAAAAAAAAAATACATGGTGCGGGGACTACTGACCGTAAACATGCTGGGAAACATGAACCCCCAACACACATGCATGAAATTTTGAATATTTTGAAATATTTTTGAAGTTTTGAATATTTTGAAATGTTGAATATTTCCATAATACATAACAAAAAGTGGGACACAGTTTTTTGGTGTAAAGTTGAAGGTGATATTTAGTGAATTGTGATGCAATATCAGTGTCATTATGCTAAAAACAGGAATTTTTTATTGGGTGGGTTCAACTCTACCTATTCATATGTCTAATGTCATTAAGTCTTTCTGATCTAGCCTAGTGCCGTCTTGGAAGATTGATTATCAGTGTCATTATGCTAAAAACAGGATATTTCGTTTTTGGAGGGTTCCCCCACCCCCCGGTCAGTGTTTCCCCGCGTTATTTTGGAGTGCTGACCATTCCCCGAAAATTTTTAAAGTACAGAATATGACACTTATTCTCTGAGTTAAGGATTTATGAGTATACCATAGGTGGGCCATGTGCAGTTTGTTTTGGGCTCAGTGTGCACTCTCTCGGGTACAAATTGGATTTTTTAGGCAATTTTTCTACTAATAGGTCGGTATTTACCCACCTCACGCTATGAGGTCTAATCTATTACCAGATAGTATATACACGGGTTCCTCAATTAGCTAGACAAAATTGGAGGATATGTACACAGAACTCAAGAGCAGACCAGCCATGTTGATCTGTGGAATATGAGTTAGCCATCAGCTGTGCTTTGCATTGCAGTCTCCACAAATTATGAATGAAGCTTCAGAATCTTGTGACTGAGCCATACTAATCCTCTCCAAGAGACTGTCACGTATAGAATCGTCAATATTTGTATAGTGGTGAACAGCAAATATATGAACGTTGTAGAGCTTACTGAAAATCTTAAAACAAAGAACTTCATGGCAACTGCACTCGAAGTTTTTCTAATGGTAAATAGGTCATCCAGATCTAGTGTATACAGCAATCCCTTGCATATGTGGGAAGTTAAAACTAAATAAATCAGGGCCATCAAACCCTGTGATTAAAAATTCAATCTTTGACTTGTTACTACTTAAAATGTGTTAAATAAAAAAGTCAAATTGTAGTTATGGGCACAACTTCGCAGAGTACATATGTGAGTAAGATATTCTGTAATTTTTCTTATGGTAATGAGTAGCAAGCATAAGAAAATACTCACTTGAAAGAATTTAAATCAACAACATAAAATTAGAAGCAAATCTGATAATTAGATTCATAGCAACAACAGTAAATATCAACAGAACAACAGCAATAAAATCAACAACAGTACTATTTACATTATTTGATAGATCATGCTGCTTCTATTTACCCTAAACTTTTTGTTTTTACCGAGGATGAACCTGTTGATTGGCACTCACTTTTATCTGCTTCTGCCCAACAAGTAAGAAGTTTAAATGATCTATTTCTATTAAGGCAGTTTTGAAGCAATTTCAAAATAAGTTATCACTTAAAGCATTTTCTCGTAATACAACTACTTCGGTTTCCACTTTTATGAAGCCATATAGAGTTGCTTATTATGACACAGGAACTATGCCAGATCTTCGTCCTTCTCCTATTCTAGATGCAAGTTTTTTCAAGTCGCTTAATCCAGTGAAGCAAAGGGCTCTCAAAACTGATATGATTTATTTGGCTTCGTAGTGAAGTAGAAGTGCTCGTGAAATCTACATACTACTCCATTGAAGCACATGCTTAGGACAACTGTTCATTGCACCAACTCGGACAAAGTGTTAATCCTGAAGAGGCAAGGGTACTTGATGAGGTGTTGGAGTATTTAACTTGTTTGGCATTTCAGGAGAGTTATACTTTTACCAGCTCAAATTTAAAGTTGTTCCAGGTAAACAATCATTAGCTGTTTTTGATACACCTCAACATCGTATCCTTAACCCCAAGTACAGTCTTTTAAGTGTTTCTTCAGACATCTTGCACCTGTAGATGGTCCTGCACCAAAGTTCCATGCAGAATATTGACCTAAATTGTCCTCTAGGTTTTCTGCTTTCATTAAGTCCTTTCAAGGTGATCAGGTCTCACATTGTAAGGGAAAGATTAGCAGAGGTAACCATAACTGATGTTTTGAACTCTCAAGGTCCGGTAGGAGGCTGTCTGCAGATTTTAGAGAGTGGTAAATTTTTTGAAGCAGAACCTTGGGTGTTGAAGGTTCTCCGGGACAGCTGTCCCCAGTATCGTTCCCTGCTTAACTTCATCATGCAGAAAAATTCCAGGTTTTGTAGGAGATGAGACATTTGTTATGCAAGGAGGCAATCAAGCCTGTTTTAGAAAAATCACCAGGGTTTTACAATTACCTTTTTCTTTTCAAGATGGGGTAGGGATGGGGGCTGGAGACCAGTTTTAGGCATTTTCAGTCTTAATGAGTTTATTCATGTCACTCCCTTCTTGATGGAGTCATTTGGTACAGTCCTGGCAGGAATTCAGAAGGGCGACCAGATGATTTCTATTGACATGGAGGATGTGTACTTATGTAAACTTCCTGATCCATCCTCAGTTGAAGGACTATCTACACTTTGTCAGTGGGGCACCATAAGTGTTCACTGGTGAGTTGCCAACATTAGTGGGGTGGAATCATCTGCTTGGTATCAGTTCTCATGTACTTGGAAGACTAGTTAATTTTTGTAAGTTTGATTCAGGTGATCTCGAGAGTGAAGGATTTTGATCAATGTCAGAAGATCTATGTATATTCTGACCCAGTCGATTGCTTATCCAGGGATAAACAATTGATCGACTCATGGACAGACAACTTTCTGTAACTGTTGAGAGAATCAAAATCCTTAGAAAAGTCTCTAGCTAAAAAGTAGCTATTGCTGTTGGAACACAGCCTCTCTAGAGAAGTTTGCAACGTGACTCATGTAAGAATAAGTCCAATTCAGTTTTCTCATAAAAGTTCTTGGGACAGGTCTCATCTTCTGGACTCTACTCTAATACTGTAGGAGTTCCTTTGGATCTATTGGGTTTTCTGCATAGGTAGGAGCATTGGTCAAGACTGCTGATGAGTGCTTCTAGACCTCTAGAACCCAGACCTCACATTGTGCTCAGATACACATTGGAGGCAGGTTGGAGAGCCTTGTCTGGAAAATATCAAAATGTCAGAGAGTTGGACTGTGGAGGAGAGCAAGGTGCATGTAAGCAAATAAACAACCTAGAACTTTCGGCAGTTTGGAAGGATCTTTTGCAAGTGGAACATCTAGTCAGAGACAAGATGATCTCAGTCTACTCCAACAATTTGGTCTCTCTTACATAAGCAGGCAAGAAGGCAAAAATCCATGAGTTCTGTTCAGGCTAGCAGAGAAATTTTTCCTTCAGACAGAGTTCAAAGATATCAGTATTTTACCTCAGTTTGTCCCAGGGAGAAACAGTACTATCGCTGACCAACTCAGTAGGTAAGGGGAAAGTTCTTCCATCAGAATGGTCTCTTTGTCCACAGATCTGCCATAAGTTTTGGGACGTTTTGGTTGCCCCAAACATTGCTCTGATAGTAACTGCCCAAAGCAGTTTACTGTCATCCACACCAAATCCCTCAAGGATGGGGAGACAATGCTTTTCTTCAAGATTGGTCAAAACTTGACCTGTACACTTTTCCTCTGCCGTGTTGAGCTTTGCAGGCTTCGCAGAATACAAGTGTGTTTTTGGCAGCTCCTTGGTGGTCCCAAAGGGGATGGTTTCTTGAGCTACCTCTCCTTGTGGTAGATGTAACTTGCCTTCTACTGTTCAAGAAAGATCTCAGACATTCTCATTTGGGAATGCTCCATGTAAACTTCCATATGCTTCATCTGACCTCATAGAAACAGTCATCCATATTTTACAAGCTAGGGGCTTTTTGAGAGCATTTAGGGAGTCATTTCTTAAGCCTAGAAGGCCCTCCACTGTTAAGACACTGTATCAACAACAGTGTTCAATTCATAGATCTTGGTGCTTATCCTGAAGGTTATCCAGTACCCATATACCTCTGTAGATAACCTAATTAACTTCTTCCGGTATCTCAGTTATGAAAAGCATCTTTATTTCCCAGCAGTCAAAGGACTGCCAGTGGGCAGACAAGCTAGTCCACCTTGCTGCCAGTCTCAAGATTGGTTAAATGGGGAGAGTTGCTGCCTGGTCTAGCCAACCGAGTATGAAAACAATGACAAAACTTGAATAATGAATCTCGAGTCGATGATGGAATGCAACAGGGCTAGGGTGACGTGCTGCAGTATCCCCGACAGCATTGAGAAATATGCAAAGGGTACCGAAGGAGAAGTTAGTGAGGAGAGAGGATTGGAAAAAGAAAAGAAAAATGAGAGTTGGAAACTGGAATGTTGGTAGCCTCACAGGAAAGGGAAGCAAGCTGGTTGATGTCATGTAGAGAAGGAAAATTATTATTCTCTGTAAACAAGAGACTAAATGGAAGGAAAATGTGCAAGAAAGCTGGCAAAAGGATATAAAGTTTATTACACAGGGGAAGATACAAGGAGAAATGGGGTAGGAATTATTCTCCATCCAGATTTGCAGGAAAATGTTACAGAGGTCCAGCATATCAGTGACAGACTCAATGGCTTAAAGTTTGTGAAAGATAAGAGAGTATGACATATCATCTCGGCATACGCCCCTCAACAAGGGTGTAGTGAAGAAGAGAAGGAGGAATTCAGAGGGAAATTAGAAGAATATATTGCTACATGCATGGCCATGCAAGGCCTACAATTTACTTTAGACATTAACTGACATCTGACAAGATTGGGTGCGGCACAGTGAACAACAGAAACAGGGGAAATGTATCCAAATTGATTGATTGAAGGGAAATGTCATGTTACACTTGATTAAGTTATCATTACATAAATCAGAAGATAAATACACAGGAGCTGAAATGACTAGCTCCATGGCACTAAGGTTATGTTAGCTCACAAATCAAGTAGTACCACTTTGCAAAACCAGAGAATGTTAAGCCCTCTGGGGGAACAGAATTGATTGCATGAAATGATTATTGCAACTATCATATATCATAAAATAATAGATAACAGCAGCGCTTCAATCTTCCACCCTGGGACTTGAAACTGAGGACAGTATGAACACCTTGGCACCATGGGAACACAGGCGATGTACACAACGTCCAATGTCTCCTATTATGCAAATTAAGGATGCACTGTAATGCTCATTTTAAAATGCGATTAATGTGACTGGGACTAGCTAAAGGCAGAGAGTGTAAGGAAGCTGACACTGTTACGAGATAGCAAAATGAATGAACACATGGTTGCGAGTCACAAATATGTTCCACTTCTTAGTCTCTGAAGGAGGTGCAATAGAGGTTTAGTTTATATATGAGAGCAGGTGGAAATAAAGTAAGAGAATTGTGCATCGAAACAAATTCCAAATCCGCTGTACCTCGTCCTTGGACGATCGGAGATTTGAAGTAGCACCAAACTGAGGTTATGGACTGTGGAGAAAGATGCTTCGAACCCACACAAGAATAGACTGTGGCAGGAAGTCCCTGGGCAGAGACCCTGGTCTTGACAGTGGCCTGACTTCAGTTAGAATGTTCTCACAGCAGCGCCTGTCACCACGTTTTATTGGACTTTCCTCATCTTTGTCCTTTGTCACATTTAGGCACAATCTTTAATGACTATGGAGTGGGGAAATGCGGCTTCTGCATGCTGACATGGGTGGTCTCTGATTTTCCTTTGTTAAAATCTAGTACATTTCTATTTAGATTTCTTAAGACTGAGGGCTTAAGACAGACATAGAATTTACGTCTGTTACAATATCGATAGAGTTCCATGAAGTGAACCACTAGTTATCTGGGGACATAAATGCCCATGTAGGTTAGAGTTCTGATGGAATACAGGTAAGAAGAGGTTTTGGAAGAAGAAACCAAGAAGGTGAAAGATTATTGGAATTAGCAGAAGCTATGAGTTTGGTAGTCTTGATTACACAGTTTGAGAAAAGGAGAAGTCATCTGGTAACATACAAAAGTGAACAAAATGTGACACAAATTGATTATGTTATGGTTAGGAAGGAAGACAAGAAAATCATTATGGATTGGGTTATTCTAAATAAATGTGTTGTAGCTCAGCATAAACTGGTAGTGGCAGATTTTAGGTTAAAAGAAATAATGAAAAGAAAAGACCAACCCAGAATAGGAGGATTAAAACTAGGAAGCTGAAGGAGGAGAAGGCAAGAGAGTTCAGAAATAAAGGTGGAAAGAGCCAGAGGAGAGAGATATGTAGTAAGTGGAATGTAAGAATCACAGGAGGAGCCATGGGATTATATGAAAGAGATTGTGGTACCAGCAGCAGAAGAGGTGTGTGGGAAGACAAATGGTAAGCAGCAACAGGAAAAAGAAACATGGTGTTGGAATCAAGAGGTTCAAACAGCTGTGAAGGAAAGAGTATAACCAGAAGAGGGTGGGAAGAAGATAACAACTACCAAACAAGAGAAGACTATTTACAGACATAGAGGGAAAACAAGAGAGTGGTAGTGATTGCAAAGGGAGAAGCCAGGGGAGAATGGTATGAGATAATGGGAACATCTGAGGGAGAAAAGATAATATACAGAATTGCAGAAGTAAGAAGAAAAGACAGGCACGTTTTAGGAGAGGTAGGAATTATTAAAGATGAAAATGGAAATATCTTAATGAGGAAGAGGAAGTCAAAAGAAGATTGAGAGACTGTTTTTCACAACTATTAAACAATGAAAATGAGTGTGAAGAACTGGAAAATGTTCCTCCAGTAGAGGGACCAATAGCAAACATCAAAGAGTGAAGTTGAGAATGCTATAAAGACAGGAAAAGTAAATAAAGCTGCAGGGAAGTCAGAGGTAACAATAAAAATGATTAAAGCTTTGATAAATCTAGGCAAAGAGTGGTTGCACACACTATTTAAAAAGATCTGGGATAGTGAGAAAATGCCAAGGGACCGGAACGTTCGTTAGATGATTAAAATGTATCAACAAAAAGGAGACGTTAAATTGTGGGAACTACAGAGGAATAAAGATTTTAGAACATTTATTCAAGATACTAGAAAGAATAGTAGAAGGAAGGTGGAGAGAGTTGATAGATATGCATGAGCAGCTGTTTGGGTTTATGAAAGGAAAGAGTCCAGTGGATGCTATTTTTGTAGTACGACAAGTCCAAGGAAACAGGAAAGTTTACATGTGTTTTGTGGATCTTGAAAAGGCATATGTCAGGGTACCAAAAAGAGTAGTCTCTTGGTGTTTGAGAAAGAGAGGAGTACCAGAGAAGTTGATAAGGTTAGTGAAAATGATGTATGAAGGGGCAAGAACCACTGTACAGAGAAAATATGGGGAGGCTGAGGCATTCTCTGTGGAGGTTGACCTCCATCAGGGATCAGCTCTGAGTCAATTCTTGATCCTCATCGTTATAGACACACTGACATCAAGGTTAAAGAAAAACAAAGAACTGTGGGAACTGATGTTTGCTGATGATAGTTATTACAGGAGACACAAAAGAAGAACTGCAAGAAAGGTTTTTAGTGTGGAAAGGAGCCCTAGAAAGGAAAGGATTGAAAGTGAACATTGGAAAGACAGAACTAATGATTAGTAGTAGAGAAGGACATGAAGAAGTAAACATTCAAGTGGAAGTTGGTACAGTGTTAAAGCAGAACAGTGAGTTTTAACTAATTGGGATCAATAATAACAGAGGAGGGTGGTACTGAGAAAGCAGTGAGACAGAGAGTTGAAAGAACTTGTCAAACTGGGGTTGTTTTAGACAACAAAATGGCATTAAAGCTCAAAATGAAGATTTACAAGACAGTTATCAGGCCTGTATTGTTATATGGGGCAAAAGCTTGGGCTCTTAAAAGATGAGGATGTGAGATGGATTGCTGGAATATCACCACTGGAAAGGAGGTAGAGTCAAGATATAAGAAGAATGTGTGATATATGTAATGTAAAGAAGAGAGTAGGTGGAACCAATCAAGAGAGCTAAGAACATTCCAGTGATGGGGAGGAGGAGTGTGGGCTGTCAGCAGATCAGATGGATGGATGTGGTGAGGAGGGATAAGGGTGAGGTGGGACTTGGGGAAGAAGATGCAAGGAATCAAAAGAGATGGAAAAAGTTGACTCGAGTGTCCGACCCTGCTATACAGTGGGATTAATAAGGTCAAAAGTTCTGCATCACTCTATGAATTTGAAGGAGGTTTTTTGATCTCTTAAGCTGGAAAACCCAAAATTCTTTCCTCATGATTTAGGATGGAATTTAGACATACTGTAGTCCCTAAGTACTGAGTGTTTCCTCATTTTGAGTCTTTGTGTTTGCTTATGAACTTAACTTTGAAGGCACGTTTTCTTTTAGCTCTTGCTACGACAAAGTGCCTTAGTGAGCTTCAAGCTCTCTCTTGTAATGTGGGCTTTGTCCAAGGGGACCTCTGTCCCTCATTTCTTTCATTTTGTAAACCAAATAACATCAAAGTATAAGCCCTTCCCAGATTTGTGACAGTGCCTAATTAAACTGATTTAATGGCCATTGAAGAAGCTTTTATTATATCCAGCTGTTAGGCTTTACCGGGATAGACTTAAACCTTTAAGAGAGGAGTGGGGCTTTGACTCTGGCACACAGATAGAGTCCTTTTTCCCTATAAGGATCCTCCAACAAGTCTCACTAGAAGGACCTTACAACCTGCCATAAATCCAACATATGGCAGCAGTATGTACTGGGAAGGATTGCACAACAGGTAAGAATGTTTAAAACTTTTCCCACTTTAAAAATCTTTTAGTTAATTGCGTGGCTAAGCGGATGTTTCCCTGGCTGCACTAAGCCACTATCTTCTGGATATCCAGTCTGTGGATCAGCTAACTTTAACAATAAGTGAGTTCATCCCAAATAATGAAAGTTTTTGATAAAAGTATTGGGATGCTCATGTACTGTTAAAGTGTAAAGCTTTTCCACATCTTAGTGGGTGGTCATGAAGAATTCTGACAAAAATATAAACATTCCAAAGTCATCAGGTGGGGAACAGTCCGTTCAGGTCAGTCAAGCATTATCCCTTTGTTTATTTTTAATGCTGATTGAACCTTACAGCACAAAGGTGTAAGTTAACTTTAACAGTAGGTAAGTGTCAAAATAAATAACTTTATCATGAAAATTTTCTAAGTAGAATTAAGTAAAATTTTGTATATTGCGTATTTATAAGAAATCACTTAACAACTTTGCATATTAGTCGTTATAAATTTTGTCTCCAATAAGTAATTATTCACTAAAATAAGATAAAAGAAATTCCTCTGTCCTGGATTGATGTTTTAAACACTTGTGAAGGAACGGATCACCTGTCAGATAAGTTAGGAAGATCACTGACACTTCATTTCTAAGTTTAAAAAGTTTAAAGTTGAGAGTAACGAAGGATTTGATAAATACAGATATAACTTAAGTGTAAGTGCGTTGGAATTGGAACATATTTAATATGCCAGTCCTAGAGAAATTATTTATATATTCTGCTGTTATGTAAAGAATTTAAAATTACGCTTTTATGAAGATACTGCAAGAATAAATCATGGAAATCGTTCTACACTTCCAGGTTTTTTCTCCAGGGATTGATCAAGCCTCTGGTAGTCGATTCACTTGTGTTAGTGGTGGAGTACCTTGTTAGACCTTGCTTGGGTTTGGTAGTAAAACCAGTGTTATTCAGTTTACATGGAGCATCGTCTGCTTTTAGTGATATCGTATTAGTTTGTCTAAGACCTGTCACAGTGATATTACAGTCTGTAAGACTCATTGAGATCCACTACACAAGAAGGTATTCAGTTGAAGATGTATGAGTGATTGAACTTCGTTAGCAAACATGCTTTACTTATGTATTTGATAGGTAAGTGATCTTTTGCTTCATACTCCATAAGAGAAGTATCATTTAGTAGGTTTTATGTATGTTCCATATAAGCAAGCTATGCCAAAGCAAAAATATTTCAGTTAAGGATAAAGCCAGCTCTTATCTTTATAAAAGTTTTTGTGTTGTTTTACCTATTTTGAAGTTATTTTGAGCTTAGGAACCTTGATGTTGCATCCCATTGGCTTATAATACTTCTTGTGTGTTTTGTCTTTTGTGCCAATGTCTTTGTGAACTGAATCTTTTTACTAAAAGACAAGTTCTTGGGAAGTTTATATGTGCAGGTGAGCACATGAGTGGTTTTTAAAATTTGACTTGTGCCATATAGTGGAAAGTCTTGAATACTGCATTCTACTTTTCATTTTTACAAAGGATGCGAACTAGCTGGATTGCCTGTAATTCACTCATACTTTGATATAATTCTTTTTCCATTGTGATTAGCAATTTTTTGTCAAATGTTATTTTTTTTATTTATAAGAAAAAAGTTAAAGAATTTCCAAGTTATATTTTTCATGAGTTGTTGGTGTGTCATATTAATCATGTGATACTAAATTTATTGTAAGTTTTTCTGCTTTTTTTCCAATCTCAGTGACAATCCTAAATTGGTCTATAACTCATGGAATAATTTAAGCCCACTTTTGAAATGTAAGTTATCTTGAAGGCATTTGTGTAGAATTTTAACTTTAAAAATCTCTATGTAGTTGTGCATCTTATGAAGAGGAAAAAACATTACAATTAAGGTCTGGTATCAGGAAGCTAATTTTCTGAGTGGAAAATACCCCAGATATAAAACACTCTACAGATCTTAGTAGTAATGTGTTGTGACACTTCAGACACCATGTTACACAGAGAGTTCTTGTCTTGTGACCTCCAACTATCTCTCTCTCTTTCACACACACACACACACACACACACACACACACACACACACACACACACACACACACACACACACACAAGATAAACCAAACTGTAGCTGAAATCAAGAGGGTTTAATGATCAAGCTAAAACCCTATGTACAAACAATATCTAAAAAATGCACCATATTGTAGGCATATAAAGAGCACTTTATTTCTCTCTCTCTCTCCAAAACACCATCCCAGAAAATTGCTGTGTGCCTATCATGCTCAGGATCAGGCTATGGTAGGCTTGGGCTGCTGCAAAGTGGTAGTTTCCATGCTTATAGTATGCTTACCGGTACCATAAATGAACTCCAAACACCTTGCAAAAGCATTTCTTACAAGTACTACACAGTGCTCCCACATTTTTATGCGGTATTAGGTTCCAGAACCTGCTGCGGAAATGCAAAAATCCCCTCTAAAAATCCTTATAAAAATGCTTATAACTGGCTTATAACTGCCAAATATCCAGTACCCCGTAAACTAAAATGTTTATAACTGTCTATTTTAACATTTCACTGCTTAATTTGATGGTTCTAACAAAAATACGTAGACCTTAAATTATCATACTAAAACAAATTAATATAATTTGAAACAAAAATAGACCCCAAACTATGATCCCAAAATCCAAAGACATCTTAGATTAGTACCCTTTTACAACTGATACACTTGAGTATACATGCCTCCCAAAAATGCTTATAACAGTGGTTTACTCCTTTCAAATTATTAATATTAGTGTAAACAGCAAAATATCTATAAAATGTTTAATACAAATTAAATAAATCTGTCTTGCAGAATGTTTGACAACCAATCAAGTTACCCCTGTACATAGGCATAACTAGGTGTCTATTAATGGGGGGTCGGGCACCTGTGGGCCACAGCTGTATATGGGGGGCCACTGGGCATGCACAAATTATAATACTCATTCTTTTTTTTCAAGTCATATGGAAAGATATTAAGGTTGTTTTAAAATATTTAAGCCTATCAATTTGTGAATCACATTTTTTATATAAAAGAAAGGAAATTGATTTATTTCTTACAGTTGATATAGTAAACTCGACTTATCTTCGTATGAAAAAAAAAAACAGCCAAACTACTTGATGTATAAAACTTCAACATTAATAATAATAATAATAATAATAATAATAATAATAATAATAATAATAATAATAATAATAATAATGCTGGGTACCAACTCAAGAAAAGAGGCAACAGAATTAAGAATCTGATGTTCATGGACGACATCAAGCTGTATGGTAAGAACATCAAGGAAATAGATACCCTAATCCAGACTGTAAGGATTGTATCCGGGGACATCAGGATGGAGTTTGGAATAGAAAAATGTGTATTGGTCAACATCCAAAAGGGCAAAGTAACAAGGACTGAAAGGATAGAGCTACCAGATGGGAACAACATCAAATACATAGATGAGACAGGATACAAATACCCAGGAATAATGTAAGGAGAGGATATAAAACACCAAGAGATGAAGGACACGATCAGGAAAGAATATATGCAGAGATTTAATGCAAGGGCAGTACCAGTAATCAGATACAGCACAAGAGTAGTGGAATGGACGAGGGCAGAACTCTGCATCATAGACCAGAAAACTAGGAAACATATGACAATACACAAAGCACTACGCCAATGACAATACACAAAACACTACGCCAAAGAGCAAATACGAACAGACTATACATAACATGAAAGGAAGGAGGGAGAGGGCTATTAAGCATAGATAGCAGAGCACTGGGCCAATATCTGAAAACCAGTGTAGACGAGTGGCTCAAGAGTGCATGGGAAGAACGACTGGAAAAAGTAGACTAAGACCCAGAATTATACAGACACAGGAGAATGACAAACAGAACAGAGGAATGGCACCACAAACCAATGCACGGACAGTGCATGAAACAGACTAAAGAACTGGCCAGCGATGAAACATGGCAATGGCTACAGAAGAAGCTCAAGAAAGAAACAGAAAGAATGATAACAGCGGCAGAAGATCAGACCCTAAGAACCAGATATGTTCAAAGAACGATAGATTGAAATAAATCTCACTCATATGCAGGAAGTGCAATATGAAAAACGAGACCATAAACCACATAGCAAGCGAATGTCCGGCATTTGCACAGAACCAGTACAAAAAGGCATGATTCAGTGGCAAAAGCCCTCCACTGGAGCCTGTGCAAGAAACACTAGCTACCTCACAGTAATAAGTGGTATGAGCACCAACTGAAGGAGTGATAGAACACGATCAGGCAAAGGTCCTCTGGAACTATGGTATCAGAACAGATAGGGTGATACGAGCTGTCAGAGTATCAAATTGTTACTTGAATTTGATGAACAAGATGTGGATGGATTTTTAAAGAATTTTGAGAATATGGCTTCGCATATGGAATGGCCTGCGGATCAGTGGTTGTGGTTGATTAAGTCAAAATTCATTGGTAAAGCAGCTACTGTTAGTAGTAGTTTGTCAGGGGAACTGGATTATAAGGTAATTAAGCAAGCTGTTCTTGATGCATATTCAATAACAGCAGAGGGGCGCCTCAGTGGCGTGATCGGTATGGTCTTGACCTGCCACCTCAGTAGCCGTGAGTTCGATTCTCGGGCATTCCACAGAGGGGTTTGAGATGTGTATTACTGGTGATAGAAGTTGACTCTCTACGTGATTCAGAAGTCCCGTAAAGCCGCTGGTCCCGTTGCTGAATAACCACTGGTTCCTTGCAACATAAAAACACCATACAAACAAACAAAAACAATAACCGCTGAGGGTTACCGTCAGCAATTCCGTAACTACCTGAAGCCATCCAATGAAACGAGGACTGAATTTACTAATGCTAAGTTAAGGTTTTTTAAAAAGTGGCTAGAAGTCGAAAAGGTAACAAATCTCAGTGACCTTGTTAATCTTGTGGTTTTGGATGAATTCAAAAGACGGTTTCTCAGAATATCATGACATGTAACTGATAGGGAAGAGAAAAATCTTAAAAAGGCTGCAATAATAGCTGACAACTATTCGTTAATTCATAAGTTTCATCCTAAAGGCAGTCCAGGTTTTGTAAAACAAAACAAAAAGGCAGTAACTGGTAATAGGAACTCAGAGACTGTTAGTTCTTATTGTAGTTACTGTAAAAAGTAGGTCATGATATTTCAGCTTGTGGACACCCTGGGTGTAAACGGTCTAGAGGTACAAATAACAAACCTTCTCCGGGTTCAGTTGACATACCTGCTGTAATGCATTGTTCTCGTGAGGGGAAATTATTTGAACAGTTTATCTCTGATGGTACAGTTTCATATTCTGATATAGTGTCCCTGTGAATGTTAAAATTTTAAGAGATACTGGATCCAGTCAGAGCATAATTCTACGAAGTGTAAATCCTAATGTTAAAATACTTATTGAGAATGTCATTCCTAAGGATTTAAGCACCTCTGGTCTGTTGCCTTTAGCTGAAGTATAATTAAATTGTCCTTACGTTAAAGGTAAAGTAAAAATTGCAGTAAGAGATGAAGTGTTTCCTGTGTCAGGAGTACAATTGTTGCTTGGTAATGATCTAACTGATGAGTTAATACTCCCTAATCTTATAATGTGTAAAACTCCAATGTCAGTAGACGAAAACTTAAAAGTAATCCATGACAAATGTTTAGAAGTACCTAATATTGTAACTGAAAGTGATGGTAGTAATGTTGTTAATGTGGTCACCCTTAGTTCACCTGAAGTAGAGAGTAAATAAGTAATAGCTTTGAAGCTTTCAGATAAATTTAACATGACTAAGGATAATTTAGTTAGTTTGCAGAAAAGTGACTTGACTTTAGCAAGCGTATATAGGCAAGCTCTTTGTAATGAGGTGGACAAAGCCCCTTGCTGACACTTTTAGACACTTGGAGTGAGCATGAGCAAGTGGTTATTCCTTTGGCTTTACATAGAGACCTCTTAGAACTTACACATGGCTCTGATTCTCATTTCGGAATCTCTAAATTTCTAAAACTTATAAAGAGACTTTTATATGATTATTATTGGCCTAATATGAAAGAGGATGTGAAAAGTTTTATGAATAATTGTCATACACGTGAAATTGTCGGAAAACCCAATAAGGTTATTCCTAAAGCTCCTTTGTCTCCCATCATTGTACCTACTGAACCTTTTCAAAGAGAAATCATAGATTGTGTGGAACCGTTACCAAAAACAAAATAAACGAATTAATATCTTTTGACCATTATGTGTCCTACTACAAAGTTTCCTATTGTTGTACCCAGTAAGAATATTTCAGCTAAGACAATTATTCAACATTTGATTAAGATATTTACTCTTTATGGATTTCCTAAAGAACTGCAATGCGATCGTGACACTAATTTTACTAGTACCCTTTTTCAGGACGCCCTAAAAAGTTTTAATATAAACCAGTCTCTGTCTTCTGCTTCCCATCCCCAGTCACAAGGTACCTTAGAAAGACACCATCAGACTTTAAAGTCTTTGTTAAGGAAGTTTTGTGTAGAGACAGGATCTGAATGCGATGAAGGCCTTGACTTTTTAAAATGTTATTCGTGATCAGAGAAATTCCTTCAGAATCACTTGGTACATCTCCTTTCGAAATGTTGTATGGTTATAAAGTACGAGGTCCTTTACAAATTATTAAAGATAAGTTAATAAACCATGAAGCGGTAGAAGAAGTAACTATTGGTCGGTACTGGAAGAAAATGAAAGACAAGTTTGACAATTAACAGTCAAGAACAAATGAAAGATATGATAACACTGCAAAATTTCGAAAGTTTAAAACTGGTGCTTCTGTCCTGGCCTTCTTCCCAATTCAGGGATCACCTTTGAAAAGTAAATATTTTGGTCCATATATTATAGATAAATGTGTTAATAATCACAACTATATAATATGTACGCCAGATAGACGTAAGGATACACAACTAGTTCATATCAATATGCTTAAACCTTATTTTCAATATCCCGTGGCTGTTTTGGGTTGTTCACAAAACACCTTTAGTGTAAAAATTCCTAAAGACGGAACAGAATCTGACTTTGCTGAAACTCAAAATAAAAAGGATATATCACGGTCTCGTGAGTCTAATGCACAAATCCTAAGATCTCTTCCACAGTATCTGCAACATCTGAAACCGGAGCAAAGAAACGACATAACCAACCTTATGATAGAGTATACGGAAATATGTCGTGACGTCCCTCTACAAAGTATTTCAAAACCTCATGATGTAGAAATAATACCTGGAACCAGTCCTATACGACAATACTTCTACAGAGTAAGTGAGGAAAAAGAAAACCTGATGGAAATTATGAACGTCTTCCATTGGCATGAACAACGCTCGTTCTACCTTCCAGAGAATCATTGACAACTTTATTGAAGATCTTGATGGAGTTTATGCATATCTAGACGATATAGTTGTCATAATAGACACTTTGCAAGAACACCTGAAAAGACTTGAGGGACTATTTAAACATTAGAAGGAATATAATTTCACCATTAATCTTGCTAAATCAACTTTTGCACATTATCTTTCTGTTTGCAGACCGATGCATGTGACCATGGTATAGGTGCTGTTCTCTTACTGGAGAATCCCCAGACGAAAATTCTCCACCCAATCTCTTTTATTACAGTTACAAACTCAAGCGACACCTGAGGTCATACTCCACCGTTGATAAAGAGCTACTGGTTCTTATCTTGGCCCTTAAACACTTTGAGGTATACTTATACACTCATCAACACCTCGTTATTTATACAGACCACAACCCTCTTACTTTTAGGAGACTTCTTCGCTGGTCTCTCCAGCTTTAGGATTATAATCTCAAGATACGACACATCAGGGGATCACAAAATAAAATCGCTGATACCCTCTCCAGAACTCACAAATCAGTGGATCCTACACTAATGTCTAGACTTAGTTCATCACTACGTGACGAACTCTTCAACAGGGAGGTGTCAGGACCCTACGAACTTCCACTGTATATATTGTATTTATTAATATCATGTAATTAAAACTTTATATTTCAATATGTAAGAAACTAAGAACCCTCTTGGTTTTTTGTTTAAATATTCACTGGCAGAAGGCAGTAAAAAAATACATATTTCTGTTAGTTAACAGTCCACATCCTGACTTTAACTAGTAACCGGCAGAAAAAACGCTCTTTTATTCTTGTGGTTGTTAAACCGATAGTTATAGTTATCACCTTACCCTTCCGTCCATACCCCATCCCCGTAACAAGAGTTTACTTCGGTGTTCTCCTTTTAAGTTTCTGTTGTGTTTTGCTGGACTGCCTTTTGACAACGCCTGAAGTTGTCTCGTGCCTGCCTTTGTAACATCTTGAATGTAAGTTACAAGTATTATGATATTTTCCCTTCTTTAATTTGATACTGTGCAGAAAGTAATTTATTTTGTTAAGCTTATTGTATTTAATTTTTGTGTTAATTATTAGTGTTATTATTAAATTGTAAGGGTTTCTTGTGTTTAAATGCTTCCTTCTTAATTGTGATATTGCTGCTTAACATTTTTAGCGTAAGATCTAATAAATTGAACCTGGTATGTTGTGAATTTAGAGATAAATGAGTTCGTGACAGTGCAAATAGACCAGACGTGACGTTGCTTGACAAAATAAAAAAAGTATCACTCATTGATGTCGCAATACCATGGGACACCAGAGTTGAAGAGAAAGAAAGGGAAAAAATGGATAAGTATCAAGACCTAAAAATAGAACTAAGAAGGATATGGTATATGTCAGTGGAAATTGTGCCCATAATCATAGGGACACTAGGCACGATCCCAAGATCTCTAAAAAGGAATCTGGAAAAACTAGAGGCTGACGTAGCTCCAGGCCTCATGCAGAAGAGTTTGCTCCTAGAAACCGTGCACGGACTCCTAAGGAGGCAGAATGCAACCCGGAACTCCACACTATAAATACCACTCAGTAGAATTGGAGGACTGTGATAGACCAAAAAGAAAAAATAATATTAATAAACAGGTTTTGACATAGGAAAAACCTATTTTTGATGGTTGCAGTTGAGTCCTCAAAGGATTCACCCTCCATGGAGTGAACCAGCGCCCCATGGTGATCAGACTAATCTAATATCAAAGAAATATCCTTTAGCCTGGTCTTGTAGCCGGGAATTATGCCATTATGATAAACACTATGACAAGTGACAGAGTATAATGGACTCCTAAGACAATAAGGTTTTTTATCTTGTCCTCAGCGAAGCTGTACCCAGTTCCTTACGTCAAAACCTGTAGAAGTGACTATTGCGCATGTGCATCGGTAATCTTGTTTTATGGTCGGACTGGTTAAAATATCAAGATTCATTACTCTGATGGTCAATGCAGGATGAACCTTTTTACCCAAATCCCGTGGTTTCTCGTCAGGGAAGTGGGAGGGTTTTGAGGACTCAACAGCGACTACCAAAAATAGGCTTTTCCTACGTCAAAACCTGTCGTCCTCAGAGGAGCATTACAAAGAAATTGACAGGTGACGAAAAACTTAAGCTCACAAAATTTTCATCCCAAATATCTCAGTTTTAAAACTAAATCATTTCAGGTCCAATGTTGAGCCACTAGTTTCAGTAAAAGGATAATGAACCTTATCAATAGGATATAATTTTAGTATAAGGTGACTTACGTAACCTTGCTGGGTATGATTGCAATCTTGATGCAGCTTCCCCAGCGATAGTCAACATACCCACCCATTAGGGAGACCCCAGGTTTTCTGTTGTGATGCCTATGAGGTCAGGACTAACCATACCACCTACTGATACACAGTGCCGTCAAATTTGTTCCAGCTCATGGCAGTAGTGTTTTAAGAATTCTGACTCTGATGACCACCCAGTACATCAGAAACCTCTTCAAATTGATAAAGAGGGACACTAAAATTATTCCTAGCCCTTGTATAGAGAGTGATGTTCATGCTAGGATGTAGGAAAATTGGACCTTCTGAAACATATGCCATGATCTCTAGGAAAACCTTAAGTGCTTGAACAGGGCATAATGTTTTGTCTGCTAAATTGAGATTTCTTATAAGAATATGAGATTTCCTCCTTAAAGGATTCTCATTCTTGGCTAGGAATGATGGCCCAGGAGACAACAATAACTGGTTATCAGCAGTGTGTGTGATATAGTGTCCCCGTCTAGTAGAGCCCTATTCACTAATACGGACTCTTGATGCTAAAGCTACCAGGAAGATTGATTTTTGAAGCATGCAAGTGGTGGTTACATCAGGCCCATTGAATTGAGTAGTACATAAAAGTTTGAGTACTTTTTTCAGGGACCAAGTAATTGGAAGTCTTTCAGGAGCGGGTCTTTGTAGAGAAAAGGACCGAAGAAGGGAAGTGACAACTTATATGTTGGAATCAATCCCAAATCCACAAAGCAAGGGTTCTGTTAACGCAGCCTTGTTTGTTATAATTGTTGTAACTGCAAGATGTTTGTCTTCAATGAGGTGTATAAGAAAATTCATTAGTTTCTATAGAAATCTCGATTGGGCTCTCATTCTGGATATAATCTAACCATATTCTCCATACGGACTGGTATTGCAGGATAGATGATGTCCATAGTTTTTGCACTAGGCACCTAGCAATATTGGGTTAGTAGTTTTCATGTCAGATTATATTTTTTAAATCTACTCATGAAGGTCTCAGCTTAGAAAGGAGGGTGCACAAACGACTTTCCCTCCTTTCTGATAGTACAGTGGATGGTAATGGAATTGACCTCTTTGTCCGTTGTTGAAGTAATAGGAACCAATGCCTGTTTGGCCAATTTGGGGCTATTAGGTAAGCTGTTCCTTTGAAGGTTAGTAGCTTGATCAAAACCTTCGAAATCTGGGACAATGGAGGAAAAAGATATATCGTCTTCCAGTTGTTCCAGCTCTGTAGGAAGGCATCTCTCACTATTGCTTGACTGTCTACATTCGGGGACACACATACTGGGACTTTGTGATTCTCATATGTGGCAAACAGGTCCACTTCCAGTTGTGGAAGTAGGTTATTTATTGTTTTAAAGGAGTGGTTGTCCAATGACCACTATGTTGAGGCTGTCGTATTCCTTGACAAAGAGTCTGCTATTACATTGAGAGATCCTGTAAGGTGAATTGGAGACAAATGCCACTTGTTTACCTGTGCCATCCAAAGGATGGCTAACATTAGTATATTGAGAGGAGGTGAGTGTGGTCCCAATTTCTTGATGGAAGACATTGTACTCGTGTTGTTTAGGACCAGCAGAATGTGTGTCTGTTCTGGAGGTTTGGGTTTCTTCAGAGACAGAAAGACAGCCATCAGCTCTAGGAAATTGATATGACAATTTCTTAGGGTAACTGACCACCTCCCCACTACCTGATGATCCTCCCAATGTCCTCCCCAACATGTCAACGAGGCATGTGTGTAATGTCACTTTTACAGATGGAAGAGTCAGGGTGACCTGTTTTGCTAGAGATTCCTTCCCTGTCCATGGCCGAAGTATCTCCCCAAGTTTCTGATGCATTTTGTGAAAATTGTCTTGCATCCTTTTTCTTGCATGTGACATCCAAAATTTTTTCATGTCAGTTACAATCTTAGTATTAGATCTGTTATAGATGCAAACAGCAGCACACCCATCATGTGCTCTAATTGCCATGTGGAAGCAATGTACTGTCAGGAACCTTTTGAGGTTTTTCCTTATTCTGTTCTGTGTTTTGTTATAAAACCTTTGGACGTGAGTCTGTTGACTTCTGTTCCTAGGTTTTTCAGGCACTCTTCTTGTGGCTCCCCAGACTAACCAGTGAGCTTAATAAGCTATCAGATGTATTCCATCTTTCCTGAGTTCACGGACAACTACCGTCACTAATTTTATAAAGATTCTCGGGGCAATGTTTAGTCTAAAAGACATGACCGTGAATCTGTACGTACTTTTCCCTATCCGGAACCCTAAGAAGGGGCAGAAAGGAATGGCAATTGGGATGTACCAATATGTGTCTTGTAGATCTATAGAAACTGTCCAGGTCCCTTTTGGAATGATAGAACATACTTGGGCAATGGTAGTCATTCAAAACTTTTGGCAAAGCACGTGTTTGTTCAATGTCGACAGGTCGAGGATCACCCTTTGTTCTGAAGAATCCTTTCTTGGAACATTGAAGAGACGTGGTTGGTGACAAATGTAAGAATATTTCTCTATGGCTCCTTTTAAGAGGGCCTCTGCATGTAATCTTTCAAATGAGGGGTCTGGTTTTTGAAAGAACCCTTTCAAAGGGTGAGGGGGTGAAATTTCTGAAGCAGACCCCCAACCAAACAATTCTTATTGGGATTCCCCTCTTCCTCTGCCTTTTCCCTTAATGGGCATTGCAGGTGTTGCTTTTCCTTTTCCTCTATAAGCCGGTTTTTGGACCTTGTGAAAAGGATTCACTTTTTACTGAGCAGGTGGTTGTTCCTTTTGAGGGAGCTGTCCCTTCTGACTACCTTCCTGCATATGAGAAGAGCTGTTGGAAGTGAATGAAGGCCTATATAATTTTTTATCAAAGCATGCCTTTTTTGGATTTGGTAAAGCGAAATTTCTGGTTTTTTGTTTCTTGGAGTCTTTTCCCAGTAGAGCATACACTGTGCAATTTTGTTGACATGCTTGCTCTTTTACCTGAGTCACAATAGACTCCTCAAACAGGTCTCAGCAGAAGACAATAGACTGTAATAAGGCAGTCACATTGGGAAGTGACTTGTTGGAGTTTTTCTGTACTTCCATTTGTGCTTTTATGCTCCTGTCTAAAAAGTCATAGAGAGCTTCCAATAATGTTCTCATTAGGCTTTTAGCCACAACAGCAAAAATTATCTTAGATTCTTCCAGAATATCTAGGGGAAGCTTTTTCCCATCAAACGGAAATTGAAGTGTTGCCCATTCTTCGGTTGAGTTTTTAGAAACTGGGATAACCGAAGCAAATGGTTTTAGTTCTGCCAATGGTTCACTCTTTCTGGTTAGTAAATAATTTTGAAAATGTGCCTTTTAAATGTGAAGGGGCAGAAGGCTGGTGGTACATGGTGAGCAACCTGAGTCTTGTTCATAATGGAAGTATAAATCCCTTTCCCATTTACCTGATGAAGAGTTTCATCTACAGTTCTCAATGCCAAATTGCCAGGTAAGAGAATAGTTTCCTTTTGATGTCTCTCCACGTCTGGTATCAGGCGCCATTCAATGTTAGGAAATGCTGCCCTGTCCCTAAATGCAACAGTGCTACTTCTATCATGGTCTTTCTCTCATTAGTAAGATACTTACCATCCTGAGAGAAAATACACGTTGAGGCATCTCGCCAAGGATTATCAGCATCAGAGTAGGATTTTAGTCTCTGCTAGATTTTGGTCATAAGACTCATAACCGTGACTGGCCATTTTGTTGGTTCCAGTTAGGTTTGCACTCTTGACTCTTGTTTGGGCAGATTTGGTTTCAACCCTTCCCACTCTGTTGAGGATGCAAGACGTTTACATTTTGGTGTATACATTACTGACTTGATTTCTTTAATATCTTGTTCAGAATCATACAGTATGTCCATCTTACGGAACTGATCTAATACCGCAAACTGTGAATCCCTTTTGGGGGAGCTTGCATAACATGATTTTGTGTCTACAGCTGAGCTTCAGCTGTCTGTTCCCCAGGTGGCAGAAGTTCTGGGTGAATTGCTATAGCCCCCTGAAATTGCTGCTATTTCCATTGGGTTCAGGTGGATCCTTATATTCCTTTTGGGGGAAGGATCCTGATCAGCGTCTGAATCTGTGTCCCTGGTCCTTCTGGGGTCAGCAAGGTTCTTTCGGTATCAATATCTACCTCAAAATCTTTAAACAATGCCCCTCTAAGTGAGGATTCCTCTGTTTCCTCCTCAGGGTGCATCGGGGGAGTAGTGGTGACTGATATTACTGGGTTTTGGTCCAAATATGGATCATCAGAGAACGACTTAAATATATGCTGCTGGAGTTGTTCTGCCTGATAGATATAATCTTCCCCTTCCACACCTTTGCTAAACCCTAGGACCCATCGAAACAGTCTAAAGCAAGCAGTTTAATCTTAAAGCTTGCTGCAAAGAGCTCGCTGCAAATATAGCACATATCAGGGAACCAAACAAATTTGTCCTGGTGGTGGTATGGGCAGTGTCCACTGGCAAAAACTGTACCAAGCAACCAACTATGGAACACTTTAATTGAGGGTCACTTCTCAAGATGGCCCTGTAGTGAAAAAAACAAGTTGTTATTAGATCAATTTTATTCAGTATAAAGTAATTTTAATAATGGGCACCCATAAATATTAAACGGTAGTGGATATCATTTTACAAGTCAGTTTGACTTCAATTGTATATTTTTAGTACATTCTGTAAAATATTTAGGCAATTCTACGCACTAATTCTGCACAGACTGTAAGGAACAATCCCATAAGAACAGAGGCTACCAGGGACAGGGGCGTCAATGTCTTTTGCTGTTTCTGATACTAGTCCCTGGGGGTTACAATCGACCCCCCAAAATTAATAATAATAAGCAACTCAGTTACTATAGAAACTGTAATTTCCGTTTAAATACTTGACGCAAAGTTATTGCTGTCCACTGTTGTTTGTTTATATCAGAGGAAAACAATCGGTATTGCCAAAACAAAAACAAAAAAATACCAGTAAGTTTTGGTGCAGTACAGTATGTCCCCGGTAATCGCGTGGGTTAGGGATACAACCACCCGCGTTAAGCAAAAATCAGTATGAAATATGTATCCCCTTCTAAAAATGCTCATAACTGGATATTTAAATAGTTCAGACACCAAAGGCCCACCTCTAGAAATGCTTATAACTGCCTATTTTACATAAGTGAGTTACCAAGCAACTACATAACTGAAAGCTTTCAACCTGGTAGTCCAAAATTCAAACTTTGCGGTGGCACTATCATCACTTGTGTAGGTGAACAGGACCCTCCCACTTTCAGGATTGTTAGGTACAAAATAGCAAAGAACTCTAATTCGTTTTCTGCCACCTTGCAACTAACATTGGTGTGTTGTGTGTAGTCCTTGCTTCATTTTTTGGATTATTTTCCAGTATTTTTAGTGAAGTATTCATCTTGAACAGTATTTTTTGGTAGTTAGCCTGTTAGCTAAGGTTACCTTCATCACTTTTCGGCACTGCACCAAAGTATGTAGAACTAGATCATTTAAATTTGTTTATGATACTCATACTAAATGTATTAAGTGTAGAGGGTAAGAGTGTTCCAAAGATCTTACATGCTCGGAATGTCAAGGGTGGGTTGAACAACAATGAAAAATTTTTCAAGTTTCATTCAGAGAAGTTGGAAAAGGATAGGAAGAGAAAGAGTGGATTCAGTCTAGAGGCTATTCCTTTGCCTGCAGTGGCTATTTCTTCCCCTCTTGTTCCACCTGTTTCCCCCATTCTTTTCCCTCCTACACCTCTACCACAGACTCATTTACCAGGTTCCCATGCTTCTGATCCTAACACCTTTCCCAGCCTTGAATCTAGGTTCAACAAGAAGTTTTAAATTTTAGTTAATTCTGTTATGGAGTTAGGCTTATCTTTTAAGAAAGGCTTTAGTTGATAAAATGACAAGTTACTGTGCAGTGCAAAATGTTTGTGTTGTACCTGAGGAGGTGGCTGTCTTTCCCACCAGTTCTAGATGAAGGTCACTGTCCCGCTTCCCTGCACTGGGAAGATGTATTAAAGGTCCAAGGGAGGATGGTGGGGTTTGCCCACAGGAAGTTGCTCCTCCGTCAAGCCTGTTGTATGCTCCCAGGCTGCGAAAGAGCACAATTGGAAAGGCCTCCCGGACATGTCTTCTCCTAACAAGAAGCGCATTGGCGCAGTTGTAGGGGCTTTTGATATAGACACAATAGGGGCAGTATGATGAGAGAAGATTTGGAGGTATTAAATGAAACTCTGATGTTCCTTAACCTAATTTATTTCCTTAATACTACAGAATGGAGACTTCATTTTTATTTTCACTACAATTCTTCAAAACACTTATCCTTTTATACCCAGCTAATCATAACTTAATATTACCCTAACCACCAAAGAACCTAAACCTAATTCCTTAGTGTGACTCCACAGAATTGTTCCATCTGATTAGCTAAGGTACCATGAGCTCTTCCCTTAAATCTCCTTTTATTTGTTACTATTTCCTGAAGTGACTACAAGCAGGTTAGGCAAATGCACACTTGAAAGATACAGTAGTAGATATTTATTTAAATATATTAATATATTATATATATATTTTTAATATATTATAAATTTATATATATTATATTATATATATATATATATATATATACTAATTATATATATCTATATATATTATATATATATATATATATATATATATATCTATATATATAATTTAAAAATAATAATTAAATTTTTAAAATAGATTATATTAATATAATATATATATATATATATATATATATATATATGTATATTGTATATACAGGTAGCTTTCACCAGTTTGATCAGTTGGCCTCTTCAGCGTGCATAAACATAGAAATGATAATACATTTAGGAGAACATGTTTGAAAAATGGAAAACCTGCTTATTATTCTTTCAGGTAACTCCAGAACTGGTGAATTAGGTGGTTCTTCGGTTGTTCCAGAAATTGCTCTTACGTTATTGATTACATCAGCAGGACATAAGGGGGAAGCAGAAGCAGGTGGAGCAGTCAGAAGAGAATCTAAATTTATTTTGGCAACTAAACAAACCAACTTAGTGTGGAAATCTTCCTGAGTATATGATTTATTATTCTCAAAAGTACTCATTAAATTTATAAGGGCCCCCTCTACATCTAACAATACTTGCTGTGAAGCAGAGCAAGCTTTTAATGGTGGGCATCCAGGTAAGGGCAGCATTTTCAAACAACTGAAAGAAAAAAAAATTACTCTTGATATCAACACAGTAGTCCAATCTCTGTACTGGTCTATGGTCACTACTGTTCATAATAACAAAGTAGTCCAATCTTTGTATTCGCCGACGCTCATTCCTGTTCATGATATCAACATGATAGTATCACAAAATGGTCACTGGATCATAACAGAATCACTGCAAAATACTGATACCAGCAACTCCTCTTCTAAAAGCAAACGAAATAAACAATCCTTCACCAAAAATACAAAAAACATAACAAAAAAGAAAAAACAAATTGTATTAATGCATTCAAACCAATAGCGAGTTCAACTACCACGCGATGCTGCTTCCTTGCGACTTCTGAAGAGGCATTCTGCAGTTGCTGATGTCTTGCCTCCTCCTGACAAGTGGCATATGGAGGCTTATTTTTAATCCCAAACCTTCTTGCAGCTTCATGGCCTTACCTTCGGATGCCCCTTCAGTGTGTTCTCGCCGCTCTTCATGGGACAACCCAGAATCACTCAGATCTTTCAAGCACCCAGTTTTGGTGCCTCAGTGGCGTGGTTTGTATGGTGTAGGCGTCCCACCTCGGTGGTTGCGAGTTCGATTCTCGGACATTCCATTGAAGAGTGAGAGATGTGTATTGCTTGGTGCTAGCTATAGCGCCACAGTATCCTGCAACTGCTCATTCGGCACCAACTTCTGCTCGTCTGGCACCGGTTGTGGGGCGCTCAGCGCCAGTTGTGGGTAGCTCAGCACCAGTTGTGGAGCACTCGGTGCCAGCAGTGGGGCACTCAGCAGCAGATGTTCAATATCAGTTGTAGAGAGCTTGGCGCTTCGTCAGCTCAAGAGGATCCAGTTTTCGCACCTCTTCATCATCAACTGCAAAGAGCCTAATGGGAGTTTTAACCCCTAGTGAAAGGGTAAAAAAATCAATATGCAGCTTCTCAGACCTGGTAAACTTTGACATCGGCCAATTTATAATAAAAAACAAAAAAACAAAACACATCAGTGGTAAAAGAAAGATTTGCAAATGAACATGGTGAAAAAAAAATTCTAAAAAATTTTCCCAGCTTTCCACGAGAAATTGAAAATGACTTTTTACAATCCCTTGTGAGGTGTCTTTTACGAAACAATTGTAAATTTTACCAACTTATATATGTTTCCTCTAATAAATAATTTTATTTTATTTTGTAAGATTATAAGTACAGCTCACACAATATCAAAACAGATACTAAATAAAATCAATAACAAATTCTTAACATATTTGTTGAAAAATATTAATGTAAATTTACTGAGAACAAAGATTCAGTAACTTTTTTTATTTGTACATGTTTTTTCAAATATTTCTTTGCACTTTTCTTTGCAAAATTACATTTACAACTAACATACTATCATAAAAGACAAGAACAAACACCATCAGTAACCCCTTAGCATATTTATGAGCAAGTTGCCAAAAAGACATCATGTGAAACAGAGATGCAGTAAGTTCTCCCTTGAAGTCAGAAGCAGAACTGAAGTCCTGGGACACCAGACAGATTCGTGATTTTAGCCAGTTTAAAAGTTGCCAATAGTGAATTTATGGGCTTTAGAAGTATTGGCACCTCTTTCCCACCCGATTATTCCAAATCGATGGCACTTTACAAGCTAACCCTGGATAGGTTTCGCTATATTGGTACCCCGTTAAAGGTGTTTGCGGGTCGAGCTCGACTTGAGCGTCTAGAAAAATTTGCCAAAAAATCACGAACTTCATTTTTGCTGTACATTTTAGTTTCTAAAATCAATTTCAACATTCACAAACACTCCTGAAAAGATAACTGATACCCATCTACAAATTAAATATTTATTACAAATATTTTCAAAAAATAAGGATATACAAAAAAATAATTTACGAAAATATTTACAAAAAATACAAAATAGGCTATATATACACAAAAATTTAGGGAATCCTCCCTAAAACTACAATTTACAATATGTGACTGCCAGAAAAAGTGTCGGACCCATAGAGGTCAAAATCTGATAAAGAAAAAAGGGTAAATTTATTTGGCTAAAAAAAAAAAAAAGTTAAAATTTCACTAATTTTTTTGGTACCTAAATGAAATAGAGAGTGGCTAATTTTTTGATAGAATAAATTCATATTATCCTAGAGCGGATATATATATATATATATCTATATATAATAAAAGGAGCCCATAAAAACACCAAAATATAGAGAGAAAAGTACTATATTTCAGAGACTGCTGTCTCCCTCTTCAGGTAGATGAATGAGAAAACTTTACAGAAAAGGTGGTATTTATACCAAGAGGTCCATCCACAGGCAAGCCAATTTAGGTCACCCCCGCTGATAATCTTCCTTTAATCTTCTTAAGTGTTGGTTGAATGAAAACCTTGTCGATGGTATCTGAAATCCATGCTCCTTTTGAGATGTTCATTACCTGCCTCTGTTTTATTAAGGCCGATTCCATCATTTGACTCTTGTACCAGCAGTTGCTGCTATAAATTACATGTGACAAATTTCTGTTCAATATGTAACGTTTACCTAATAACTTTGCTTTTTGCAAAAAAAAAAAAAAAAAAAAAAGTGGCACTCGAAGGGAAATGGACCATATGGCGATATATGGCATCTCAGCCACTTCCAAGGTCACGCACATGATACGCACAACATCTTACAACATTTTCCAATATCACAAAACTATACTAATTAGCTATTATGCATACTGTCCTACATGAATTGAGTACGTAATAACTTTGCTTTTTGCAAAAAAACACAGAATTTGGCACTCGAAGGGGAATGTACCATATGGCCATATTATGGACGTGTCAGCCTTGAACAAAGGATTGTATATGGTAGATACATCATCCTCCGACATATTCCAACATTACAAAACACTATTAGCATGTATTCATGCTAATATGCAACGTTTACCTAAAAACTTTCTTTTTTGAAAAATAAACAGAAAATGGCACTCGAAGGAAAATGTACCATATTGGAGGTATATGGTATCTCAGCCACTCCTAGAGTCACTTACGTGATATGCACAACATCCTAAAACATTTTCCAATATCACAAAACTATACTAATTTGCTATTATGCACACTGTCCTTCATGAATTGGGTATGTGATAACTTTGATTTTTGCAAAATAAAAACACAGAAATTGGCACTCAAAGGAGACTGGACCATATGGCCATATATGGCGTGTCAGTCCTAAACAAAGGCATTCATATTATAAGGGGTCCACAATAATAAAAAACATGTTACGATTCCATGCATACACGGACTTGTAACATTTTTTCTTATTATTGTGGACCCCTTAGAATATTATATATGCTCTCACGATAGAGTTTTTCCCAACCAAAGGCATTCATATTATAGATACATCATCCTCTGACATATTCCAACATTACAAAAGACTATTAGCATGAATACTGTTCAATATGCAAGGTTTATCTAAAAACTTTGCTTTTGGCAAAAAAACCAGAAATTGGCACTCAAAGAAAAATGAACCATATAGCGAGACATGGCATCTCAGCTACTCTGAAGGTCACGCATGGCGTAGGTACACCCTCCAGCCAGACTTCCAAACACAACAAAGACGCATGGCTATGCACACTATTAATTGAGAAATTATTATAAAATACCTTTGATTTTCGATTACCTCCTCTTAAAGGTGCATGCGGGTCGACCACGACCAGAGCGATTCTCAGAAAAGGGGGAAGCACTTGAGGCAGACGTAGGCAGGTCTGAACATGGTCACAGCTTGTAGTCGAGTGAATGTCTGCAGGTCGATCACACCCACATTTGACATGGGCGATAATTTATGGGAAAAAAAACGTTTTTTGAAATACGGCTCGGGTCGCACCTATTCAGGGTTAATATTGCCTCTCTACAGGATCAATTCGTCCACCACCTCACACCTGTTATTACTACTCCTGAGAAGCTATCCATTCATTAAGGGTTAAAGAAGAAATCCACTGTTTCCAGGAACGAAGAAGCTTCCGTGTCACCTATTTTGTCTGATGAAGAATAAGCTGAACAAGACTCAGCCCCATCTTCTGCTTATTCGAGTCTTCTCTGCTTTCTAGCCAACTTTCCAGATTATTTGAGCCTGCTCCTCTGAATTCTCTGGCTTTGACTTTCATTATGAGGAAAAGAACTAGAGACAGCATTGGCCTCCCTAAGCTAGTTCTTTCATGCAAGAGAGTACTTTGAGAGGTGGATGAATGGTTGGCCTCTAAGAGGGAACTAGGAGAAGCATCTTTAGCCCTCCCTCCCTCAAAGCTCCTTAAGAGGAGATACCGATATTATGCCACCAGGGAGGCTCCTTCCTTGGGAGTGTCTGCCTCCTCCCAAGGGGACTTCTCCAGTTTGGCCGATGCTTCTTGATGGTCTGCTTTTGCTTCAGCTAAAGTTATGTTCTCATCACTGGAATTGGATCATCTGGTCAGGAATTTATTCATGGTCCTGGAAATTTTTAGCTTTCTAGACTGGACAGTGGGAGCTCTGGCTAGAAAAACTGAAGACTTCACTGCCAACTGGTTGGGCATCTTGTCCTGTGCTAGTCTCGGGTAAAATAGTGGCGAAATACGCAGACAACACTATAACCCTGTCGTACATATGGAAGCAATGGGGCACTCACTTTTGCCTTGGTCAATGGAAGTTGTGGGACGAACCTTTCATAGATCTCTTTGCTACATTGAGAAATAATTGCCTTTCTCTCTTTTGTTCCCCAGTTCCAGATCCCTTAACTTTGGAGATGGACGCGATGTTGTTGGACTGGACGAGGTTTAATGTCTACGCATTTCCTCCTTTTGAGTTAATCAGAGAAGTGATAAACTAAGTTCTCATCACACCTGAATGTCTCTATGACTCTGATAACTCCATTCTTGCCCGCACCTCCTCCAGCTTCTCATAGGCTTCCCGAGGCTTCTTCCAACTAAGATGGTCGCTGCTCAAACAGCCCCACTTCCTCAGATTCCACTAAAGATTGTCCGCTCTGGCCCATGTCAGGATTCAGACTGTCAGGAACCTTGTCAGAGCAAAAGATTTTCGTGGAAAACTGCAGAAGCTATTGCTAGATGCAGGCGAGTCTTCTAGCAAGGTCTATCAGTTGAAATGGACAATTTTCAGAAGATGGTGCAGCAAAACCACATCTCGTCTTCTCGGACAACTGTAAGTCAAATAGCACTTTTTAAATTTCTTTTAAGGGATTTGAGGAAGTTGTCATCTTCTACAGTTAGGGCCTATAGTTCTATGCTGAGTTCGGTCTTAAGTGTAGAGGACTAGATCTATCTTTTGGTAAGGATATAAGTGACCTTGCTAGATCTTTTGAAACTTATAGTCTCCATTCGTGACATTAATTGATATCTATTTTGAAAGCTACGTCATTGAAAACCAGATGTTATAAAAATGAAATTATATATATATGTATATATATATATATATATATATAATCACACACATACACACACACACACACACACATATATATATATATATATATATATATATATGTGTGTGTGTGTGTGTGTGTGTGTATGTATGTATGTGTGTGTGTATATGTATGTATGCACACACACATGTATCCTTAAATCCACGGTAGAAGGGTAAGTGAAACAGGGACTTGGACACACACACACACACACACATATATATATATATATATATATATATATATATATATATATATATATATATGTGTATGTGTGTGTGTGTGTGTGTGTGTGTGTGTATGTATGTATGTATGTGTGTGTGTATATATGTATGTATGCACACACACATGTATCCTTAAATCCACGGTAGAAGGGTAAGTGAAACAGGGACTTGGAACAAGTACTTTCGTAGTATATTCTACATTTTTAAGTTCACAATGAATATGAAAGAAGTTGTGCTTAGGTTATGGTTTATCGTATGCCATAAGTGAGGAGGTTTCGTGCACAGGCATCATTTCAGACACATCCAAACTAGAAAAGCAAAACCGTCAATGAATTTAGTTAAAGGATTTTTTTTTCGGATTACTTCAAATACCTAGTAAACTAGTGAATTTCCGGAAAAGGTTTATCGATGCTATTCAAGAAACGAAGAAAGAAAAAAAAATGCATATTACAAAAGGTGACAAATCCAATTGTTTTGTAGTAATAGATAAAATGGAAAACTTATTATTTGACTCTAGTACTTACAAAAAGCTACGGAAAGACCCATTCACTGATGTCATAAAAAAGTTTCAATTCCAAAATAAAAACTATACCAAAGGAATTAAGTTCAATAAAAGAGAAAGTGACGACGATCGGCCCATCTTTACCTTACATGAACGGATTAATCAAGATCCATAAAAGATAATTCCCTATTCGTCCTATTATCAGTCCAACGGGTTCTATTGGCTATAAATGTCAAAATATCTAGTTAAATTACTATCACCTATCCTGGGTACTATTTCAAATTCCCATTTATAAAACTGTTAATTTCTATGCTAGACTCTCCCATATTGATTTATCCAGTACTGACAATTTAGCCAGTTTTGATATAACAGCTTTATTCACTAAGTTCCTATTGCAGACTTGTTTCTATAATTATCACAACATTTGGACTCGTATAATCTAGAATTACCCACTAATGTTATTATTAATTTGGTATCCCTTTGTATAAAAATTGTAAATTTACATTCAATGATAACTTTTATGAACAGATATTTGATATGGCCATGGGTAACCTCTTTCGCCACTCGTGTCTAATATTTACATGGAATTTTTTAAATCTAGACTTATTACAAGAAATTTATTTTCCAAGGTATTTTGGGTTAGATATGAAGACGATTGTTTTTGTATTGTAAAAGACAATGTAAATATTCCTGATTTCCTGCATGCAATTAATGATCTTGTATCATCCATAAAATTCACAATAGAATACGAAGAAAATAATAATATACCATTTTTGGATGTCTAAGTTAATAGAAATTACATCAGTTTTACTTTTAAAGTATATAGGAAACCCACGAATTACTTATCATATATTCATTTTTAATCTAACTATGCTAAACAAATTAAAATGTCAACATTTCCAGTATGTATCTCAGAACTCTTAGAATTTGTAGTCCAGAATTTTTAGAAGGTGAGTTTAAAATTATTGATAAAATAGGAGATTCATTATGTTACCCTCCATTTTTTGGGAACTTTGTAAAAATAAAGGAAAAAAGATGTATTACAATCCAATAAGTGTTAACAAAGATTTTAAGAATATTCTTTGTATACCATTTCATCCTAATTTCATTTTTGCTGTACCCATTTTAAAAACTATTGATATTAACTTAGTATTTAATTAAATAGAATAATATTTTGAGGAATAAACTAATTAAGAATAGTCCCCCAAAATGCAAACAATATTGTATACAATATTCCTTGTGGAGAATGTAATTAGACTTATATTGGGCAGGCCTCTAAGGAACTAAATGTAAGATGCTCTCAGCACAAATATGCCATTTCAAGAGGATTAACAAATAATGGCATTGCGTATCATTAGCTTAAGACAGGCCATACTATTAATTGGGATAATTCCTCAATAATCAGCAGGGTCAAAGATCACCGAAAAAAGAATCTGTTGGAGTCCATCTTTGTCGAAGCCACATCAAAAAGGAATTTAAATCTCCACCCAGGATTATACCTTGATTCTCTTTCCTTTCCTTATCTCTTTTGCTTAAAGAACAGATTAATAATTAAACTGTAACTCCACCCCTTATTCTTTTTTGTATATGCAGGCCTGTCAACTTCTTTTACATATTCATTGTGAACTTGAAAATGTAGAATATAGTACGAAAGTACTTGTTCCAAGTCCATGTTTCACTTACCTTTCTGCCATGAATTTAAGGATATTCTTAAGTACGTGTTCTTTTGTACTACATTGGGCACACACATATATTGTAATGGCTGGTTTCACCACCAGATTATACACAATTTCCACTTATCAAAAAGTATTCACCATACACAATACTGAATCCACAATTGGTGGAATAGTATCTCACTTCAATACCGTGTGAATCAATTCAAGGGGGCAAAGAAAATACTAAGAAAAATCCCTAATTTTAATACGTAAGTATCAGACAGAAATAACACCTGAACCTCTACAGTACAAAAACATAGGAATAACACTCACACTTAATCACCTGAAAAAGAAAACAACTACAGAATTAAAGATAGATAACAACACACATATACCAAAAAAGTGTAGGGGGTCCAGAAAAGAGAAGGTAAACAAAAAGAAAGATTAGCCTAACAACTACAAGTTAATATCCCTAACAACTTTTTCATATGACTTTTAAGGGTCTCTTCTTGAAGGACAATGCCAAACTCCACGTCTGGAGGATAAATTAGGGTAGCAGGGGTACTAGGGCCCAAAACAGGATTCAAATACCGTGATCCAAATAAAATTGACGAATTCAATATAGATTGATGGGTATCGACCTTACCAAATCACAGTGAGGTCCCCTTGGCTTTGTAACTGAACCAAGGGCAATGATGAAGGCGCAAAGAAGGAACACAAGATGAATGATCCAAAGAATCATTCCAGAAGTAATCGATGACAGATTCAAAAAGCTGCAAAATCCAATGGCAGGATATTCCAAATATATGTAAACGCTTCCAAGCAGCAGCCACAACAGGCAGGATCCTAACCTCTTCAAGTGATGACTCAGAAAATGTCTACTTTCAGAGACAACAGGAGTCTTCCATAAACCCTCTGACCATCCAGAGCAGGGGGGCCGGGGGAAGGCCACACACCCACTCAGCTCCAAATATGAAAGAGACAAATGGTATTAGTAAAATATTAAAACGAGCAAACCACTGGAGAGGAGAAAACAAACTAACACAAAAAATTACCATACTTAAGTAATTAACATTCAATATTTAATCAAATATACTAATCACCTATCATTAAATGGCAACAAGGTGACACCTCCTCTCCTAAAGAAAAATCACAATTTTTGAAAGTAAACTGTATTTTTCCTAACTATACAAACCTGAGGTCCTTTACATAAGGAATTACTTTCAGTGTAGCTGGAATTACAGCCGTTAAATTCTTGAACAAGGTGGTTAGGCATTAACTACTGTCTGGTAGGTGGGTAGGCCCACCTGCCCGGATGTAAACCCTACACTTTCCCTTTCGGCCAAGACTCAGATTGAGGGGTGGCATGAGGTGGGCATAAATGTAAAGGACCTCAGGTTGGTATAGTTAGGAAAAATACAATTTTCAAAAATTGTGATTTGTTCCTACATAGTATACAAACCATCAGTCCTTTACATAAGGAAAACTCACTGATTGGTTGGAGGAATATGAGTGAGCCTCTTGAACTGATTGGAATTCTGCACATCTGGGCTATTCCTCCTGGTTGTAAGAGCGAGGAGTGCCCTCCCTCTGACAACTTGACCGGAGTATAGGAGCTGCATGATCACGAGACAGACTTCTGGGCCTTTTCGAAATGAGTGAGGAATCGTAACTCATCCGAAAATGGGCTGGGAAGAATATTTAGAGTCGGAGGCATTAATGCAAAGTTCTGGGAAGGGTTTGCATTATTACCAGTCTCCTTCCTCCCCTTGCTAGAGGAAGGAGCATGATTGCCTCTATGATTCTGATAAGAAAAATAGAAAGGAAGCTATATGTGTAAGCTTACCGCATCAATCGCCCAACCAGCCAGTGTAAGTTCGAGTCCTATCCACAACCCAAAGGAAGAGGAGTAGAGGGACGAGGTGGGGAAGGTGGAGAGGCCAGTCACTCTCGCATCCTACTTACCTCTAGAACCGCACACCAGAGACGAGATGCAACTTGTCCCCTTGAAGGAGACAGGTAAGCAAACACAACCTGCAAATTGCCACCACCAGTCCAAGAAAAGGAGGTTCCAAGGACCTGTGGGCAGACCCGAAGGAAGAAAGATGTAATTATTTCTGCAATGAGACCTCATCTATCTTCCTGTCTGACATATTCTTTGGAGTGATGAAATGCATCCATCCACTGGACTATCCAACTGCAGAGAAGTCTCTCACGATCTCGTAAAACTTGGAGAAAGATGTGTCATTGGACACTTCTGCAATGGTAGTGCGCAGCGGATAAAGACCCTCAATGATGGGTGTCGATCCTTCATGGGTACAGCAACACACCAATAGGACAAAGTAATGAATGATCTGGATCAACCAAACAAAGTCCTCAGAGTAGGATTTTGAACAATTCAAAGGTCTTTTAAATCCTCAGGAAAGCCAATGAGCTGCAGATGATGATAGAGGCATGGGATGATTCTAAGGAAAGCTCCACTAATTTTTCAAATGGCCTTAAAGATCTCATGAAGCCCTATCATAACACCTTTGTGAAAATGTACAAGAACCTTACATAATGGTACCGCCTGAAACCAGTGACAAACTGCCCCCTAAAGAAGGGGAAGAGGTGCCCCCAGAGATGTAACTTCTCTGCTCTGCTGTGCAGTCATATCTTCATTGTCATTCATCGGACTGCACAGCTAATTCAACATCATCATCTTTAATCAACATTCATCACTATTGCATAATTGCAGGCGTTAGGGACCACAACCACCCACATTAAGTGAAAATCTGTGTTAATTTGATATCCCCCTCTAAAAACACTTAGTAGGTCCTCAACTTACTGCGGGAGATCCATTCCAGCGTCTCGCTGTTAATTGATTTCTGCTGTAAATTGATGCAACATCAAATTATGGCACTGTAACTTAATGTTGCATCAAGTTACAGCTCCATAAGCACCGTTAAGTTGATCTTATTCTAGACGTCAGTAGTGCTTATGGCGCCATAACTTGATGCAGCATTAAGTTACAGTGCTGAAAAAGCACTGTAGGATCAAATCCACCTTAAGTCGATAACACACTGTGAAAACTGAACTCAAGTTCCCCCTATATTCAAGCACAACTATTTTCTCTCATATTGAGCTGACCTGTTTTGTTTTTCCAGATAGAGGAAACATTGGGCATTCACAAGTAGACTTAAGTACTGTACCTAAATATTTAAAAATGCATTTAAAACAAAGTATCATTATGTTATAATATGTGCGATAATCATAGGGTCACTAAATTTGAAATGAAGTAAGGTACAGTAAATTAGAGAAAGAAAAAAATATGGCAACACGTACCTACGAACGCACACACTCATTCAGGACACTAATTTTTTTTTTATACCTTACATATTATGATGATAATAGATCAATATAATACAATCGACCTCCGTATTTCCATGGGATGCATACCACAACCACCCTTAAATACCTAAAATCCACAGATACTTAAAAACGTTGATAACTGTATCTTGAAAGTTCAAACACCAAATGAATACATATCTTAAGCTATCGTCCTACATCAAATATACCCTAAACTATTATCTTATTACTGTATTAATCTTTGAAATGAAATTTTAATATAATTTCAAAGTCATGTTAAACAATTTACCCCTAAAAATATAGGTATGTATACCGTATGGCTTACAGTTACTATGTGTAAAAACTATAATCCACTCATGCACATTTTCTTTCACACATTTACTATTCAAGCCTTCCAGTTTTCTTTTAAAAGGGAAATGCAGTATTTAATAAGATTACGCAAATCATATGGGTACTCACCGGTGTTGAATATTGATTACGTATAGATGATGATGAATTAGTTGTGTAATCTGATGTATGAAGATGAAGATATGATTGCACAACAAAGCAGAGGAGTTACATCACCTCTGAGGGCTCCTCTTCCCCTTCTTCTGGAGGCGCTTCGTCAGGGAATTCACAAGGCACTGCTTCTTCATGCTGATGAGGGCTTGATTATAGGGTGACAATGCTGTATCAAGGACATTTGGAAACTTTAGGGAACATTCCATATAAGGATCCCCTGCCGTAGAAGAATCCTGTGCCTCCTTGATTATCCTCTAAGTTGGAACAGACATTCCAAAGACTGACCCTCATCCTCCTCCTCGAATCCTGAACCTGGCATGTCTTCTTCCTTGCTGGCAGGCTTCATCAGCTCTTCCAAATCCTGGTTTGTCAGGGCGTCAGAGTGGGCATCAGTGAGGTTGCCAGTTTCATTGTTGGTGAGAGAGAGAAAGAAAAATACATACAGTATTTGATAATAAGATTATATAAGTCATACTGGTACTCACCTGTGATGAATGTTTATTACTTACAGATGATAATGATTAATTTGTTGTGCAGTCTGATGAATGACGATGACAATATGACTGCACAGTAAAGCAGAGGAGTTACATCTCTGAGGGCGACTCTCCCCCATCTTCTGGTGGCTCTTCGTCAGGGGATTCAGGCTTGGGGAAGCTCTACTACAGACGCTTGGGGGGGGGCGTTACTTCTTGAGGCACTTCTTCAGGGGTTTGCGGAGGCTTTGGAAGGTCCTTTGTTCTCAGTTTCACCCTTTAAAAGCCAGGTGTCGTGTCGTGACTCTGTCTCGGATGCGCAAGCATTCGGCATCTATTGACGAGTTCGAATCCTTCATGATCTCCTGCATTTTGGACTTTGAATTGGTTGATCCAGATCAATCATTTCTTTGTCCTTTGGTGTGTTGCTGTACCTCAGAGGATCGACACCCTTCATTGAACATCGATTCCTTTCTTCACCACCGATTCCCAATGCAGAAGTGTCTAACGACACATCTTCCTCCGAGTCCTACCAGATCCTGAGGAACTCCTCTGTAAATGGCTATGTCGAATGTACACTCTTGCAGAGAGTGAACAGTACAAGTGGCTTGGTACTTTCATCCCAATCTAAAGAATATGTCAGACTGGAAGATAGATGTAGTTTCATAGTACCAAATTTATATCTTTCTTCCTTCCGGAAGGCCCACAGGACCTTAGAACTCCTTTTTTCTTGGACTAGTGGTGGATCCTCAACAAGTTGTGTTTACTTACTTGGCTCCTTCAAGAGGACAAGTTGCATCTGGCCCATGTTGTGTGGTTCTAGAGGTGAGAAGGATATGAGTGACTGGGCTCTCCCCCTTCCCCCTCCTCGTCCTTCTACTCCTCTTCCTTGGGGTTGAGGATAGGACCCAAACTTAGGCTAAGGCCCCACCGAATCCGGCGCGGCGCGTTGCGTGCGTCTAACACGGCTACGCGTTTTGTGCGTTTCGATCAACTGTTATAGTTCAAACACGAGTGGCCCCACACGGCGCATGAGCGTGCGTGGCGTCAGGTGCGTTACCGGACTAGACGCACAAGGAACAAAACATTTTGTTTTTAGCCGCACGTGGACGTGCGTCTTCCGCATGAAGGAAGAAATTGTGGTAGACCTACAACAACCTGCATTTGAACCACCTGCCCAACTTTGAGTTATAATCAAATGTGATGATTTGTGGTTATGATAAAGGATTAAAGTATTTTTTTTTATTATATTCTAATGGATACATTTATGTAAATATCTTTGTTTCAGAAGTTCCTGTATCAAAGTGTTCAGTTCACACACAATTCTACGTATCTTAATTTTTGTATTAAATGAAATAAAGTTCAACTTTAATTTCGAAATCAGTAATCCTTCCCTCAGAGTTACTACACTACAAGTTTCTCACGTTAATACTTATCTTCTGTAATTTGTATCAAATTTTGATATTCGAGATATAATGCCCTCGTGAATTAAGTCAAAGGTTTTCGGCGGCATCCGACAATATTAAAAAAAAAACTTGTCTGGACGCTATCGTAACTTATGAAAGTTTTGCTCATTCTCCACTCTTTCCTCATCTAAAGTTATGTCATAAGTCCAGATTTTCCTACTGTTCAACGCCTCTAATTTGGTTGACAGCACCGAGTCAGAGGAAAACCTCGCGCTCTCCCTTCATAACGGCAACTACTGCTGAAGTTTGAATTGTCCGTCTTATAACCGTCACTCGTGTGTCTGGTTGGGCCACACTCGCAGAAGACGGAGACGCTTGTAGACGGATAGCCGTGTTGCACGCACGCGACGCGCCGCGCCGGATTCGGTGGGGCCTTAGCCTTACACTTGCTGGTCAGGCTTTTGATGCGGTAAGCCTACACACTGAGTGTCCTTTCTATTTTTCTTATTAGAAGTATAGAAGCATTCCCGCTCCTTCCTCTAGCAAAGGGATGAAGGAGACTGGCAATAATGAAAACCCTTTACAGAACTTTGCATTAATGCCTCTGATTCTAAATATTCTTCACTCATTTCAAAAAGGCCCAGAAGTCTGACTTTTGATCATGCAGCTCTCATACTCCGATCAAGTTGTCAGTAGCAGGGCACTCTTCCACGCTCTTACAACCAGGAGGAATAGCTCAGATGTGCTGAACTCCAGTCAGACCTGGAAGCTCACTCAGATTCCTCTCACCAATCAGTGAGTCTTCCTAATGTAAAGGATTGAGGGTTTGTATATTGTGTAGAAACAAATCCCAATTTTTGAAAGTAAATTGTACTTTTCCTAACTATACAAACCTGAGGTCTTTTACTGTAATGCCCACCTCATGCCACCCCTCAATCTGAAACCTGGACTGAAAGGCAAAGTGGAGTGTTTACATCTGAGCAGGAGTGTCTACCCGCCTACCTACCCGCCTACCTACCCGCCTACCAGACAGTAGTTACAGCCTAATCACCTTGTTCAAGAATTTAACGGGCGTGTTCCAGCATTGCTGGGAAGTAATTCCTAATGTAAAGGACTTCAGGTTTGTATAGTTAGGAAAAATACAATTTACTTAAAAAAATTGTGATGTTTGCCAGGTTTTTGCATTGGTGTTGCAGCCAACTTCTGATGCCATTCCATCTGTGGTGACAGGGACTTCTGTACACCTCCCAACACTTCGAGTTGTGACAGCTACTTCTCCTGCGTTCGCTACACCTCCGAAGGTCATCACTGTGTCCGCTGTTCCTGAGGGCGTCACTACTTCTGCTGAAGCACCTGTAGTGATGGAGCCTGTTTTGCTTCATGCCCTCCCGACTGGATGAAGGACATTGCTGCCATCCCGGTGAAGGCAATCAGTAGGAATTTGAGGAGATAGTGCAGGGTGCCATCATTTTCGTCTTCTCTTCTTCCTCGATGTCGTCGTCGTCTGTTGCCTCCTCCCCTCCTTCATCCAAGACCTCGGTCTGGGAAGAGGGTTGTTGCCTCTCCGTCTTGAAATTTCTAGGGTTCTGCCTTCCTCTGGTCTACATTAGACCTTCAGAATCAAGAGCCAAGGGAGTGGAGTGGGTACCTTTATAATTGCTCCCTCCACTAGTTCAAAGAAGCATGCTTCCAAAACTAGTACTGTGTCAGGGCCTTGGTCTGACCGAGATGCTTTGAATGTATGAGCCTCTACGGAGACTAGCACATCCCAATCTGCGAATGGAGGTTCCTCTCTCTGTACCAGTGAGGGCACAGGGCAAGAGAAAGAGAAGAGACACTCAACTCTCCCTGCTGGTATCTCTACTGGTACTCAGCCAGAGGCCCGAACCAGTGCCTTGGTGTCTAACTGAGCACCTGGAGAGGCAAAGAGGAGGTCCCCTATACAGACTCCTTCAAAAAAAAATAAAAGAATATATAAATAAAAATAATTAAATAAATAAAAATAAATAAATAAATAAAAATAAATAAATATATAAAAATAAATAAATAATTAAATAAAAATAACTAAATACAAATAAATAAATATATCAATAAAAATAAATAAAGATATGAATAAAAATAAATAAATATATAAATCAAAATAAATAAATATATAAAAAATAAATAAATAAATAAATAAATAAGATAAAAGAAATGGATAAATAAAAACGAAAAAAATTAGTAAAAATAAATAAATTAAGAAAGAACAATAAATAAATAAATAAAAATAATTAAATAAATAAAAAAGATAAATAAATAAATAAAGATAAATAAAAAAATACATAAATAAAAGCAAATAAATAAATAAATAAAGATAAATAGATAAAAATAAATGAATAAAAATAAATAAATAAATGAATAGATAATAATAAATAAATAAATGATAAATAAATAAATAAAAATAAAAATGATAAATATATAAATAGAAATAAATAAATATATAAAGTAAATATATAGAAAATATAAAATAAAAATAACAAATAAATAGAAATAAATAAATATATTAATAAAGATAAAAATAAAAATAAAAATAAATAGATATATAAATAAAAATAAATAGATGTAAAAATAAAAATGAATATATGAATAAATAAAAAAATAAATAAATGAAAACAAATAAATAAATAAATAGATAAAAATAAATAGTTATATAAATAAAAATAAATAAATATATAAATGAAAACAAGTAAATAAATAAAATAAATATATAAAAGTAAATAAACAAAAACAAAAAATAAATAGATAAAAATAAAATAATATATGAATAAAAATAAATAACTAAATAAAAATAAATTAATAAATTAATAAAAATAAACAAATATATAATAAAAATAAATAAATACATAATAATAAAAATAAATAAATAAAAATAAATAAAAATAAGTATATATATGAAAAAAATAAATAAATAAAAATTTAAAAATAAATTATTAAAAATAAATAAATAAATAAATAAATAAATAAATAAATACAAATAAATAAATATATAAATTAAACATAAAAATAAAAATAAAAAATAATAAATAATAATATATAAAAATAAAATAGAAATAAAAATAAATAATATATAAATTAAACATAAAAATAAAAATAAAAATAAATAAATATATAAATAAAAATAAATAAATAAATATATAAATATATTAAAATATATAAATAAGAATAAACAAATAAATGAAAATAAAAAAATAAATAAAAATAAATAAATAAAGATAATAAAAATAAATAATATATAAATAAAAATAAATAAATATATATAAAAATATAATATATAAGGATAAGAAAAAATATATAAAATAAAAATAAATAAATATATGAAAATAAATAAATATATAAGATAAATGAAAAATAGATAAGAAATAAATATATAAAATAAATAAATATATAAATAATAATATATAAATAAAAATAAATAAATAAAATAAATGAATATATATAATAAATAAATATATAAATACATAACTAAAAATAAATAAATATATGAGAGTAAATAAATATATAAGAAAATATATATAAAAATAAATTTATAAAAATAAGTAGATAAGAATAAAAATAAATAAAAATAAATATGTATATAAATAAAAGTAAATAAATATATGAAATGAGAAATATATATATATATAATGAATATATATGAATAACTATAATAAATATATAAAAATTAATAAATATATAAAAATAAATAAATATGTAAAAATAAACAAAAAATAATAAATAAATAAAAATAAATAAATACAAATAAATAAATAAATATATAAAAATAAATAAATAAAATAAATAAATAAAAATAAATAAATGAAAATATAAAATAAATAAATATAAAAATAAATAGATATATAAATAATAATTATATAAGAAAAAATAAATAAATAATTATATAAATATATACAAATAAATGAATATATAAAAGGAAAAAAAGAAAAATTAAATAAATGAAAATAAATAAATAAATAAAATATAAATAAATGTATAAAAATAAATATACTATAAAAATAAACTAATATAAATAAATAAATAAATTAAATTAAATAAATATATAAATAGAAATAAATATATAAATAAATAAAAATAAATAAATAAATAAAAATAAATAAATCAATAAATAAATAAATATATAAATAAAAAATAAAAAAGTAAAAAAATGATGATAAATAAATAAAAATAAATATATAACAATAAATATATAAAAATGAATAAATGAAAATAAATGAAAATAAATAAAAATAAAAAATTAAAAAAATAAAGAAATACATAAGTAAATAATATATAAAAAAATGAAAAAAATAGAAAAAAAATATAAATAAATAGAAATAAATAAATATAGAAATAAATCAAATGAAAAAAAATGATAAATAAATAAAAATAAATATAATAAATATAAATAAAAATAAAAAATAAAAAAGTAAAAAAGTAAAAATACAAATGAAAAATGAAATAATATAAAAATAAAAAAAATATAAAATAAATAAAAAATAAATAAATATAGTAAAAAAAGTAAAAAATAAATCAATAAGTAAAATTAAATAAATAAGTGAAAATAAATCAATAAGTAAAATTAAATAAATAAGTAAAAAGAAATTAATAATAATAAAAATATATAAATAAGTAAACAAAAAATAAGTAAATCGAAATAAATAAGAATAAATGAATAAAAATAAATAAAGAAAATTAAGTATAAAAAATAAATAAAAAATTGAAATAAATATAAAAAATAAAATAAAATGATAAAAAACAAATAAATAAATAAATAAATAATTTAAAAAGGTAAATAAATAAAAATAAAAAAAACTTGAATAAACAAATAAAAATATACATATATGTATATAATATATATAATATATATATATATATATAATATATATATATATATATATATTTATATATATATATATATATATAGTGAAAATTGAAGGCTGTGCTATCAACCAGTAAGACATCAGTCGATGCAAGGTGAAGGACAATCCTTTATTAACCCATTATATGTACTTTTATTGTCACGACGTTTCAAGACATAAAAGTCCCATTATCAAGCCAAAAAAAAAAAAAAAAAAAAAAAGATAAAACAAAAGTTGAATTCACAAACTCGGAATACATATTAAAAGTTTAAAAAGTTTACAAATATAAAAAAACAAGTACAAGAGTAGGGAGGAGTCAATAACATAAGGTGCTGAAAGCACTGACCGAGTGACAATTCGGGCCGGGTCAGATTCGACTTGAACTCACGAGAGATACAGAGGTGTTGAGGAAGACTGGGTGTTTAACTGCGGAACGAGTTGTTTAATGAAAAGTGATTCTAAAATAGCTAAATGCTGTTCGTTAGGGGATTGGCCAATAATTTTAAAATCTTTGTAATTCAAATCATGTTTACATTTCTTTGTATGCTCGCGTATACATGAAAACTCAGGATTAGTTAATTTGACACCTGTTCTATAACTAACGCCTCGATGAGAGTCTAATCTCACTTTGAGTAACCTCCGTGTGGAGCCGACGTACTTCCCTAGATTACATCTAGGGCAATTAAATAGATATACGACTCCTGAGGTCATCAGTGGATTGAGTTTCTTCTTGTGTTTAAACAGATCTGATATTCATTGGGTTGCAAGGTATTAGTTTTAATTCAATTGCAGGAAAAAAACTTTCTATTGACAGTTTCAATTCATGGTAGAAAATTTTTTGTTATGAATAAATGGGACACTTGCAAACGAATCGTAAATTTTGGCACTGTTGGCATTTAATTTTAGGATGGAAGATATTGTTCAAGAATTTGTACAGGTGTTTTATAAAAAAGTTTCGATGGAAAGCAATTGTCAGTGAAATATTGGTGGAGATAGGTTATTTCATTGTGAAAATGATTCCAGTGAGACGTTATGGTAAAAGCCCTATGAAAGAGGGTAGACATGGAGTTTAGTTTAAAATTATAAAAACAGTTGCTATAAAAATTCGATCCCAGGCAGGTAAACGTTTCCTTTCTAAAAACCGTGGTGTTAAAATGATCATCATATCTAAAAACGGTTACATCCAAAAATGACAATTTGTCCAAAATTGCATTTTCCTAACTATACAAACCTGAGGGTCCTTTTACAATAGGAAGGTACTAGCGGCAGCTGGATAGGTCGTAAGCTTTCGAACAAGGGGTTCGGTAGTTAACTGCTTGTCCGACAGGCGCGCTTGCAGCGCGACTGGTAGGTAAACAAATCACTTTTGCTTTTGGCCCAAGCAAAAACTGCAGAGTGAGGGGTGGCATGAGGTGGGGCTATGTGTAAAAGGACCTCAGGTTTTGTATAGTTAGGAAAAATGCAATTTTGGACAAATTGTCATTTGTTCCGACACGGCATACAAACCTTCGGTCCTTTTACAATAGGAAGACTCACTTCTTGGTGGGAGGAATCTGAGTCTTTTGTGAACAGACTGGTGTTCGCCCAACCTTGGAATGCCTCCCTGGTCGTAAGAGCGAGGGAGGGATCCAAGCCTCTGTCCGATTGATCGGGGTGTGCACCGCAGGATCAATGGTCAGACCTCTGGACCAAGTACTAAGAGAGAGGCAAGCGTATCTCTTCGTACCAGCAAACAAGAACAAGTTCCTATTTGCAAGAGGCAACATAACGTTATGGTTTGTCTCTTGTTGGCATCCACTTCCCCCCCCCCTTGTAGGAGGAAGTGTGGGGGGATATTCGCTCCCATCCCTAGTGAAAGGGATAGGATGGGGCTCTGTCGAGTAGCTCACCGGCATCTCGTCCTTCCATCCAGCAAGGTGATGACCGTATCCCTCTACCCACAGGTAGGAGGGGTAGAAAAAGATAGGAAGAGAAGCCAGTCACTCTCTCCACTTATCTATTCTTACAGTCACACCAGGACTCGATGCTGTTCAGCCTGCTAGGGTCTGGGTTAGCTAGACAACGTGTTGAGCAGCCACCACGGGTCCTAAGGAAAAAAACGATCCAAGGACCTGTGGGCAATATCCAAAAGGTAGAAGGAGGTGCCAGTGGTCTGGTTGTACCAGACCCCTGCCTTCAGTACCTGCGCCACGGAGAAGTTCTTGTGTAACTCGAGGGAGTGTACTTCTAGGTCATCTTGGTGCTGACGAAGAGTCTTCAACACTCAGCCTGGGATGCTAGTTTCTTCAGAAAGCGCGGTCGCGCTTTCACAGGACAAAGCAGCATCTCCTTCGCATCGAAGGCGGTGAAGTCCATTAGGGAGGGGATTGTGAAGGACTCTAACCGATCGTCAGGAACCGAAGGGTTCAGAGTCTTCGCTACGAATTCGGTACGAAATCGAGCGTCACGAATCCCCATCCCCTGGATGCTTGACTTCGCAGGAAAAGTCATGCAATTACCTCAGAGGAAAAGAAGGGAATGGTCGTATGACCTATCCCTCTCTCGACTTCGGTGATGTCCTGTACCCATACTGGTCTATCCGTCTGCAGCGAAGTTGTTTTTCTCGGTAGTGGATAGGACACCGACACTCAATGGTGGGGTGTCGATGGTATGGGTACTGTGGACAAGCCGTTAGGACGAAGAAAAGATTGTTATGGAACAACCGAACTAAGTCCACAGCGAAGTTCGTAACAGACTTGGGCGCTCTGACAGCTGCCTACTGACTGCGTTCGGTAGGAGGCAAGTTGTCCAAGCCCCACCCGAGCAAGTCACGTGACCTTCGCCTTAAAAGGGTTATGCCAAGAGACTAACAAATAATTTGTTCGTCACGATCCAGAAGGCAAGATGATGACTCTCTTAAGGCATGTGCCCAACAGGCGAAAGTCAATTGCCTTCTAGAGACCGAGGTCCTTGATGGCAAGATATCTCATAGTATAGTTGATTCTCGGGTAAGGAGAAACAACACTATGTGACGTTGAAGACGAAGGTGTACAGAAAATGCAACCTACGTCTTCACAGCTGAACCGAGAGAAGGATTCTCAAGATTCTGAACCTGTGCTACAAAGACTGAGAACGCTAACCGCTATTCATTGCTGTCCGGTGAGGATCGTAGTTGCAATAAAAGCGGAGCGCTTCCAGTAATGAAGACAGGGAACTACTGCCTGAAGAACTGCTTCTCATGGGCTGAACATTTGGAAGTAGAGCTGTCAGGGTCGGAGAGTAGGCGATGTCTTCTGACATATCTGTTAATTCGGGGCGGGGCGAGCAATGCAATTGCACACCTACGAATACGAGATATTTTGAAGACAAACTCAGATGTCTGCAAAAATCATTTGCATTATCGCAGTGCGATGCAGCGGTTGACTAGTACAGACTTCTGTTACCGTGCGGTAAACAGAAAGATGAAAGAGTCCAAGAGATATCTCTGTTGAAAATTCTCTCGCAATGTCGAAGGCGATGAAATCGAGCGTCACAGCAGTAGATGGTCCTTCATTATTGCGAGAATCCCCGTTAATCAGAGACCTAAGTCCATGATTGTTGGGCAGAGATACGGTTCGGTAGTCAATCCAACCAGGGGAGAGAGAGACTAACCGACCGTGCATCTCCGAGACCTAGCTGATACTGAGCCGCTATCAGGCAGTTCAATACGCAGTAGCTCTCGGTGACTCGTCATCCTGAGTTGCCAGTAAATCCATTATTCCACGAAGGAATGCGTCGGCTAGAACCATCGAGCATAAAGAATACGCTCGAGCAATTATATTTAACCGAAACGGATTTCGGTAATACAAAAGCTGATTTTGGTGTTGTCATGACAATACCAAGTATCTAAAATCGAAACTGATAACTGCTGGGAGGTTGCAGGCAACCCCGAGTTGCAGTTCAATTAAGATACAATTCGTCTCGGTCACAAACCGTAGAGTTAACTACGGTATGCGCCTACCCCACGGACAATTCAACTGTTAAAAGAATCATGTCGCGAGGGTAATATACGTAGTATATTTGTAGGTTCTGTACCACGACCTCCATCCTAAAATCTTTTTTTTTCCCCTCGAGGAATGAGAATAAGGATTGGAGATCGACCGCCTTCGTTCTCTAGTCAAGAGAGTGAAGGAGAAGTCTTTCCCAAAGGAGCTTCAATGGTGAACAGAATACCGAAGACGGTAGTCAGCAGCCAAACTGGAAGTTCCCGTCCGTTCTTCTCTATTCCAGGTTAAGCGCCTACTGTGAGATACTCTTCTTTCAGCAGCAGTCTTCTTCCAAATGCTAGAAATTACAGGAATTCGAGCATAAGCGAGGTTCCCGATTATCGTGTAACAATTATCGGGGATTCTCGCCTCACTTTGGACCGTGGTCTCGCCTAAGTGTTTGGAGATCGTAAAAAACTCGAACACTCTGAGTGCGCTAGAAATTCCGTTAGAATTCTAAGCAGTCTGCGAAACCCCCCACCGAATTCGTCAAACGATATCGGCTGGTGGTCCTCTCGATTCCCGTAGAAATCGAGAAAGGGGCAGGATCCCTCCTCAATGACCGGGGACTTACGTCAGGTAGGACCCGAAGGTCCCCGGTAGCGCAGCCCCTAACGTGGGATCTTACAGAGAAATCTCTGTAGGATCCCTCCCCTTTCCCTCGTAGCCGTAAGGAGAGAGGGAATGGGGGAGGAATTGGATACTGGCTCGCCTTCCCAGCGGAACTAGCAGTTGGAGAAGAAAAGGAGCAGCCATCGCCTTACGGCGATGGCCTCTCAGAGCCTGGGAAAACGTATCGTCAGGAGAAACGTTTTCCCGAGGAGGGTTACGAACTCATACTGTAGGTAAGTGTCTGCCGCCACTGTGAACGTCGTCTGGGTGGGGCTGATCGACACCTGACAGGAGAGAGCCGATACCGCTCCGACTCATTCCAGTCCTCGCCGAGGTCGAAACCTCAGGAGGACCGAAGGGGTATTTAAATACGGTGTCCGAAGACACGTAGAAACGCCTCTGTCGCATTAGAGGAGGTGAAGTAGCTTGTTCGACCGGCCAGAACTGAGAGAGCCTTCTTGTCCGGAGACGAGAGACTACCTGGTTCAACACCGTCGGCAAGCTCCCGATCGCGGCAGACCCACCGTCGATTTGGGTTCCCTCTCGGGCCCCAAAACGACTCGAGCCGAGACGTGGCCCTGCTGGTGGGAGCGGCGATCCTTCCCGAGGTCATTGTGCTGACGAATCAGCGCCATAACCTCGGCAAAGTTCCTCTGGATCTCGGAAGTCACAGCATCTTGCAGAGTGGGACTGTTAAGCCCTTCGAACAGAGCATATTCCGAGAACCTTCCTCCTAAGAAGGGGGAACAGCGACAGCCCTCTCGGTCTTCCCCATCCACTTGCGCATACGTCCTGGCCGGTCCAAGAACCGTGCCTGGCACGTAGGGCGTCGTGGTGGGATCATGAGGGGCGCACCCCTCACGATCACTCCTTAATACCTCGCTCCTCCCGGTGTAACCCGAGGAGGTTTGAAGGTACGGGAGAGGCAGACCTGACGCTCCCTCGTTGCTCGCTGGCAGAACCAGCAGGCTTGGAGGGCTGCAGGCGATCGTCAACCCGCGGTGGCGATCGAGCTGCAGGCCTGGTCGAACCGTCTCGCTGTGGAGAAACGGCTGGACTGAGCACAGCGGCCCCGATCTCGATGTCAGAAGAGCTGGTGCTGGTTGCCGTACCCGGTCGCTTTTGTGAGAGCGACGGTCAGGCGACCTGCAGGCTCCACTGTCACAGTGAGACCGGTGCTTGTCCTCACGGCACGTCACGTCGCTGGTTCCAGCCGTGGCTGGCACCGGCGAACGGGAGGACCTCTTCCCAGCCTCAGCACGTGGTCGGTCGTTTGGACCGTCACGTCCCCGGGTAGCCAGCTGTTCGCCGCGAGAGTGAGAGCTGGTCTGGTGAGAGTCGCATGAGCGGCTGTCACCAGTCTTCCGCCCCGTGCCGTGAACCTGACGCTGAGCGGACTCAGAGGTCTGGTTCCTGGCTGCACGGTCGCTGGTAGGCGACCGTACACTCGTAACCACCTCCCGCGAACGAGAGGCCGAGACGGACCCTGATGCAGTGGCAGAACCACTGACACCAGGCGAGGAAGTACCGGTGTTAGCCGGTACCTCTCTGGTCCCCGTAGTCTTCTTCCTTGCGGGAAGAAGAGACGGGCCCCGCTCCCCGAAGGAGCAGGAGGACCAGCGGAAGGAACCCTCCGTCCCACCGAGGTGAGACGGGTCCCGAGAAGCTCCCGAGGGAGACTTCTTAGGAGGGAGGAGGCAACCTTCTTCTTCTTCCTCGGCTGTGAAGCCTTAGAAGTCGAAGGGGAAGAGGCGGCAGCCGACGACGATGAAGAAGATGAAGACGACGACGACGACAACCTTCCTCCTCTTCTTCGTCAGCTTCCTCAGGACAGACGTAAGATCTGCTATCCAGGGCGGAGCCGGGGCTGCTGTAGCCGAAGCCACAGGGCCCGGACGCACCTGTACAGACAGACCAAAGTCTGGGGTAGTACCACCACGAACATGGACGACATCAGCAGGTTATGGGCATCTCAGGAACAGCAGGCACAGCCAGCACAGCATCGGTAGGACAGCCAGCGCAGCAACGGCAAGGGAACAGCCAGCGCAGCAACGGCAGGGACAGCCAGCGCAGCAACTGCATGGACAGTCAGCCCAGAATCGGCAGGTACGGCAGGCAGCACCGGAAACACAGGAAGTGGAGCAGCAGCCAGCAACATCCTGGTACCGGCGGCAGGTCCAGGGGCGAGCTCTAGGGCAGCGGAAGTGTGGTTGCTGCAGCGCTGGCAACCACGAGCGGCGGCGGCACGCCCCCCTCTCGGTACGGCGAACGGCACTTCACAGCGGCTGTAGGCAAGACTGTTACCACGTGAGGCGAGTACACCAGGTGAGGGGACGTCGTCACCTGGTTGCGTGGTCACCACTCCATGGGTGACCGCAGTAGGCCCAGACATAGAACCGCAGGCCCTGGACACTAGCACGCCCATGCAAATGGAAGGACGCCCATAACCTCACCAAGGTCCACCCTCGTGGCAGTAGCACCTGCGGAAATAACAGTAGTAGCGATTAGTGGGGGGAAGTCCCCCTCGCGCGTGGGGTGAGCCCTCTCCGAACGAGTGAAGACCCCTTAATACAATTGTACATCGGGCACCGAGCGCCCTCCCCGCGCTCGACGGATCGGGCGAGGAGAAGCACGCCGATAACCTCCCCCCCCCAACCCCCCCCCCCCCCCCCCCCAAGGGGAAGGGCCATCTGGGGGAGCTGGGCGGGGGGGGGGTTCTCGTTCCCCACCCCCGCACAGTACCCATGTACCCAACAACAATATCAGAGCCCGAGAGCAATCGTGCCATCGGCCCGATGCAAGGGCATAAGGATCAATTCCTGACTGAGCGGAACTTGAACCAAATAAATATTGATGCAATCTTGCATTACGATTCACTTCACAATGAATAAGGGCTCGGATCGAGCGCATTTTGCGCCCTCGGTACCGAGCGCAAGGGTAAAAGGATCCATTCCTTACCTTTATGGATCAAGGTTTATGGAAACCTTGATCCATAATGAATTGATGCAATCAAAAAATATATGAAAATGAAAAAGAATACTGCGCTTGCGATTTCACTTCATACAAATAAAAAGGGGAAGGATCAATTCCCGGGAAATAGCGGAAACATTGATCCCAGTAAACAATGCAATCTCAATAAAAAATGAAAAAGAACTGCACTTGCGATTTCACTTCATTCAAAATAAAAAGGGCGAAAAGGATCAATTCCGGGTAAGCTCGAAACTGATCCAAAATGAGTATTGCTACAATCAAAATAATATATGAAAATGAAAAAGAATACTGTACTTGCGATTCCACTTCTTCCATACTGAATAAGTTTCCGTGCCGAGCGCATTCGCTCGGCAACGGGCATACAGGTCAAAAAAATATAAAATGAAAAGAGCACTTACTTACGATTTTCATCTACACATTTCCAACCCGAATATGCGCTCCCGCCCTCGGCACCGAGCATACACAATACGAGGATCATTTCTGGGAAAATGAATTCCCGCACTTACGCCCTTCAGTCCCGGCACTCGGGTAATCGGAGGGCGTGGTGAAACCAAGATCCTTTAATTCACAATTGAATTCAATGGAAATAAATATGAAATGATTGTACTTACAATTCAGTTCACTAGATAATAGAAAAAGAAAAACACAATCATGCGAAAGCAACGACGATGAGCGGGCAGAGAGCGATGATACACGTCCACACGCCAGCAGGCCGAAAGCAAAAGTGATTTGTTTACCTACCAGTCGCGCGCGCGCACCTGTCGGACAAGCAGTTAACTACCGAACCCCTTGTTCGAAAGCTTACGACCTATCCAGCTGCCGCTAGTACCTTCCTATTGTAAAAGACCGAAGGTTTGTATGCCGTGTCGGAACAAATGGCAGTTTATTTTCCTTTTCATATTCAATTGTGAAATTAATGTAAGGATGTATTGAATTGGCATAATCAAGAAATTTGTCAGCCTGATCTTTATCTCTGAACAATAAGAAGGTATCATCCACATACCTATGATAAGATAATGAATGGTAGGCCAAAGGACAGTTGTCCAGTATGCGTTCCTCCAGGGAGCACATAAAAATGTTTGCAAAGGTGGGACCCAAAGGGGATCCCATCGCCATACCATCAACCTGAATGTAGGCTTTGCCATTAAAAACAAAGGCTGTGTCCTGCACAGCGAGCTCGAGCAATTTTTCTAAAATCGGTTTAAAATTATTAAAAGTGGCATCTGGGTCAGTAAAATACGGCTAAAATAACATAAATATCAATGGTTTCTTCTACCGGTACATTAGTAAAAAGAGACTCCACATCCATGCTTACCATAAATAAGTCTGAATCCTGGGGTAAGATTTTTTTTTTTTAAATGTTCTGAATTCTTACAACTATAGATATTGGTAGTTAAAGGCCCTAGGAGAGGCACAAGAAATTTCGAAATTTTGTAATTAGAAGTGGTATAGGAGGTGAGACTACGCCTCATTGGTATACCTTCTTTATGGATTTTAGGTAACCCATACATCACCCCATATGAGGCACCTGTGCTATATAATGAAGTATAAGTATTTTCACTAATGATTTGCGAGTCTTTAAGGTATTTCAAAAAACGGTTGATTCGGTCTTCTATCTTAGAGATAGCAGAATATTGAGGTTCTCTTGTCTTTTTGAATTTAGATTCATCTCCCAAGATATTTTCCCTCTTTTGTATGTATTCGTTTTTATTTAGTATTACAGTACCTTTTCCCTTGTCAGGAGTCGTATATCTATTTAAATGCCCTAGATGTAATCTAGGGAAGTACGTCGGCTCCACACGGAGGTTACTCAAAGTGAGATTAGACTCTCATATAGGCGTTAGTTATAGAACAGGTGTCAAATTAACTAATCCTGAGTTTTCATGTATACGCGAGCATACAAAGAAATGTAAACATGATTTGAATTACAAAGATTTTGAAATTATAAGCCAATCCCCTAACGAACAGCATTTAGCTATTTTAGAATCACTTTTCATTAAACAACTCGTTCCGCAGGTAAACGCCCAGTCTTCCTCAACACCTCTGCATCTCTCGTGAGTTCAAGTCGAAGCTGACCCGGCCCGAATTGTCACCTTATGGTATTGACTCCTCCCTACTCTTCCACTTGTTTTTTTTATATTTGTAAACTTTTTAAACTTTTCATATGTATTCCGAGTTTGTGATTTTATCTTTTGTTTTATCTTTTTTTTTTTTTTAGCTTGGTAATGGGACTTTTATGTCTTGAAACGTCGCGACAATAAAAGTACATGTAATGGGAATAAAGGATTGTCCTTCACCTTGCATCGACTGATGTCTACTGGTTGATAGCACCGCCTTCAATTTTCACTGTATTATTGGATAGATGTGGGCCTGAACTCTACGCCTCCCGTACTGGACCTTCCACTATGGCTGCCCTTCGCTTTGTTTTCGCTCTCCTCCTCCTTCTCTGAGTGAGACTTCGTGGCTACGTCACCTTCCACTCTCTAATCCGAGGACGATATGGAACCCAACTCCTTACCACATGCAGAAAACTGTATAAAACCACACGACAACTTCGTAAAGCTGAACTCGATTTAGAATTTCTACAATACTGTCGCCTGAATTTCGTCAAGTTCAAAGTATACAAGTCCTCTATATATATACCAGACTCCTTTTTACCATGATGCCACCACGAAATTGTTGGATAGGGAGATTAACCATAAGAATCGAAATATTGTCAAACTAACAGATTTGTCTAACAGTTTATTTGTAAACATTACAGATAATTTATCCATCATTGATCGCGTTGTTTTTAAATATATGTTTAATAAATGTATTGCTGATTATGTATTAATGGTCCGATGTACTCACGAGAGAAAACTGAGAAAGCTGGGTGTATTTATTCCTTCTTTTTCGAACAATAATAAAACTGTGTTTAATATGTCAAATTATCTAAGAGAGAAGAGTTTCTGCTTTCTTTAGGATAGGATTTTTGCCTACCTTGCTTTAAACCTTCATGTAACCAATTCTTTGGATCTATGGAATCATTATTTGCTATACTTCTTAACCTCCGCCTCGATGTAGATGTACCTAAAATTCGATCACAACTACAAGGTATAGCTCAGAAATCTTTTAACAATTTAACTGCTCGTTGGACTCCATTCTTTTCTAAGGACGACTCGAATATTTTTAAAGAACTTCGGAAACGAAAAGACCTAACAATAACAAAACCTGACAAGGGAAAAGGTACTGTAATACTAAATAAAAACGAATACATACAAAAGAGGGAAAATATCTTGGGAGATGAATCTAAATTCAAAAAGACAAGAGAACCTCAATATTCTGCTATCTCTAAGATAGAAGACCGAATCAACCGTTTTTTGAAATACCTTAAAGACTCGCAGATCATTAGTGAAAATACTTATACTTCATTTATATAGCACAGGTGCCTCATATGGGGTGATGTATGGGTTACCTAAAATCCATAAAGAAGGTATACCAATGAGGCGTAGTCTCACCTCCTATACCACTTCTAATTACAAAATTTCGAAATTTCTTGTGCCTCTCCTAGGGCCTTTAACTACCAATATCTATAGTTGTAAGAATTCAGAACATTTTAAAGAAAAAAATCTTACCCCAAGATTCAGACTTATTTATGGTTACCATGGATGTGGAGTCTCTTTTTACTAATGTACCGGTAGAAGAAACCATTGATATTATTGTTAGCCGTATTTTTACTGACCCAGATGCCACTTTTAATAATTTTAACCTTACGGATTTTAGAAAATTGCTCGAGCTCGCTGTGCAGGACACAGCCTTTGTTTTTAATGGCAAAGCCTACATTCAGGTTGATGGTATGGCGATGGGATCCCCTTTGGGTCCCACCTTTGCAAACATTTTTATGTGCTCCCTGGAGGAACGCATACTGGACAACTGTCCTTTGGCCTACCATCCATTATCTTATCATAGGTATGTGGATGATACCTTCTTATTGTTCAGAGATAAAGATCAGGCTGACAAATTTCTTGATTATGCCAATTCAATACATCCTAACATTAATTTCACAATTGAATATGAAAAGGAAAATAAACTGCCATTTTTGGATGTAACGGTTTTTAGAAAGGAAACGTTTACCTGCCTGGGATCGAATTTTTATAGCAACTGTTTTTATAATTTTAAACTAAACTCCATGTCTACCCTCTTTCATAGGGCTTTTACCAAAACGTCTCACTGGAATCATTTTCACAATGAAATAACCTATCTCCACCAATATTTCACTGACAATTGCTTTCCATCGAAACTTTTTTATAAACACCTGTACACATTCTTGAACAATATCTTCCATCCTAAAATTAAAATGCCAACAGTGCCAAAATTACGATTGTTTGCAAGTGTCCCATTTATTCATAACAAAAATTTCTACCATGAATTGAAACTGTCAATAGAAAGTTTTTTTCCTGCAATTGAATTAAAACTAATACCTAGCAACCCAATGAATATCAGATCTCTGTTTAAACACAAGAAGAAACTCAATCCACTGATGACCTCAGGAGTCGTATATCTATTTAATTGCCCTAGATGTAATCTAGGGAAGTACGTCGGCTCCACACGGAGGTTACTCAAAGTGAGATTAGACTCTCATCGAGGCGTTAGTTATAGAACAGGTGTCAAATTAACTAATCCTGAGTTTTCATGTATACGCGAGCATACAAAGAAATGTAAACATGATTTGAATTACAAAGATTTTAAAATTATTGGCCAATCCCCTAACGAACAGCATTTAGCTATTTTAGAATCACTTTTCATTAAACAACTCGTTCCGCAGTTAAACACCCAGTCTTCCTCAACACCTCTGTATCTCTCGTGAGTTCAAGTCGAATCTGACCCGGCCCGAATTGTCACTCGGTCAGTGCTTTCAGCACCTTATGTTATTGACTCCTCCCTACTCTTGTACTTGTTTTTTATATTTGTAAACTTTTTAAACTTTTAATATGTATTCCGAGTTTGTGAATTTAACTTTTGTTTTATCTTTTTTTTTTTTTTTTTTTTTTTTTTTTTAGCTTGATAATGGGACTTTTATGTCTTGAAACGTCGCGACAATAAAAGTACATATAGTGGAAATAAAGGATTGTCTTTCACACCTTGCATCGACTGATATATATATATTATATATATATATATATATATATATATATATAATATATATATATATATATATATATATATATATATATATATATATTTATATTTATATATATATATTATATATTATATATATCCATATCATATATATATATATAATATATATATATATATATATATATATATATAGAGAGAGAGAGACGCTACGAGATAGAATAGATAAGATAGATAGATAAACAAATCAAAATAAATGAATAATTAATAAATAGAAGTAAATAAATAAATAAATAAAAAATAAGTAAAAAAAAAAAATCAATAAATGAAATAAATAGATAATTGAATAAAAATAAATAAGTAAATAAAAATAAAAGATAAAAACAAATAAATTAATTAATAATAAAAATAAACAAATATAAACATAAATAAATAAATAAATAAATAAAATAAATGAGTAAATATTAATAAATAAATAAAAATAAAAATAAATGAATAAATAACTAAAAAAATAAATAGATCAATAAAAATAAATATATAAACAAACGAAAATATATAAATAGTTAAAAAATTAAAATAAACAAACAAATGAAAATAAATACATAAATAAATAAATAAAGATAAGTTAAATTTAAAATCAAATAAATCAAAATTAAACTAAAAAAAAAAATAAAAAAAAAAAATAAAATAAAAACTAAAAAACAAAAAATAAATAAAAATAAATATATCAAAAATAAAGCAAATCAATGAAATGAACTAAAATAATCAATAAAATAAAAACATCAATCAAAATACGTTAATAAATAAATAAAAATAAATAAATAAATAAAAATAAATAAATGAATAAATAAATAAAGATAAATAAATAAACAAATGAAAAAAAAAATAAATAAAAAAATAAAACAATAAATGAATAAATAAAAATAATTGAATAAAAAAATTAATAAATAAATAAAAATAAAAATAAATGGAAAATATATAAATATAGATATAATAAAGAGATATAAGATAATTAAAAATAAATAAATAAATAAAGTAAATAAATAAAATAAAATAAAAATAATTAAATAAATAAATAGAAAACAACGAATAAATAAAAATAATAGATGAATAAAATTAAATAGATAAAAATAAATAAATATAAATGTATAAAAAATGAAAATAAATAAATCAATCAAAACAAATAAATAAATAGAAAACTAAATCAAAATAAATATATAAATCAAGTAGGTAAATAAATAAATAAAAAAATAAATATATAAATGTAAATAAATAAATAATTAGATATAGAAATAATAAAAATTAATAAGTAATAATAAATAAATAAAAATAAATAAATAAAAGTATATAGAAATAAAAATAAATAAATAAATTAAATAAATAAATAAATAAAAAAATAATTTGAAAAAATAAATAAATAAACATAAATAAATAAATAAATAGATAAAAATAAATAAATGAATAAATAAATTAAATTGATAAGAAATTAATAGGTAAAAATATATAAATAAATAAATAAATAAAGTAAATTAAAAAATAAAAATAAATGAAATAAAAATGAATAAATAAAATAAATCAATCAATGAAAATAAATAATAAATAAAAAATTATATTATGATAAATAAATAAATAATTATAAATAAATAATAGCATAAATAAATAAATAAATAGATTTAAATAATTAATTTAAATAAATACAGATAACAAATAATTAAATGCAAATAAACAAATTAGAAATAAATAGAAATATATAAATAACACCAATTAGATAGAATAAAAAATATAAAAAATAAAAAATAAATAAATTGGAAATAAAGGAATAAATAAATCAAACTAATAAATGAGTAAATAAATATATAAATAAATGAAAATAAATATATGAAAATAAATAAATAAAAATAGATTAATAAATGAATAAAAATAAATATATAATAAATAAATGAATAAAGTAAATAAAATGAAATAAATAAATAAATGAATAAAAATAAATAAATAAATAAATAAAAATTAATAAATAATGAATAAAAAATAAATAGATAAATAAGTAAAAATAGATAGATAAATAAAAATAAATAAATACAAGTAAATAAGAAATTAACAAAAATAAAGAAATAAATAAAAGAAATAGATAAATAAAGATAAATAAATAAATATATAAATAAATAAATAAATAAAAAATAAGTAAATTAACAAAAATAAAGAAATAAATAAAAGAAATAGATAAATAAAAATAAATAATAAATATATAAATAAATAATAGATAAATAAAAATGGATGAATCAATCAAAAAAATTAAATTAAATTAATAAATAAGAAAAAATAAATAAATAAAAAATAATAAACGAATAGATTAATAAAAGAAAAATAGACAAATAAATAAATAAAAATAAAATATAAATAAATAAATGAAATAAATAAATAGAAAAAATAAGTAAATAAATAAATAAATAAATAAATAAATAAATAAATAAATAAAAATTAATAAACAAATAAAAATAAATAGATAAAAATAAATAAATAAAAATAAATATAAAGAAATAAATAAAAATAAATAAAAGAATAAATACAAATAAATAAATAAATAAATATACAAAACAAAATAAAATAAATAAATTAAATATATAAACGAAATAAATAAATCAATAAAAACCAATAAATAAACAAATAAATAAAAATAAATCAATCAATCAAAATAAAAAATAATAAAAATAAATAAATCTTATAAATAAAAATAAATAAAAATAAAGAAATGAAAATAAATGCATAAAAAATAAGTAAATAAAAAAACAAAAAACAAAAATAAATAAAAAATAAGAATAAATAAATGAAGTCTAATTATTTTTATTTTAATTATGAAATTTATTTATTTTTATTTTATTTACTTATTTTTTGTTTATTGATTTATTTTTATTTTTTATTTAATTATACCTAATCATTTTTATTCATTGATATTTATTTTTATTTACTTTTAATTATTATTATTTATTCATTTATTATTAATTATTTATTTATTATTATTTATCCTTTTATTTTATTTATTTATTATTCTTATTTATTTTTATTTATATATATGTGTTTATCAATTTTTATCTATTTATTTATTTATTTATTTTTATTTTTTATTTTTTTTTTTAGTAATTTTTTATTTATTCATTTGTATTCATTTTTATTTATTTTCATTTATTTAACTATATTCAATTTTTATTTATTTTTATTTATTATTTATTTCAATTATTTTTTTTATTTATTATTTTATTTATTATTGTTTTTATTTTCTATTTATTTTAGTTTATTTATTTAATTTTATATATTTATTATTTATTTATCTATTTCATTTATTTATTAATTTTTATTTATTTATTTTTCTTTATTAGTTTTTTATGTATATATTTTTTATTCATTGTTATTGATTTTATTTTAATTTGTTTTGAATTTTTAGTATATTTATATTTAATTATTTTCCATTTACATTGTTTTATGTTTATTTATTTATTACTACTTATTTAATTTCATTCATTTATTTTTTATTTCATTTTTGTACATTTATTTTTACTTATTTATTTTATTTATCTAAATAAGAAAATGAAAAGTTAATAAATAAATAAAAATATATAAAATAAATAAATAAAAATAATTAATAGAATAATGAATTAAAATAAATAAATAAATGAAAAGAATTAAAAAAATAAATAAATATATAAAAAGTAAGTAAAATAAATAAGAATAAATGAAAAATAAAAATGATAATTAAGAATAAATATAGAATAAATAAAATAAAATTAAAATAAATATATTAATAAAATAACAAATAAATAGAAATTAATAAAAATAATTAAAAGTAAGTAGATACAAATAAATAAGTAAAAAATAAATAAAATAAATAAATAAAAATAAATAAAGAGATAAAAATATTTCTAAATAAATAAAAATATAAATAAGTAGATTAAAGTAGATAAAGTAGATAAAGCAATGTATCAGGGAACATGACCCCACTTCTCTCTCTCTCTCTCTCTCTCTCTCCCGTTCTCAGTTCACATTCAGCACTTGGTATAGAAGGAGGAGCGTCAAGCCAGATGCCTTCAGAGAAGCTGCCATCAATTCTCAGTTGTTCTGTGACGCCAGGTGAACCGCCATATCAGTCACTGTGATCTAGTGTATTATTCGTATTTAGAAAGCTGTGGTATGCTTTCTCAGGAACTAGGCTCGTTAATATATTATAACATACTACAAATATTATAATTAAGATGTCCAAAGTGAGCGAAGTGAACCCTGTGTAGAGTTAAAGTTGTATCAGAACAACCTTAGCTCTTTCGTAAACTGTGTCGGCACTCTCTCTCTCTCTCTCTCTCTCTCTCTCGCTAACTTGCATATTGTTTTCTTTACTTCCTCCTTCTCGGAGAGGACAGACGGACAGGCAGACAGACAGACATTGCAGACGACTGTTCAAGACAGACGGAAGATATTTGGGCCGAATTACAAATGCTTCAGTTAGCTGCGTCACGGGCTACACAGACGCCTAGGCAGGAGTGTATGTGTGTGAGTGTGTGTGTGTGTCTTCATTATACCTAGACATTATTATTTATGAATGAATTCAATTTAATGGACTGAATAAAGAGTGAACTTGTTTCAAATATCTTCACTAGAAATTCAGTAACAATATATTTTCTAATTTAAATTTGGTTCAAATTCCCGACTGCAAAGGAGACATGACAATGAAGCGTTTGTGGTGAATAGCTTCTCTATAGTATTACTGTGCCTTTTTTATATCATGCTTTTATGTCCTTCCTTTTATATCCTCCCCGTATGTCCACTTTTTATATCCTACCATTATATCCTACCTGTATATCTTTCTTTGATATCTTTTATATCCTCGTTTTATATCCTCTTTTTATCCTCCTTTCTATATCCTACCTTTATATCATCTTATTCTCATTTTGCATCCTACTTTTATATCTTCCTTATATATCCTATTTTTATATCGTTCCTTTATATCCTCTTTTATTCTCCTTTTATATCCTGCCATTATATCCTCTTTTGTTATCCTCTTTTTATATCTATTTTTATATCCTACCTTCATATCCTCTTTTTTTATCCTATTACATCCTACATTTATATCTTCCCAGAAAGATATGAGATGATGGGTAATAATCACTGGCGTGACTGAGCCATAAACTCTGGCGTTAGGATAGAATATTATCCTCCATGTTCATGGTTAGCACGAACCAAATGGTGGTAATAGTTTGTTTATATGCCGTGTGTAGTATGGGCAGCATCCACTCATGTAGTAGTACCTAATGGTTTCCATTTGTTGGTGTATTCATTTTACTTTGTACGTTGCACAGACTACTTGAATAGAGTCCGGACTACCGACCGGCTCCGCTGCTCGGGTCCTCAAGGTCGGGGACCAAATGGGGATAGCGCCTGCTTTAACAAACGCTCTTATGAACCAAACAAAAACTTCTTTCAGTTTTCTTCTGAAGATTGAAAAAGAAACCCACAAAATCACTTTGTAACTTGTTTACTTCTAAGCATTTACATTTAGTTTTACTACACACTCTAATGTGTAGTAAAACTAAATGTAAATACTTAGAAGTAAACAAGTTACAAAGTGATTTTGTGGGTTTCTTTTTCAAACGCTCTTATATTAACTTGATTTTTACATAAGTTTTTTATATGATGTTTGTTTGATTTTTAAAAAAAGGAAACGTCTTTTATCACTGTTTTCCAATAAACAACATTTAAATATCATTTTGTTATAAAAGCTTAGGGTAAAAAAAAAATCTTGATTTTTTAAAATTTAATTTTATTACAAGAAATCAGTACACTTATTAAATAGAGATGCAATATTTCTTTATATAAGAAGGATAAAAATATGATGCCGGTAAAGGAAAATATATCCATTACCAGGAAAGAACAACTAATTCGCGATAACAGACCAGTTTTCCTCGTGTATTAAATCAAAAGTTATTACAAAAGATAATATATACCAAAAATAACCATACTGTTAACAACCCGTATCCACTCCAAAGGCCAATCCTGCCTGTTAATCCAGTTCCCCAACCCATCATTGTAGTTTTTTCTTTGTTAAGTCTCACACCTGTAGCGACTTCAAAGCCCTGAATGAGCTTGGAACAAGCTGTTCCCGAATGGGTTGTTGACACAAATACGTAAGAATCGTCAGCAAACCCTTGTACTTTCACGACTGTCTGATTTGGAAGACTAATACAAATTATATCGTTACTTTCTTGAATTGCCCTATAGAAAGGTTCCTGAAAAATGCAGAATAGCAACACAGACATAGGGCCTTGCCTCACCGACCTCTTGACAGGAAAGGGACTGCTTAAACAGCCATTAATACTTACACGACTTACACTTTGTAAATATAATGTTTTTATTAAAACAATCAATTCTGTCGGAATGCTGAATTTTGCTAACACCTCATATACAAAACCAATATCGCTCTATCAAAAGCTTTTGACCAATCGAGACTCAAGATGGCAGCATATACTTTATTTTCATTTGAATAAAACATGATGTCTCGTATGGTTCTGTTACACTGAACAATCGATCTCCCTTTGACTGCACAGTATTGTTCAGGGGAAAGGATGTCGTCTAATACAGTCTCAAACCTGTTTTTTTAAAACCTTGGCTAAAATCTTATAATCAGTATTTAAACAACGTTATAGGTCTTCAATTATTGTTAGAGCAAGGTCGCCTTTTTTTGCAAGTAGTTTGATTACACCTACATATTGACTCTTGGACATTCGCTTTACATCACATACATAATTTAATACAGTCATAAAGTCCTGTTTTATAATATTCCAAAATTTCTTGTAAAATTCAATAGGGAGACCATCGTAGCCCGGAGTTTTCCTATTACACATTTTTTTTCATAGCATTCCACACCTCCTTTGACTGAATCTCAGTAGATAAAGCTTGTAGGTTTTGACCATCCAGCACTGGTCGACACTTGTCCAGAAAAAAGGTCGTATGCTGTCGGACACCTTCAACCAAACGAAACATGTTCTCAAAATATTCCTTAATTCGCACAGAAATCGCATTCGTCAAGTTTAGTAAAACAATTACTTATTCTTTTAGTTCTCTCTTTGCCAAGCAGATAGGAAGAAACTCTTTCACTTTTCAATATCATCAGTTTTTATTCTAACCTTCACACCCCCCAGAAACTCATTCTGTAGGTCACAAATTCTCTTTTCCAGTTTTTGGATCATGTCGTGCTTATCCCCCGTTCTATAATGGACATCATTTAATTGTTGTAACCTCCAATGTAATATGTGCAATAAACCATATTTTCCCTGTGAAATCTTCTTGGATAATTTTAAAAGAAAGACCTTTACATTGTAACTTTGCCCAATCCCACCATTACAACATATCAGGGAACTTACATTTATAAGATTGTACCTGTTTCCACAAGTTTTTATTATCAGAAACCAAAATTTTTACAATAAATTTCCAACAATCTGTTGATGTTTTTAAATCAATAACCTTCATACTCAGGAGGACCATATTGTGATCTGAAAAACTAATTGGGATTGTTTGTGCTCTCGTAATGTGACGGAACAAATTAACGGTATAGATTCTATCTATATGAGACCCATAATTTTCTTTAACATAATTATATTCCGGGATACCTATAGAAAATTGATAATTATCCTTTAACGCTAAATTATGAACCAGAGTACCAAGAGCTTTGGACACCAAATATCTATTATCATTGCGACAGTCTCTGGGACATGTCACACAATTGAAATCGACATCTAATAGCAGGGAATCAAGGTTGTGTCTCAGGAAAAAGGTGGGATCATTCCCAAAAAACTTCTCTCTCTCTCTCTCTCTCTCTAGTCCTCCCTGAACCTGTAGGGGCGTATACATTTACAATCGAGATAACGCAACCGTTAAATCTTACCCTAATACCCATTAACCGTCCGTTACAATCTCTGTCTGTTGACAAAACCACTATATCCTTCTTTCTAGAAATACAGAACATAGTCCCTCCTTTTAAACAAACCGTCGAGTTCAATATAATATTACAATAATTACTTAAATAGTTTAAGACTCGAAGGTCTCTCACATTATGTTCTTGTATCAATAAAATGTCTATCTTATACTGCGCCATGAGTGATGCCTCCTTCAACTGTTTATTTACACCGTTTAAGCCATTGGCATTTAACATTGCAATTAGTAAAGCCATGGAGAAAAGAAAAAATCATGACTTCTTTTTCGGTACGTTGTCGTTGCTTTGTATTTTCGTTTCTTTCATCTTCTTGTGATAAGACTTCCCTCGTAAGTTTCATCTTGCCAACCCTTTCCATATTAATATTCCACTGACTTTTCAGTAGATGTATCCAAGATTCGTACTACATTCTCTCATAAGTCCATGTCAGAATCATTCCCAAAGATCATTACATCTTTGGGCTCCTCATTCTTATGAACTGACACCGTAACAGTCATTTCCTTTATGCCTTCATCATCACTGAGCTGTCCCTTGCGTACATGCAAATGATCCACCTCCATCTGCGGAGCATCAGGTTGCCCCTGCTCACTATACCCTTCCCGAAAATGAATGCTCAAAGGGTCCGGGAGTCTTGGGCACTTACTATCCTTTTCAGTATTAAAAATACCAATATCGCTATTATCACCTCTTACCTCATCACCAATTTCCTGCTTGGTTCGACTGTGAATAAGTTCAACTCCCGCTGATTTTCTTCAGGCATACATTTCTCAATTGTGTCACTCCCTGATCGTTCTTTGATTCTTCGTCAGCACAACCATTCGATGCTTTCGACATGACATCGGTCTCATTTCCACCTTCATTCGACATTTCTGATGCATCTGGACCATCATTTATTTTATTGGTAAATCTAAATAATAACTCCGCATCGGGTATTTCTTTGGAAATTACTGTTTCCTATAGTATTCAGTTTGCTTATTAAGAATTTACCGGTCGACTGTAATTAACCCCCAGGGGCCAGTACTAAACACGGCGAAATACATTGGACGCCCCAATCCTTAGTGGATGTCGTATCCGCGGTTACGTTCTTGTGCAGTCCGTGTTGAGTTATTCCTTAGAATTACCGGTAGATGTGTCGTCCTTCCGCATTTATAGCAAGTTTTAGGTTGGCCTTAATAAATAATATTTACTGTGTCCACATATATTAACCGACGAAGGAATGCTTTCCCCAAGGCCAATACAGTATAAAGCCTTGGCTTTCCCTTACCTCCATCCTTGCCGTTCGGATACTGTTCAACAGTCCCTTTGCTCTTCCGTGGGAAAATCCGTTGTGTCGTAGAGAGTGCACCTTCCCGTAACGACTTGGGACACTGATGACCAAATCATCATCCATATCAAATGGTGCATATCTTAAGGAAACATTTAGTATGTAATCACTACTCAATATCAATAGATTTGTCCTCATATTCCCTCACTACCATTTCAAACTGCGTATGATCAGTGAATCTTATAGTCATCCTATTGTTGAGCATTAGCTGAAAGCCAGAAAGGTCTTCTTCTTTCACAGCTAGATGCATAATAATTACTTCACAGGCAAGGTCATACGTCGAGTGAACAGAAAAATGTAATCCAATCGAATCCTTTCTTTTAAGTTTGCCCAAAGGGGCAAAATCATTCAAGTTGTCTCTTCCATTCATCCTCTATAGTGTCTAGGCAAAGGCAAGGCCAAAAACACCAGAAAGCGGGAGCAGGTCAAGACATCCCCTCTGCTCCGAATTCCGAAGCTCTAGCGAGAGTCCTTTTAAACTAGACGAAGAAAAGGCAGCAATCTACAGAAATTGGTTACACTTGGTTCAAGAGACAGACAAAGAAGGGGCTGCTCACTTAGATTCTAAAAGCTTCAAAGGCTCAACTAGCTCGAACAGCTGGAGTCGGATAGTACTTCCTCATTTAGCCATTAAAGTTCCTGCACTAAATAACGGATATACACGAAATTCAAAATATAATCCCCTAGAAGTCACAGATGTTAGCCGAGTCTTTCAATTACTGGTCAAAATGGAGTGTTGTTGAAAGTTAATGTGTTCATTATGTCAAGAGTTCACCAACATTCACATGGCTTTCTTCCGTTTCCTTCTCTATGTCAAAGCAAAGGGTGTGATTTATTATAAATGTGAATATTATTTCTTCCATTTTATCTAGAATCTACAAATAATTAAATCAACAGATTGCGAGTATGATTTGAATGTAAAAAATACAGAGATAGAGAGAGAGAGAGAGAGAGAGAGAGAGAGAGAGAGAGAGAGAGAGAGAATGCAAAAGGAAAAACAACATGCATGATGATACAGAAAGTTTACTTAAATTGATCCATATTTCCAAGAAAAATCTTAAATTTTCTCTCAGTCTTCCGAAGTCCGATTTGTGTAAAATTTCTTCCTTCTTAGAGTAGGAACATTAATTTTTTACCACATTGAGCCAAAGTAGTCATATTCTACGGGTCCTTTGTTAGCTGAAAATTTTTTGGGATATTTTTAGAAATTCTCCCTTCACATGATACGCACATAATTTGCGTTGCTTTGCTTGTTGAGCAGTGTGGTCCTCTTTCTTTCAATGGGGCACGTGTTACTTGGTCATTCTTCGTTTTACCTCCCTGGATAGCGGAAGAAGGTAACAATGGGTAATTCCAAGTAAGTCTTTGAAATTCTGAGAAACTTGTAAGGATGCCTAAGGGGATTTTGTTGAGACAGTGCCTAAGCGGTTGCATCTAATTTTCAAGTTTGACTGACAGCGTATTGATATCCAAACTTGATTTAGCTTAGGACTAAATAATAGCACTTGGATACTTGATTTATGTTCTGCACTACGAGTATTAGAATTTCGTAAATGTAGAGGTAAAATTTAATATTGTTATTTGTGGGGAACTATGTGATGTATAGTTTATTTAAATGTTTTTTGCTCGTGTTATTTCAGTTTGATTAATGGATATAGCCCATTGTGGCATTGCTCAGTCTGGAAAACATAATTTGTGCTTCTCATAGGCCAAAAGACGAATGCTGGTCTTGGTGAAAGCATTGGACTTATACGTGATATCGACGAGCAGTTTGTGCAAAATTACCAAATACCACACTAAGGTGGGAACTTGTTATTGATCTTTATGTAATGTGCGTATATTTTTAAGAATACAATTTACTTGATTGAAATGTACAGCAGTCATTTAACAAAAAGACAAGCTCAGACCTTAGTATATAAGCAATTTAGTGTCATGGTCAGTATTGATTTGTTCCCAGTTAGAATCCTCTTGTCTCACATTCTCATGGTGTTTGCACACTCACTCTTTAATGTCATTGAAGTCCTTTAGTTTATTTTGGAATATACAATTCTTATTATCCTTCTTTGTTCTAGAGAAATCATGACTGAGGATGCTTTACCGATTAGAGCCAGCATGCCACTCTTCAAAAGTTTACGTTGAAGTAAGAGGCTTCCAAAGCAACGCGCAACCATCTTAGAGAAGATACTGACAAAACAATTTCTTAAGACAAAATAATGTTGTAACAACAGCATTTATTAAAGAAAACCCAGTCACATGCCTTGAACATAGAGACACACCATAGTTCTGCTAAATGCCACTTTTTACTTGCAATATGTAAAGGTCTGTAAATTTTTATTTGTAAATGTCAAAGCTTATTGTTTTTTAATAACATATAATATACAGGTTCAATTACTGCTGTTTATTAGATACAGTCGAATGAATATCCTTTTATCACAAGTTAACCATACATAAAATTAATGTGTACATATGGATATATATTATATATATTATATATATATATATATATATATATATATATATATATATATATATATATATATATATATATATGGTACTATATATATATATATATATATATATATATATATATATATATTATATCAGAATTATTTTTTGTACTTTTTAACATGCAAATTATTATTATTTTTTTTATTCTGATAAATAAATCCTAAATATCCTCTCCTAACTGTATCTGTAACACCATTTTCCCGACCTATTTAGGCTCTTCCACAGACCTTTCCTACAACTCCCTTCCACCCTCCCCCGTCTCATGAGAATTATTTGAAAACAATTAATCGAAAGCAATTATTCAAAAACAATTAATCGAAAACAATTATTCGAAAACAATTACTCGAAAAACAGCTATTCGATCGGCAAATTGTTCGAAAGAAAATTACTCTAATAGGCAATTGATCAAATTGATATTTTCTATTGTTGTTTGAAGTGATAGTAAACGTCGTCTAGGCATCCAGCCAGTACTACCTACCAACAACTTCATTTCCTCAGAATATTGCAGCCCTTCAAAGATGACCGAATACCCCCAACCCCCAACAACAACAACAACAACAACAACAAAGTAAGTTTTTGGTAGGCTTATTCCTCGAATAAGCGAAAACAAGAGGTACTATCATTCCTCCCAGTTCCTTTTAATTCTTTTCAGTTCCTTTAAATTCCTTTTCACCAATGACAGACAGTTCGCCCGCCCTCTATTTGCCAGTTCACTCCTTTCATATACCGCTGGAGTTTAGTACCGTTCAGGCCACGGGAGTGAAAAAGCCATGTTCTGGCCATGATATTGGTCTAAAATGTCAGGTGTTGGAACGAGACGTAAACAAAATGGCCGGTTGATAAGCCTTTTAAATCATATTTCGAATCATGCTTTTGCGAATCCCTGGTTAATAAATCTTTTAAATCGTGCATTTGCGACATCCCCTGTTAATAAGTCTTTAAAAAGTGAGTTTGATAAATCTGTGCGCGTAAATTATGACTGGTGCTTTTGTTTTGATTAAACTGGGCTTGTGCCTGCAAGGGCTCTTACCACAGCATCGGTCTAGGCCAGATATACGTCTAGAATGGTCTGACTTGCGAAGTCTGGTTTATTGTGTAGAGGTGTGCATGAACAATTATAATATTAAATTTATAAATAGCCCTAGTTAAATAAAAAAATCAGGACCAGGCAAAAATATTTGGCTTCCCCAGTAGGCCAACAAAAATTATCGTTAGGCAGCAACTGGTGGCTCAGGAATCGTTTATTTGTGTATTTATTTATTTATTACCATCTATCTTAGTATAATTGCCATCTTAGAATTTTACTCTCAAGTCAGACCTTAGTTTGGAAGAGGAAATGTCCACGAGATTGCCTCTAATTGTAATTAGAAGCATACTTACCTGGCGCAGGGTATTCCAAATAGATTGCCTCTAGTTGTAATTAGAAGCATTCTTACCTGGCATAAGGTATTCCAAATATATTGCTTCTAGTTGCAATTAGAAGCATTCTTACCTGGTACAGGGTATTCCAAATATATTGCTTCTAGTTGTAATTAGAAGCATTCTTACCTGGCACATGGTATTCCAAATAGATTGCTTCTAGTTGTAATTAGAAGCATACTTACCTGGCTCCGGCTATTCCAAATAGATTGCCTCTACTTGTAATTGGAAGCATAATTACCTGGCTCCGGCTATTCCAAATAGATTGCCTCTAGTTGTAATTAGTATAATACTTATTATAGATTGATTGCACTTGTAATTAGAATAATACTTACCTGGCACAGGGTATTCCAAATAGATTGCTTTTAGTTGTAATTAGAAGCATACTTACATTGCACAGGGTATTCCAAATAGTTTGCTTATAGTTGTAATTAGAAGCATACTTACCTGGCACAGGGTATTCCAATCGATTGCTTCTAGTTGTAATTAGAAGCATACTTACCTGGCACAAGGTAAACCAAATACATTACTTCAAGTCGTAAATAGAAGCATACTTACCTGGCACAAGGTATTCCAAATAGATTGCTTCTAGTTGCAATTAGAAGCATACTTACCTGGCACAAGGTATTCCAAATAGATTGCTTCTAGTTGTAATTAGAAGCATACTTACCTGGCACAAGGTATTCCAAATAGATTGCTTCTTTGTAATTAGAAGCATACTTACCTGGCACAAGGTATTCCAAATAGATTGCTTCTAGTTGCAATTAGAAGCATACTTACCTGGCATGGGGTACACCAAATAGATTGCCTCAAGTTGTAATTAGCATGATACTTACCTGACAGAGGGTATTCCAAATAGATTGCTTCTAGTTGTAATTAGAAGAATACTTACCTGGCATAGGGTATGCCAAAGTGATTGCCTCTAGTTGTAATTAGAGGAATACTTACCTGGCATAGGGTATGCCAAAGTGATTGCCTCTAGTTGTAATTAAAAGCTTTCTTACCTGGCACAGAGTCCACCAAATGGATTACTTCTAGATGTAATTAGCAGCATACTTACATGGCACAGGGTATTCAAAATAGATTGCCTCTAGTTGTAATTAGATGCATACTTACCTGGCACAGAGAACACTAGATAGATTGCTTTTAGTTGGAATTAGAAGAATACTTACCTGGCACAGGGTATTCCAAATTGATTGCCTCTACTTATAATTAGAAGCATACTTACGTCGCACTGGGTACACTAAACACATTGCTTCTGGTTTTAATTAGAGGCATACTTACCTGGCACAGGGTACACCAAATAGATTGCTACTAGTTGTAATTAGAAGCATACTTTTCTGGCACAGGGTATTCCAAGTAAATTGCCTCTTCTTATAAATTTAGAAGCAAACTTACCTGGCACAGGGTATTCCAAATATTTGCCTCTAGTTTTAATTAGAAGCATACTTACCTGGCACAGGGTATTCCAAATAGATTGCCTCTTGTTGTAATTAGAAACATACTTACCTGGCACCAGGGTACACCAGATATATTGCTTCTAGTTGTAATTAGAAGCATACTTATTTGGCAAAGGGTACAACAAATACATGGCTTATAGTTGTAATTAGAATGATACTTACCTGGCACAGGATACACCAAATAGATTGCTTCTAGTTGTAATTGGAATGGTACTTACTTGGCACAGGGTACACCAAAAATGGTTCCTAGTTCATCAACCTTTCTGTCATATCCTTTATTTGCCTTATTTCCTTTTCATTATCGTTTGATATACTAAATCACTGAAGACTCCTTCCCGAATCCAGGATTCCATCTCCTCACAACTGGTCCTCAGGCTTCCAGCTTGCTTGTGTTTGGAAAGCTTTCAGTGCCTTTGAATCTTTAGCCTCCACTCTTATTGCCTTCATGGTGTCTTATTGATGAGACTATCTTTGGTGGCCTCAATTTCTCTTCGCCTTTCTCCCCAAATGCGTCTGGGGCTTCCATAATTCTGTGGCTTTCCTTTAGCTATTCACTTTGTATCTATTAGCTCTTCCTTACTTTCTTCTTGTTGTCAACTTCTCCAACTATTCCTTCTTCGTGGCAGCTGTCTGTTTCTTCCTAAATTGCACCTTAAGATCTTCCCTCGTCTTCCACACTCCAGGATTCCATCCGTTCACATCTGGTCCTTAGGTAACCAGCTTGTTTCTCTCTGGGAAGGTTTTAGGGCTGTCGCATCGTCGTCCTCCGCTGTTACTCTTTCCCCTGAGCTTCCTTTCCCCTTGGATTTCAAATCAGACGCATATGAGCTCTGAAGTCTTCAACGATGGCTTCCAAGGATCTCGGAGCTTGCATCTAGAGTCTTTAGATCCAGTGGCCTTATAGCATTGGGTGTACAGTTCATATTTCAATCCATCTTTGTATCTTGAGTCTTTGCGTCAGTGTGTGAATCTTAATTCATTATTCCTTCCTAGGTCGAACTTCACTGATTGGCAAGACCGGAGCCAGTCAATTCTGCCGCTTATTGCATGCTTCCCACCCTTCAAGGAAGAGATTCCATTGGATGTGAAGCAGCACGTCAGTGGGGGATGACCGTAAGCGTATGCTGGTTTGTCAGATTGCCTAATGATTAGTTTGTTTTTGGCGTGCAGGTGATTGTTAGGCCGATGTTCGCGTTCTTCATGGTGTCTTGATGATGAGATTATCTTCGGGAGCCTCAATTTCTTTGCACATTTCTCTCCAATTGCGTCCGTCTGGAGCTCCCGTACATGTGTGGCTTTCTCTCAGCTTTTCACTTTATATCTATTAGCTCTTCCTTTCCTCTTCTTGTCATTTTCTCCAACTATACTTCCTTCGTTGCACCTGTCCGTTTTTTCCTAAGGCTCACTTTGAGATCCTCCTCGTCTTTCGTATCTTTGTTTTCTGGATCTCTTAGTCTTGATGTCCAGCGATGCCAGCTCCCTCTTTCCGTGGTTTTCAGTGGCCCCCGTAGTGCCTGCCAATAACATATAGCCTTAGATTACATAATTCATTGCAACCCCCGAGGTCTCGTTTATCGATCTGCATCTTGTATGAAGCGTAGTAAAATAGGGGTGATCCGTGAGGATAATGCAAGTACGTGTGTTTTTATGCCTTTCCTTTCGAAATTCTTCCGTTCGAAGTTTTGGATTTTCAACATACCGTGGAATTTTCCGCCTGTTTCTTATATGTACGAGAAAAAACGGAAATTTATCATTTGTCTCCAGTATATCAACTTCCTTGACATAACTTCAGGTCAGGAGTTCCCTTTGTAATGTTTTGATGACGTGTGCAACAATAGAATATTTTCTTCTGGGGTTCACCTTGTGTTTATTTTTATTTCTTATTTATTTCTTTTTATTTACTTATATCTAATTAGATACATACTCACTGCGCGAGGTTGGTATTATAGAAGATCTTTCATTGAACGATTTCGTACGCTTGATTAACTCCAAATATTCCTCTCTCTCTCTCTCTCAAAATACAGCTGGTTGGGAATTGAGAGTGACTACCGCATTACCAATTGGCGGCCGCACCGTTACAAAGGAAAATTTACGCCGCAATTTATACAACAGTTGTTGTCTTGATCAAGATTGCAATGCAGATATACTGAGCTTTTTAATCTTTTCTTGTAAAGAAAATCAGGTGGCCGAGTTTGACATCTGTTCGGTAAACGATCCTTGCTTGGAGAGAGAGAGAGAGAGAGAGAGAGAGAGAGAGAGAGAGAGAGAGAGAGAGAACATTATATTGCTGGCAATATGTTAGGAAGTTTGCCATCTGTTCAGTAAACGATGTTTGTTTGTCAGCGTTACTAGTACCAGGCACTTGTAGACTATATTTGTCTGAGAGAGAGAGAGAGAGAGAGAGAGAGGAGAGAGAGAGAGAAGAGAGAGAGAGAGAGAGAGAGAGAGAGAGAGAGAGAGAGAGAGAATGGCATAAATATATCACAGCAATGAAACGCTAGGGGGAAATATGCGTCAACCTGAATTACTGTTTTCGAAGTAAATTCGTTGTTATAAAAATAAGACGAGTTTCCTTTTACTCAGAAGTCGAATTTAGTCTCTTATTTTTTGTTACATCTTTCTCCACGATTTTATGCGTTTATCATTTTTTTAGTTTATTATTTGGACAAAGACACCAGCTCTCTATTGATTTTTCTATCGTTAAATTTCTATACAGAGAACCTAGCCATTTTCTTTTTTAGTAAGCTTAGCGGAGCATCTTGGAGAACTTTGAGAGAGAGAGAGAGAGAGAGAGAGAGAGAGAGAGAGAGAGACCTTACAGACGTTACAGCTCATTCGGGTTGCCCCAGTTCTCTCAGTGTGAGGCACCTTTCATGTATACCAGAGAATAGCCAATGCATATTCCGTTATATTTTGCGTCTTCGAAACTTGGATGGTCTGGTGCGTAGTGGATTAATGTCCTTAGTTTTCCTGGTATAGTTTTGGGAACTATTAATCTACCTCTGATTGCTCTTTTTGATATTTTTAGCTCCATGATGTTTTCGATAATTCCTTCTATCTGTTTCCATGCCTGTATTATCATGTAGCTGTAGTCTTTCCCAGTAGTCACGTGCCTAAATTTTTTCTATTCTAGCTGTAAAGGACCTTCGTACACTCTCTATTTGTGCAATAACCTTTTGGTAGTGTGGGTACCATATCATATTGCAATATTTAAGTTGACTACGACATACTTTTTATGAAGCTTAATCATGTGATCGGCTTTTCTTGTTTTGAAGTGCCGCAACAACATTTCTATTTATGCTTTGCATTTTGCCAATAGTATTGTTATTTGATCAATGCATAACATGTTCCTATTCAACATCACACCAAGGTCTTTAACAGTTTCCTTATTTGTGATTGTCTCGTTATTAGGTCCCCTATATGCATATAGCATACCTTCTTTATCTCCATAATTTATTGATTCAAATTGATCAGAGTTAAATACCATCCTATTTACCTCTGCCCATTCATATTTTGTTCAGGTCTCTCTGTAGCAAGTTCCTATCTTCATCACAAGTAATTTTCATACTTATTTTTGCCATCGGCGAAACTACTCACTACCGGGTCCTTAACATTACTGTTTATGTCTGCAATCGTAATAACAAACAGCAATGCAGCTAACACCGTACCTTGCGTCACACCAGATATTACCATTCGTCCGATTTCTCGTCGTTTGCAATCACTATCTGCTTTCTATTTTGCAAAAAAAATTTTATCCTTCTTACTTTGTCCACAATATTATGTCTTTTAATTTTCTTCGCTAATATAATGGGGTTTACCTTGTCAAAAGCTTTGAAAAGTCAAAGTAAACCACATCTGTTTCTTTTTAGTTTTTCATATTTTTATATAAGTTCTCATGGTGGACTAACAGTTGGGTTTGTGTACTTTTTCCCCGGGTACAAAACCATGATGTCCCATATTAAACAAATATTTTTCATTAAATGTTTCATTACCCTTTCATATTATGTGCTGTTAGACTCACAGACCTATAATTACTTGCCCCTAGTCTTGATGCACATTTGAAAGTAGGGGTAATATATGTTAATTTATGTTCATCATAAATCTTGCCTGTATCTACACTTTTTCTTCATGATATTACGAGTGGCTTGAGATAGAATGAACAACTTCCTTTAACAAAATGGCAGGGATGCCTTCTGGTCCAGCTGCTGATCCATTTTTAATTTCATTAATAGCCTGCACAATATTGGCTTCATTAATATTTGTCTAATAAATATTCACTATGTTCATCTCTTATTTCTCTATCATTATATATATATATATATATATATATATATATATATAGATATAATCTTATATATAATATATAACATATATAATGAGTCTGATCACATCACCATAATTCACATATACGCATTAAGCTACAAATGTCTTTTAATATCTAATTCGCGCTACCTCGAATTAATATATGTTTATTTATGTTAACTGAAGGGGAAATTTTTTGTTGATAATTTCGTCGGCTCCTGGGCGTCTTTACCACACAGCATCTTGTGATGGCTGTGTGGTTAAAGTACTTCACTGTACGTCATGATTTCTTAGTCCCTAGGTTCGCACCCGGGAGCTGATGAAATTATTATAAAAAAAAAAAAAATTCCCTTCGGTTAACGTATATGAAACTATATTAACTCCGAGTAGAACGAATTATATATTAAAAGGACATTTGTAGCTCAATATATATATATATATATATATATCATATGTATGTATATATATATATATCGTTTTTGGGTTCTACAGGTTCTTAATTTAAAAATATCGGGACTGAGAATAATCTGGCAGAGATTGAAGCAGACAAAGGAGGAAGGAGCAAAACATTATAAACATGACCTTAGTTGTAAGTTTAATATTAAAAAATCTTAGTTTCCATATACAACGAGTCAGTAAATTTAAATTAACAAAAATGAGTCTTCATTAAATACTAAAAAATCTGAGGAGTCAGTAACACGCTAAATCAAGTCACAAATATCACGAGCAGCAAAGTAAATTCAAAAGCCAAAACAACTTGTCCTAAATGTTTGAAAAACACAGCCATCTGAGGCACATTATTCAAATCAATGGAGTAATAAGTAACCAGAAAGTAATCCAAAGTAACTTTATAAAAAAGAAAACTTTAATTACTAGCAACAGTGCAAAACCAACCTGTCGAATAGTTTAACAATTACACGTTCTAAAGTGAGAGCTTTGTCACAATAATTACGTTAATGCCCAACAAAATAAACACCCACAACAGGGCAATAAACAAAACCTCAGGGCTAACACACACAGTTAAACAAACAAGAGCATAACCAAACTGTGGTAAAAACAGGCGAGCTACCGAAACAACTTTGTTGCAAAAATGGCTGAAATTAACAACCTAGGTTAACTGCCTAAACGCAATGATTCAGAACATGGGCGAGGTCGCACTCCAAGGCGAGGTCGCACTCCAAGGCAAGGTCGCACTACAAGGCGAGGTCGCACTACAAGGTGAGGTCGCACTCCAAGGCGAGGTCGCACTCCAAGGCGAGGTCGCACTCCAAGGCGAGGTCGCACTCCAAGGCGAGCATGGTCCAGTCGTTGAAACAGCCACACGGTATAAACACAGATGAACTTGGACGAAATCCCACTCCATGATGAGGTCACAAAAAAAGCAGACAAACTTTGTTATGTCGTCAAGACAGCCATACGTTGCCGCCAGGGACGAAACTGCCCAAAACCGACCAGGAACTTGGCCACCTCCTGTCGAGGTCAACAGGTAAACCATCCCCGTCGCCGCTCCACTAGTACTACAGACATCTCAGTGAAACGTCCACAACTGACTCAAGCTGCTCCCTTACTGACTCCGCAGTTGCTGGATTATTGACTCCAGCTACTGACTCCTTTTATTAACTGATACTGACTGAAACTACTAGTGTTAGGCCGAGACGGGACAGACGTCAACTCACCTTTAAATAAAAACAAAACTGGTTAACAGGTAGAACAACCGAACCAAAGGAAACAATCAGAGTTCGATTGTTCCAACACAAAACACTGACGGACCGGACCTAGAATATATATATATATAATATCTATATATATATATATATATATATATATATATATATATATATATATATATATATATAGGTTGAAAGCAAAGCAAAAATTTTAAATCTTTGATGACATGACTAAGGCTAGAGGACATGCATTCCATTTTCGAAATAAAATATCACCTATTTATGAACGTCAGTAAATTTAAAGTTAATATTTATTTAACTGAGTTCATTAGCATCTATGAACTTCGGAGGCTAGTGAAATTTAGCCATGAGACTTTAAGAAATGCCGTTTAACAATTGAATTGTATTTTGACTAAATATAATTTTCCAAGCGTTTTATTATGAAAATATATAACATTCTATAAAAATTCCCCAACTAAACAAGGACAGGTTAAGCATTATTTTTAAGAAGGAAAGGAAGTTGAGTAGCAATGTGGGTTTAGAAATATCCAAAATGAAAAGACTGAGAACGAACCCCGAATACCTTCTTCTTCTGAAATTAGCCTGTGGAGGACCGTGTGGCTCACTTCAAAGCGATGGGACTCCTGCTTCCTTTCCCACGGACTTTCTTGCAAAATTCATGACAAAGATATCAGGTAGGCTCTTCCAACCACGCCCAGAACGGTGCCATCAAACACCACGCCCTCACCGCCCACCAATAGCACGCCGTGCGAGAGGACATCGTAAAAAACACGGAGATAATCTGAAGAGCCTCCGATCAGCGACGCCTACGCCTCCTTGAGGCGTTATTCATTCTTGAACAAAAACCCCTCCTAAATACGACACAGGAACCCTTCCTGCTGCCCACCTGTACAAGTAAGGCCCAACGCCGCCCCCCATCCCCCCAATATTGAAGGGGATGGCAGAAATACCAGGAGTGACGTCACCACGGTCGCTGCCAATGAAAACCCAGCTCCAGGTGCCGCAGCACACCTGGGAAGGTCAACGCGCCTCGAGCGTTTCCGACAACTGGCCGCCAGCAAATGAAAAGTCAAGTATATCCCCCGGGTCCTGTAGGAGCATCCGTGAGCGCCCGCACGATCATGTATAAAGAGAAGGACTCGCCACGAAGATTTTACGGGCTGCTCGGAGAGCAAGAGCCCGTGCTGACACAAGGTCAGCTTAATAAAAAACAACAACAACAACCACCAAGATTCAGTCCTCCAGCAACCATCGCTGTGATAATGCCCTGGCAGATCTGGGCGAAACGCCGCGTCATGAGAGAGAGAGAGAGAGAGAGAGAGAGAGAGAGAGAGAGAGAGAGAGAGAGAGAGAGAGAGAGAGAGAGAGAGAAAACTTGTAGTAGCAGTAATAAAGATAATTCAATATGACTATACCGGACTTGACGATCCCCTTTAGCATAAGGAAGATAAAAAAGACTATACAAAATTAATGGAGCTGATGCAGCAATCCTTTTTAACAAGACTTGTTTAAAGAGGGTCTACTCCCAAGATATAGAAAATAGATACTCATTATTATTCACGAATAACAAGCTTAACTAAAATTTTTAGGATATTAACATTCATCATAAACGCATGAAATACAGATGTTTCCTGAATTCAAGTGTAGAGATCGATGTGCAAAGGCATCATCATATTATGACACCAAGTTATCGCAGAAAATTGTATCAAAATAATGTCTTCAATTCTCCGTATACTCTAAGGCGGCCACATGGACAACATGCAGTCCTCTCTCCACATAACATTTTTTCAAAAGAATTGTAACCATAAGCAAGTCGTGAGCGCCATTTATTGGCCACCGTAGAAAATCAGAGCAAATATTCCAACTACATCTTCAAAGAGCCAGCTAGATTATCTATATGACAATCATTCCCTCATTATTCAAGATGTTAATTGATTTGAGATAACAAAATACAACATCATTTGGAAATAAATATTTCATAATAGGGAAAAATTGCACTAAATTTATCACCCATAACAAAACATATTAATGAATATCCAAACATACCGATATTATCAAATTTAACACCGCATTCTAGACAAGGATACTGCATTTCTGAGCATAAAATAATAAACAAAATATTATTGACATAAAATCTATATTACTGACCTAATTTAGATAATAAACTATCTTTAATTCATAAACTTTCAAAGCTGCATAGATTAGCAGTTCCGACAACTCTGCTGTTTGTTAGCGTTCTCATACGTAAAGGTTTTGCCATGTTTTACTTTAAAACAATACATGCAGGAAACAAATACAATTAACATTTGAGGGAGGGGAATCCTATGAAAATAGACCCATGAGTAGGAGGAATACCTTATCATTATTTACGTAATCAATGTCCTTCAGGATTGAAAAACTATGAAATTGGTGTTTAAGATATAATCCTAAACTTATCATAAACAATTCATTTGCAGATTCCGTCTAAACTCACCTGTTGAAATTGATGACTAATTTATCATAATTTTATGACACCAGAACATCTAAAAAGTATCAGGCAAAGCGTAAGGAAGAAAGGACTATTGTGGTAATAAAAATATGAATTGTCACATTGCGGCTGAAGTTAGTGTATGATGACAGACAAGTTGGAATAACAAGCGTTCTTTAAAGCAAATTACCCTATAATTAAAAGCATTTTAAACTTGAAAATAACTATAATTCATCATTGATTTTGTTCTGAAAGACTTCATTGATATTATTATTGGCTGTAAACATTCTTTCTATTTTCCATAATTACTGAGAAATACCGTTCATTAATTTTACAGTATTTAAAGGATTAAGACAAAAGCTTTGGTAATGGCATCCTAATGTTATTAATCAGTAACATTCTGCAATTGCAATGTAATGTAATATTCGTCATTGGGGGAATTGTAAGCTGCCTTTTATCCATTTCGAAAGGATGATCAATTTGTCTTACAAACATAACCTTAGGCTATAGCATTGTTTGTCATTAACCTTGGTTTGATTGCAACATTGGGTTATGTCAAGGACATTGAAATCTATTGCAACTTCTCAAGAATTTGTGATCAGAATGCCAATATAATGCATTTTATCCAGCTTGAATGAAAAGTTTCTTAGCCAAGGAAAAAATCTGAAGGCTACAGCCTTGCTATTATATATATTGGCAAAGTATGCCTTTGCTTGAAATATTATTATTGCAAGAAAAGAACGGCAGGATGCAACTTCCTATGACTATTGGATATAAGTAGCACATTAATTTGTATTGTATCAACTCTGAAGGAGAAATCAGTATGCCTTCTAAAAAAATTTCCAAAAGGTTCGTCTTAGTATTTAAATGAATTATACCGTGCTTGCATTACTGGAATAATGCACTAAAGTTGCAATATACTCCAATTTTCGAAAACATTTTCTGCATAACTGATAAATTGTCTTGCTGTTTGGAATGTTATGAGTTTCCTTGCAACCTTCTATTATTACATATAAATTGCAATATGCTGTGATTCCTAATGCATATTTGTCTTTAGAGTACCAGCAGACCTCTTTTATTCAGCTCAATGCTTCAACAGTTGTTTTTGAACTCCTGAAATGCAACAGGCAACATTTTATGCCATTTGAAGTAAAAAAAAAATTTATTCCTTTAAAGCAACAAGTCTATATGTGTGTTATTTTCAAGAATTTGTTTTCTTGTAACATTGCGGCATTGGAAACCTATTTTAATTAAAGCGAATTATTCATGCAAGCAAGTCATTTAAGACCAGAAGACTTTATTTTATCTCATTTCAAAGTAAACCCGGTATGCTCCCAAAAAAAATAATAGAAATATCCCAGCTATGTTAACGAATTTTTCCTTGTTTTCAACAGTCTCGTCTTGCAAACAAATGACAAAATAATGTAAGTTGCGCGCATTAATTATTAGATGTCCAATAAACATAATTTTATCTTGTTAGAATGAAAGACGATATATTGTGCTTCTTGGACAGTTCCTGAGGGCACATTTAACTTTGCTACTTTGACGAATGTTGCGTCGCTCGCAAAACTACTGTATTGTCCTTGTTATTAGCATATTGCACACTGCACCTCAGTCTGGGGCATTTCTGTTAGAGTGGGTATTTATTGTAATTTATAAACGCCTTCTGCAAAAGTAGTTGTAGAATGAAAAAATTTCATGACCTGTTCATGAGTTTCTTTCGTAATTTCATGATTCAGGTCTAAATGTGTATTTGTCCAAAAGTCTTGATTTAGTTTCATATACATGAAACTCAACTGTAATGGGCAAGTGATTATGGGGAGGTTTCATGTGTTCAAACGTTAGAATGCGCTTCAGTTTGAGTTCAGTTTCAGCTTCCTAACTAAACCAACCATAATTGGGGATTTTCCACCAATTGTGTTATGAAAGTATAAGAAAATGATCCATTAATGACTATCATCATCACCTAGATATAAATTCGTAGTAATTATTTTTTTAAATATTAAACATTCTATTGCAGCAAATTACAATCATGGTTTGATTACGATATTCTGATTCTACAGTGGCAAAGACAGTATTGATATTGTCTCAGTTTCTTGAACACACACATACACACATACATACATAACATACATATAGATATATATATATATATATATATATATATATATATATATATATATATATATATATCTATATATATATATATATATATATATATATATATATATATATATATATACATATATCTTACACGCTTTTATCAAAATACACAAATTGGAAACCCTTACCTGTTGTCAATGGTGCCCTCTGTCTGCAAACATGTCATTAGGCTATTAAGATCACGTAAACACAAAAATATACTATTTATTACCCAAAGCAGATGAATATAAAATAGAACAAAATGATTAATAAGTCATAGTGATAAAAACCCAAGTCTGCCCACAAAGAAAACTAGTAAGTTATCATTCTACTCTCCTGGCTAAGAATTCACTCCCAGACTCAGAATGTCAATCGTTTCATTGTATTAGTCAGGATAGAGAATCCCGTCTCTAATATCATGGAATAGAACCCATCTGTAATAAAGAGCAATAATATATTGGATAAAAAGATACACTTCACACATCACTCTTTTCAAAAGTAATATTAAGTAAAAGAATGTATTTCACACTTCTCTCTCTTTTCAAAGGCAACGGTTTTCTAAGTCCTACAAAATATGTGCCATACCTTTAAGATGGGGTTTTTCTCCCGACACCTGGCATTTACCAAATCGACCTCTTTCTTCTCACAAAAGGAATGTGCCTCTTGCAAGTGCCTTGGTCGATTAGACCTGTGACATCCCTACAAACGAATGTACATACTCGACACACCCCAAACTGCCTTGACGACAGTGCGAACAGCCTCCAGATTAAAATGCTTATGTATCAGATTCCTTCATTCAAGAAGGCTGCCTCTACAGCTCAATCTGTCTCCAAGCAAGACATGATATGTAATTCACTAACACATTACACACTTGTAAGATGGCTCGGGCACCTATGTCCTTAGTGCACTCCTGTCGCACACCACATCAGCAACTAATGCACAATGTATCAATTTACCACATGACTTAGGGCTACCTCCGTAGCTGGAGCCCTTGTGCTTCACCGAATGCACAAAAGTTTAAGAACTCCTAGCACACAAATTGTGATCAGTATAACACCTAACATGATCATTAATATTGGTATTGTGTAACGCTCATTGAAGAAAAATTCGTCTTCGTCACTATCCTCCAGCGGCGGGACTGTAACAGTCTCCACTGTAGGCGGAATTCGAACCTCCTCATTGTTTCCATGTAAGTGTTTATGAAACACTTTTGTGGACGAGTTGTAGACACAGGTCGAGTGCGTAAACCAACTCGAAACAACTCAGCACGCGCCATTATTCAGCATCTGCGACCCTCGTGAGTGTATCCAACACCCTCTCGTCGCGAAACTGTAGATTCGACGTTTCCTACTGAAGGAAACGTGGTCACCACCCCGTTGTCAAGGAAATATCCCGTGACTTCTATGCAAGTGCTACTCGCACCCGCCTCATCAAAGATTGTAGACTCCTGATTTATCGCAGAACGTATCCTGAGACGATATATTGAAGACATCTCATCCTTTGCAAAGGCAGTCCATAGAAACGCCATTCGTGTGTAGACCTGACTCGACCTTTGGTACTGTAGAACGAAGTCGTTTCCATTGCCACCATCACGTAAAGTTGGGAATTCTCTAAAGTCATTGTGTGTCCGTATTTAAAAGGTCTACATGGTCATAAAATAACTAAAGTCTTGCTTTACCCCATAAATCCGTCATTAATTAATATACTCAATCTATTAATCAAATATTGAAATTTCCTCACTAAGCAAAACATAATCTTTACCCACTGAATCCTCACAAATAATCCCATATCTGACAAACACACTATCAAAAGAAAACCCATAATGCCTAACAGCAAAAACCCCTTTTATTATTTATATAACTAACCTCCATAAAATATAATGCCGAACACCCATTCTATCTAACACACATACCCCGACAAATTATATCTCTCATCTAAAATAGAAATGCTATTTGGAGCTTAACCCCAATTATGACATCTCTCGTAAGAAAAGAAAAAAAGAAAAAAGGAAAAAAATAAGATAATAATAACAATAATAAGTGAACTTTCCCCCATTACACAGGGCATATAAGAGATAAAGAAACATATATAATTCAATATCTTTCCCAAAACGGAATATGTACCGTTATGGAATTTGCTACCGCAACAATCCCATCGACCAGAAACGACCGGAAAAGATCCCCTTACATGATACATTTCCGTGGAATGCCATAATCAACATCTACGAGAATAGTGCAAATCCTCAAGTAATCAATTCCAGAGGGAAAAATCCGCAACCGGATTCATTACAGCATCATTAGCAAAAAATCCACCTGTGAACACCTCAGGTACTTCGAACTGCAGCATAGTCAGACTCACAACTTCAGAAACTCATGATTCTCAAATAAATGTTCTATACTGAAACCACATCAGCACATTTCACAAAATTATCTCCAGGATATGACTAAGGTGCTCAAAAATTGTCTCAAAGACATAACTCTCCCAAACGATACTGCCCAATTATATAAAAATTATTACCTATTCGGGATAAAAAGCTACGGTAAACTCACAATTCCATAATTATATGCCACCAAAAAAATAACCCACTGGTGAACATAAAAAATGCATCATCTCCATAGAACCATAATGCAGTAATGCCACTCGCCTCCAATTAGTTACAAAACCAAAAAGAACCACAGAACCCCTTTCTTGGCTCGTAAAACCCCAAAAATTCAACTCCAAAAATCATAACCATACAAAAAAAAAAAAAAAATCATCCAAAAAATTGTCCTTAAGTCATAACTCCCCCACGACAGTACCCGAATTATATAAAACCCCAATGTCACCTATTCGGCTCGTGAAACCACAAAAATTCAGCTCCAAATATCATACACACAGGAATAATCACATGTTTATCATCATGTTTCTCAGCTAAAACAAAAATTTGCCGTATTTCAACAACTTCCCACGTAAAATATTAACCCCGAAATCCTACACCAAAACGCCACAGATTTGCGCATAATAAGAAAAAAAACAGTAGAAGGAAATAAAAGAGAAAAAAAAACGTAAAACCATTCCGCCACCAAATTGCAAAAAAACAGACAGCAAGAAAAAAAAGAAAAAAAAAATGCAATTGCGCGACAATATATTAATCACCACAACCAATTCTTTTCAATTTCAAGATATATGTTAACCTCGACCGACCTGTTTTTTCCTCTAAGACTACAAATCTGTTTCCAATTTTCTCTCCAATGACTTTAAAAGGACCTTCAAACTTCAGGCCTAATTTGTAATTTAGTTCATTTCTCACATTAAGTTTTAAAAATACCTTGTCTCCGACATTGATCTTGGGATCAGACGTTTTACTATTACTCTTCTGTACCATATCTCTGGCTGTGGATTCGAGATTACAGCTGAGACAAGCATGTCTCTCTCTCGCTGTGGATACCAATGCCTCGATCGTATCCTCCCCATGATGAGGTATAGTTAGCAAATCAAATGTGCCTCGTACTGGACAACCGAACAAAGCTTCAAATGGGGACATTTTAATGGAATCACTAACCATAGTGTTAATATTATGTCCAACAACATTAACAGATCTGTCCCAATTCTTATCATTACCATCTACAGTTTTCCTGAGAGCCTCGAGTACTTTCCTGTTTGCTCGTTCACACAACCCATTAGCCTCGGGTCTGTATGGAATAATTGTTACTTTCTGTATCCAATGACTTCAGCCAAACATTCCAAGATTTTGTTCACAAATTCTCTACCATTGTTGGTTAATAGAACTTCAGGTGAGCCATATCTGCAAATGATACCATTGAAAAATGCTATGGCTACTTCTTCGGCCGTTTTATGCTTAAGTGGGAAAATTTCTATTATCCTTGTAAGTTCATCTATTATCACTAACAAGTACTTGTTCGCATACCTAGACTCACAAAAATTCCCCAGGATATCCATATGTATTCTCTGAAAAGGTCTACTCGGTATAGGATACGATCCTAATTTGCATGAAGTTATCCTTGCAGGCTTACATGCATTGCACACCATACAATTCCTCACAAAATTTTCCACATCTTTCCCCATGTTTTTCCAAATGTATTTAGAGCGAACCTCATCATACGTTTTTTCTATTCCCAAGTGTGGACTACCGAACCTGCAATGAACTAAATCCAAAACCACTGGAATTAGGACTTTCGGAATTACAATCTGTTTCGTATCTCCTTTACCTTCACTGGTTCTCAATTTATATTTAATTTTCCTAACCAATAGATTACCTTCTAACTCTAAACCCGAAAAAGGCAACTTATAACGTTTCCTAACTAATTCCCCTCTAAGAAACGCTTTTGCGTCTGCTAGAATCTCGTCTTCATCTTGCCTTTGCTCTATGAGAGGTATATCCCATTGTATGGCCTCGCTAGTGACTTGCGCGTCTTGGAATCTTTCCGTGTCGTGAAAACTCCTACTGAGAGCATCTGCAACTACGTTAAATTTGCCCTCTATATATTTGAGCTTTGCATCAAAATCTCTGATAGTTAAAAACCATCGCTCTTTTAGGCGACAAATTGGGTTTATTAAAAAGATCTAATAATGGCTTGTGGTCTGTAAGAACTTCTACTTTATTCCCCATCAGTAAAAATTTAAAATGAACTAAGCTCGACACTATTGCAAAGGCTTCTTTATCTATGGTGGCCATGGATCTTCCGTTGCTGCCCTTTGTCCTGAAGTTCCTGCTATAAAAAGCTATGGGATGGAATTTCCCATCAAGCTTTTGCATAAGGCAAGCACCTATACCTTCCTGGCTTGCATCAGTCACTAATGTAAAAGGTTCGCTAAAATCTGGAAACTTCAAAACAGGGGGATTCATTACTGCATCCTTGAGCTTTTGAAAACTCTCCGCCTAGGGTTTCTTCCATTGAAATTGAACATCTTCCCGCAATACATCAGTTAGGGGAGCTGCTATATTAGAGAACCCTTTCACAAACCTCCTAAAGAAACCGGCGATACCCAGGAATGACTTAATCTCTTTCTTTGATCTGGGGGTGCGAAAATTCGCTATTGCTTTGACTTTATCGTCATTTACTCTAACCCCTTCCTTAGATATGATGTGGCCTAGATATGTGATCTGCTTTTTCAAGAACGAACACTTGGCTAGCTTAATTTTCAACCCCGGTAATCTAAGCCTTCTGTAAGCACTTCCAGGTGTTGCGCGATCGTGTCTGTTGCGACCAGGATGTTATCCATATACACAAAAACATTTTTGCCCAATAACCCTTGCAAAACTGTGTTCACCAACCTGGTAAAGGTCATCGGACTGCCCAATAAACCGAAAGGCATTCGGGTAAATTCATAGTGTCCCTTGGGCACTGAAAAAGCGGTATATTCCTTGCTACTTTCACTAAGAGGGACCTGTAAAAACCCCTGCGCCAAATCAATTGAGCTATAAATATTATGTATCCTGATTTCAACAAAAAGATCTGGTATGCACGCGACTGGATAGCGGTCAGGGCAGGGATTGTCTTTTCATTTAAACGTCTAAAATCGACGCATACACGGACAGAACCGTCCTTTTTAGGCACCGCTAACAAGGGAAAGTTGTAAGGAGACACACTAGGTCTAATGATTCCTTCTTCTTCCCATCTATTAACCTCTTTCTCTGTCTGTTCTCTGATTTTGAAAGGTATGCGATATGCAGGAATATAAATAGGGTTTGTGCCACTCTCATTATTTACCTTATGCCCTAACACATTAGTCAACCCCAATTTATCACCTTGTAAGGCTACTGTATACCCAAATTCTGCCAAGAGCCCGCTTATCGCTTCAACGTGTTCGCTATAATCTGCATTAGCTAAATGTTCTCTAAATATTCGTTTCCTTGATTGCATTTCTGCCTCCGAAAACTCAGATTTCCCCTCTACAATAGCCACTGAACCACTATCACAACCCCAATCTTGGAAATCCAATATATATGTATTCTTCTGGTATCTCCTAACTGTATCATCACAGTTTAGTAATTCTAACCAAGTAAACCCATTCTTGGATACACTGTTCACCAATGCCGTGCTAATAACCCCTCTAAGCTTCTCGCTATTTTCAATAACACACACATCTGTGGTTTCTCATTTCCTTCAATTTAACTTTTACCATAGTCTTTGATCCAGGTAGTAACATAATATCTTTGGATAAAACACCTCTATATTTGTGGTTAGTATCTCCCCTTTCCACCACCCCATACACATTACCAACCTCAGTATCATCCCTAGCATTGTTAGTATCAGAAATAACATCAATATTAGTATCAACATCAACATCCAAAGTATCATCACCACCACTGTTATCACCGTGAACTCTGATAGAACCCCCGTAATCATTTCCTATATCAGCAACGTGGGTTTTAATATTACCTTTCTCCGTAACACTCGTATCACCACCATTAATATCACCGAGCACATCTCCTTTTTTCAATAACCTCCATATCCTCCGATCTAATCACGTCCTCATAAGGCAGAAAAACACCAGGAATCCTGACTGTTATCCCATTAACACCCGCATGGATCGAAATCTTGTGTCTTCTACAAGCAGGATGACCCAGCAAAAGTCTGTTGCCCAATGCAATTCCTTTCATTACCAAAAATGGTTCTGTTAGTACTCTGTCACTGAGAGTAAACTGTATTTGAACACAACCCAGGGTATTTAATCTATGGGCTTGCGCATCACACACTGTCTCCGTTGAGGGTTGCAAAGGGTAATTGGAAAACATGGATTGATACAAATTATAGTCCTTTAAATTTATAGACGCACCCGAGTCTATAAATATTGGGATATCCACATCCCCTACTGTTCCATAAACTATAGGCCTGGGTTCTGGGGCGTCCCCCATGAGACCATAATGGCACGTACCAATCACCTGTACCCTTTTTGTGGATTGGGCTTCCAAAAATTTTGCCAATCCCTTTGCCCTCTGGTTTGACCTGCCTTGGAAGTTCTCACATTATAATTACCAGAACCTTGAGGTGTAGGCCTCGCATCTCTACGTATCTGAGACGGACAAGATTGCCAATAATGATCGGTACTCTTACACATTCCACAATATTTAACCCTACACAATTTCTTTGGATGCCCTGGTTTATTGCAGTTGAAACAGCGCAACTGCTATTGCTTATGATCGATCGATCTTTTGTTATATTCAACTTTTGCACACAGACGGGGAGGAGAAAATTCTGTCTCTTTGCACTCTATCCCTCGGGCCTGTCCTATTAAAAATTGTACTATCTTCAGTGGGACATTTAGACATATGTTTCTCAATTTGGGCATAAAATAATTCTTCGTCTGAAGTAGGTTCAATCTTTTCATCAAAGCTATTCACTATCGCATCCGGTACATTGTGCAAGAGCAGGGAAAAATAGATCAGTTTATGAACGTTCTCAAGAGAGACATTACTCTCTGTAACCCATTTAGATGTTTTCAATTTTCCTACCCAAACCGCCACTGCGTCAAAAAGTTTTGAACTATGTTCTACGAGGCTATTAGTGCCCTTCCGTAGTTTATAAAGACCCCAAAGGTCCCTCACCATATCTCCATGTTCCTTTGAGCCATAAGCTGTTTTCAAAAATGTTTGCAAATCCGTCCAGGTACGACATTTTGTAAATTGGAAACTCCTGCAATGGTGGGAGAGATCTCCTCTATTGAAATCTAGCAAACCTTTGCCTCTCTAAATGCCTCTATATCATGTGTTATATTCTTTCCAGCTTAATAATTATTCACCCCTTCAATGAAAATTTGCACAGGTTGTGATAAAACGCCATCTACCATCCCTCTGAAAGGACTCACGCCCACACTCACGTTTGTTACGTGATGTAGCAGCATTGTGGTACTCTTAGTACCCGCCATCTTTCTCTCTTTCCGGAAGTTCTTTTGTTCTATAAGATTCCCCGATCTCAGTAACATCAATGTATTTATATACACAAAACCCAATCCAGAAAAATTAATACAAATTTTCGCCCAATAATGGATAACAAAAAACAAACACGCCCCGCGCCCAGTATATCATCCCACTAAAGCAACAACAACAAAAAAAAAAAATAGGGAGGGTATAGAAAAAGAAAAAAAAAGGTGCAGAACGCTTACTAAGCGATCCAACCCGGCGACACCAGACTCACACACACCAACTCTCACCTCCCTCTATCTCTCTCTCTCTCTCGTTCTCTCTCTCTCTCTCAGGGCGTGACTCGCAACAAAAACCCCCGTGGCTCACAACAAATTACCATGTCCCGTCGCATTTCGATTTTCGAGACAAATCAACAACACGCTCACAAACATTACCATGTCCGTCGAATTTCGAGAGACATCAAAACAAAAACGCCCCTTCGAGTAAATTCGCCACAAACCAAAAAGAAAAGAATACAAACAACAAAAAAACAACAACAAAATTTTTAAAAATAAAAGATAAAAAGGAAAAAATAGGAAAGAAAGCTTGAAAATACACTCACATCTTCACATCACTGGAAACCGAATTCGTATACGCACAGCGAATATGCGTAGCCTGTTCACCACACTCGTGAAACACTTTAATATGTCGAAAACTAAACTTTTTCCCTTCATGTTTTAAAACACTGGTTTTCATGAATCACAAGATGGCCGGTGCCAGAGATACCCAACGCTGGTCCACACCCAAACTTTTGAATCAGCAAAAAGAGCCCCGAGTTGCCTGTGACATGATTATAACCCCTTTTCCTACCAAAAAATCTATGTCTAACTAGTCACCAGTCTCTTCATTAGCATACCTACAGCTTATAAAATATATAAAAAGCTTCTTAAACCACCTGCCACCACTCTTACACCATTTTATCAAAACTACACAAATTGGAAACCCTTACCTGTTGTCAATGGTGCCCTCTGTCTGCAAACATGTCATTAGGCTATTAAGATCACGTAAATACAAAAATATATTGTTTATTACCCAAAGCAGATGAATATAAAATAGAATAAAATGATTAATAAGTCTTAGTGATAAAAGCCTAATTCTGCCCACAAAGAAAACTAGTAAGTTATCATTCTACTCTCCTGGCTAAGAATTCACTCCTAGACTCAGAATGTCAATCGTTTCATTGTATTTGTCAGGATAGAGAATCCCGTCTCTAATATCATGGAATAGAACCCATCTGTAATAAAGATGCATAAGATAATATTGGATAAAAAGATACACTTCACACATCACTCTTTTCAAAAGTAATATTAAGTAAAAGAATGTATTTCACACTTCTCTCTCTTTTCAAAGGCAACGGTTTTCTAAGTCCTACAAAATATGTGCCATACCTTTAAGATGGGGTTTTTCTCCCGATACCTGGCATTTACCAAACCGACCTCCTTTAATTGACACCATACCCTCATAGATATATGGCTTAAAAGCCTCCACACTGCTAAGCCACTCACTGCTTGAGGTTACATTTCCACTGGTTGCTAAACATTCAGCTTGTTTAGTTTCATTCTACTCTGGAGTCTGATTCTTTCCCACACTGCTCTTCGTAGTTTGTTTCACCTGGTCACCTTTCACTTGACCAACTGGCTTTGACAGCTGTTGATTCCGGTAACACTCTTGACTGAAGTGTCCTGCTCTTCCACACTTGAAACAGACAACATTAGGTTTCTGTAACTGCCTTGAAAAATTGGATGAGGATTTCACATTAGTTTGCTGAGGTGTATTACCTTGTGTACTCTTGGTAGTATCACTTGTAAGTTTCCCATTAAATTTGTGCCTGTTATTTGGATAAGACTTAAAACCTTGGCGTTGTTGACTCTGGTACTTGACATTGTAATGGTGTTTACTGCTAATTATATTGTAATCTTCACTCAGTGTAGCAGCTTTGTCAAGTTTCTTCCCCTCTCTCTCTCTCTCTCAAATAGGCTCTTCAATGTTCAGGAATTCCCTTAAGATACTGTTCGAGAACAAGTGATTTCTCTAACTCATCAAAAGTTTTAACTTTAGCAGCTTCTAACCAACGTTTAAAACACCTTCTCACTTTGTAAGCAAAATCTAAGAATGTTCCCTTCTCATCCTTTCTTAAATTCCTGAATCTTTCATTGTAGTACTCTGGGGTCATCTGGTAAACTTGTAGCACACTGTGTTTAAGTACCTTGTAGTCTTTACACTGATCAGCTGTTAAGGCTAGATAAGCACTTCTCCCTTTACCAATTAAGACACTGTAGAAAAACTGACCATTTATCTTCTGGCCATCCCATGCCTAAAGCCACTTTCTCAAAGTGATCAAAAAACTCATCTGGAGCTTCTTCAGTAAACTTAGGGATTAACTTCTGTACTCTTACTACATCAAATACAGGGTCTTGATTACCTTGGTTAGGGTTAGACGGTGTTAGAGGTAAAGTGGATCTAGCTCTTATCAATTCCATCTCCCTTTCAAACCTTACTCTTTCTCTTTCCCCTTCTGCTGCTTTTTCTTCTTCTCTTTCTCTTCTTTCTTGTTTTTCCCTGTCTATTCTTTCTCTTTCAGCTTGCATTCTTTCTCTTTCAGCCTGCATTTTTAGCTTAATCAAATTCTCTTCTGCTTCAATGCGTCTAAGCTCTAACTCTGCATCACTTTTCTCTTTCTTTTCTGCTTGCTTATTCATAAGATCAGCACGTGCTACATTCAACAACTCTTGAGCCAATTCTAACTCATCTTCATCAGTTATTCTACCAGAGTTTATCAATGATTCCATAGCAATACATCTTATTTGTACCTTTACCATACTAGTAGACATATAACCACCACATGCCACTGCTAAAGCGCTCCACTGTGCCTTAGTCAGAGTGGTCTCACATAACACTTGGATGGAAGGGCTGTTGAAAATTCCTGAACCTTGAACCGAGCCATTTTCCTCTGAATTATCAACTTACAATTCAATACAATAAATGCAAAACCAAAACTATATGGTCTCACTCCTAACAAAATATATCCCTAACACCACCAGTATATACTAGAGTGATAATGAAATCTGTTTTCCCTGGTCTCTGGGCACCATTAATACTTGTGACGAAGTGCCAAGTATCTGGTTACTACACTTACCATTCATTAATTGTTACCTCACAACAGCCAGACACCTGAACCCTCATCACAGGTACTAAACGACTGAATACTCTAAAGGCAACAGCGATCCCTTAACAACTTACCAGTATTGCAGAAAATCAGACAGGTGTGAGGTAATCTTGTAAGTAATTAAATTAATCAAAGGGCATCACTCCATCAACAACTTTAAAAGTCTAAGTATTTCCCTGATTTCAGAAGTCTAAGTACTTCCCTGGTTCTAAGTCACTTCAAGTAAATTGAAGGAAAACAGATCAATTACCACTCTATGTTTCTGCCTAACATAAATATAATTATATGCTGGTGTGAAAATAAACACTTATAAAAATTGTAAATACAAAAATTTATTATTAAACTCAAAATATATAAGTGAAATTCACAATATCAGGGAAAATTACTGTTACTTGAAAACAAAGTAAAGTTTAATTAATTCTTGGATAAATTAAGTAAAATTAAATAAAAATCAATGTATCACAAAATTCAAGAAAATTAATTCAATTGAAATTCAAAAGTGTTAGGTAATATTTGAAATTTGGAAATTAATTCACAAGTGCTAAACAATAATGAAACTTAAAAAGAATTCTAAGTAAATGCAAATTATTTCACAAGTGTTAAATTCAATTAAATGTGCAATGATTCAGTAATGAAAATATGACTAAGTTAATTAAAATGTGAATGCATATGAAAATACATAAAAATATGGAAAATACCAAAATTGTAAATAATATCAATCACACAGAATATAAAATAAAAAGACACACTTCAATAAGAAAATGGATAAGTGCACTTCAAATGAAACAAACACAAAACACGAAAATTTGCAATGTGTAAAAATGCAAATAGTTTCACTCAAACCATTGTAACTATTAGTTATTAGATTTTACCAAACCACTGTTACTATTAGTTATTAGTTCTCTAAATCATCGTAACCATTAGTTATTAGTTGCAACTAATAAAAATATAACACACTTTACCTTCTTGGTATACCAATTTTCTTTCTTTGCTGCAGCTTGTTTCACACTTTCACAAAACCAGGCGCCGTTACACACACAACGTTTGTTCAGATTCCACAAAAAGCACTAAATAACACTAAATAAACTCTAAGAAATATCAAATCTGAAATCTACAAGTTATGAGTGACCAATTTACGTTACGTTAATATAATATCAAGTATGTCGAGGGAGAGAGAGAGAGAGAGAGAGAGAGAGAGAGAGAGAGAGAGAGAGAGAGAGATAGATGTCTGAATGCAACGCGGTTCTAAGATGTAATGATAACCTCTTCTTTGTATGGGTACTTCAAGAGCTTGACGGGTTCAAAACGTTCTGGGACACGTGAAAGATGATGCAATCTTCTAGAAACTTCTAAATAGTGATGTAAGTTTACAGAAAAACTGTGAAATCTGCACATGGTTTCGGCAACGAAGTACGCATATGAAACCATTCTGCTCAACAAAGACACGACTCGATCGAAACAGACTCGAGCGAGCAAGATGATTGACATGTTTTTAAAAGCAACATGGAGACTCGAGTTCCTCTAATCTAGAGGCGATGAAAAGTAATGAAAACCATTCTATCTTGGAACGGACAAAGCAAATCTCTCTCTTTCTTTACTATGTTACATATTTTTACATTATGTTATGCGAAATCTGGACACACATTTTAAACATCCAAATTCTAAGCTAGCTAGGAATCTGGAAAAATGTTGCAAACTCTATATATAACATTTTATACAGTCAAAGAGGGGATATATGCATTTTGAAAGTAGCAATATATAATAATATATATATATATATGTATATATATACTTATTTATTTATATGTATATAGGTATATCTGTGTGTGTGTGTACCGCCTTCCAATGGCACCTTCTGAACGAGACTGATAATCGTCCTAGAGACACCTGGTGGCAGTCGTCACAATATAAGGGCCAGGGCATATTGAGAAATGTCTTGCGAACTAATCGTCCGTGTTAGGTTTTTTAATGGCGGGACCATACCATTTTTTTTTAATTTATTCTAATCTTAAATGATAAGATCTGAATACCGAGGCAGCTAGAGGAGTGTACCATCATTTCTCGACGATCTATAATTTTCCTGATCTATTTGATCGTTAGAATGACCGTCATTCATGAAAACCTGGGCGGCCGCTCGAGTTGTTTAGTTATAGAGTGATGTGAAGAGCAGTGTGGAAGAGCCCTTCCAACAAAAGCAGTCATGGCACTGAGCTTCAGTGAACTTTCAGGTTGCTCACCCCGAACGTAAATGCAGAATTCAAGCTGGATCCTTTCGTTAGCACTTCCGTCTCCAAATGCCCCAAAGGAACGAAAGTTGTTTTCCGTCTCTTAATAAGGCCAGTTTCTTCGTCTCCCACAAACAATTTGGTGCATCTTGGAATTTGTTGAAGCCGCCATGTGATGAACTGTATCAAAACTTTATCGGTTACTTTTTACTTTTCCTGTGATATATGTTTTATTTCATTACTCTAGGGATTGTTAGGAAAACAGAAACCTCCATTATTCATATTAATAATAATAATAATAATAATAATAATAATAATAATAATTGGTTAAAAGACCCTCTTTTAGGCGAATACTGTTAAAGAGAATGGCAGATTTAAGCGAATTGATTATATATATATATATATTATAATTATATATTAGATATATATATATATATATATATATAATATTATTATATATATATATATATCTTATAATCCGCTTCTATGGTTCAGCGATGTTTCTGAGTAACTGGCCAATATTGGGATTTTCTAAAAATGATAAAAATGCTGAAGGTGATCTTTTATTTGATTAAAACAGAATTCTCGTATACTGGTATTATTAACAGCATAGGATTTCAGGTCCAGGTCAAGCAGGGGTCGTCGTCAGTGCCGGTATTATTCCGCAGACGTAGTTCAGTTCCAGACCGGGTCGTCTTTGGTCTACAGCTGCGTTGATGCTGGTATAGCTGGTATTCACGTTTAGGCCAGTCAAAAAGGCCGAATAAGGAAAAAATTCATGGAAAGCTGGAACAAGCTTCATTATCTTTGTAATAAGGTACTTAATAACATATTAATTTTGCACCCATCTACCGCCCCGGATTTGGCCGCCATCTTGGAAAAATGGCGGGGAAAAACAGTTTTTTGCAAATATCTCGCCCAGGACTCAATTTATCTGAAAGTTTACAGATACATAAAATAATTGTCATAAAATTTTCTATAAAATTTTATGTATTCATTTTTTTTATTTTTTGCACCGGGAGTAAGATAATATTTGAATCTAATTTTTGCCTACCATTTGCGCCTGAAAAGCATGTGGTTATTTTTCTTGCATGCAATATTAAATAATGCTTCAAGATTCTAAGTTAACTGTAGTTCTTTTGTTTCAGGACTATGAAAACAGACCCTTAGCCTATCAGTGATTGCTATATTATGAAAAAATGTCTTCATTAAAGAAATGCTTCATTTGTGAAGGGGGACTTTCCAAGGGTGACTTGAGAAGTTAAAGAAAACGGTATGCAGACATTGATAGACTACAGCGTTAAATGGAAAGATGGAAAACAATATCAATTAAAAGGCCTGAAAAGTGTGAAAGTGCATGAAAAATGTAGGAAGGTGTACAAAAGCAAGTAGTGCTGAAGCTTTCCGGTCAAGAAAGCAACCCTCTCAAGTGCCTACAACGTCTCGGAGTCTAGTCCCAGATTTTGACTTTCTTTTAATGATTGTCTTTTTTTGTGGAAAAGAAGCTTCATATGATTTTCTGAAAAAAAAAATGCAAAAAACTTTCAAGTGAGCGTGAATCTTTTCATCGTGTAGTGACTCTTCATGTTAAGGACGCTATTTTGAAAGCGGGTGAAATGAGAAATGATGAGTGGGGCCAAACAGTAAGCCCTCGCATATCTAATGTAGTTGATTTATTTGCTGCTGAGGCAAGGTACCATTCAACCTGCATGAAAAAATTCTACCAAGCACATCCTGGGATGAAATGTGGTCGTCCCAAAAGTGATACAGTTATAGAGGCAATGACACATGCTTTTAACTACCTGGAAGAAAATAGAGAAGAATGTCAATTTACTTATAGTAAGATTTTAGAGGCATATGAGGGTGAGCTACCAACGGAAAATACAATAAAGTCTGAACTGAAAGATAGATATGGAGAAGACATTATTGTCTCGGTGAACAAAAACAGAAAGCCTGTGGTGTGTTTCCGCGACACAGGGAACAAAATTCTGACTGATGCTTGGTATGGAAAACAAAGAAGTATAGACGAGAAAGAAGAGCGACTTCGAGTAGTAAATGCAGCCGCCAAAATAATTGCTGAAGACATAAGGTCCCAGATATATGAAACTGATCTGTATCCATGTCCAGAAAATTTCTTAACTGACATGGATTCTCTTATACCAGATACCCTCAGCTGTCTTGTTAAAACTGTTGTACTGAGGAACAAGAAAGGTGATAAACAGCAAATGGGATAAGAAGTGCACAGCAATTTCACACGCTAATCTGACCGCAGCTAGACCACATTCTTTCATATCCCCTCTACAAATAGGCCTTTCTGTTCATCTCAGTCAAAAGTATGGTTTTAAGCAGCTACTGAATGTACTCTCTATCTAGGATTATGTGCTTCCTTCCTATGCTGAGGCATCACTCTTTCAAGCATCAGCTATACATCATCCAGCCAGGGAACCTCAGACTGACTCATTTACACAGTTTGTGTTTGACAATGCTAGTGAGAACATTTGTACGATTGATGGATTCAACACTTTCCACAGTATGGGAGGGATTCAGTGTGTCACGCGTTCTCCAAATTATCCTACTTCAAATCAGCCAATAAGAAGACTACAGAAGATCCCCTGTGCATCCTCTGTTGGACAATTTGGCCTTGTTCCCATTAAAGCATTTGAAAACAGAGGTGCAGGGGGACTGCTGCATATAAAAGTTAGGGATTTAGCAAATATCAATGAAGTTTCCACCAATGTGTCAGTAACAACAACAGAACTCTTGTGGCTACTTGGAAAATGGCAAAAGAATACAGTGTCCAGCATGGAATGGTTACAATGGAGAAATGTACTGCACACTTGCCATATGATGTGTCCCAGATCTTATATCTTCCCTTTACAAATGCTCCAACTACAGATTATGACACCATATACACAGTACTTAACCAAACTGTAGAGAAATGCAAAGAACAGAAACAACAAAGTTGCTTTGTAACCTTTGACCAACCCTTGTATATGAAGGCTCGTGACATTGTAGCTAAATGTGATCAAGGCTCACACCTACGTAATGTTATTGTACGCCTTGGTGGTTTCCACTTATTGATGTCCTTTATGGGTGTCATTGGCTACATCATGAATGGAAGTGGAATAAGAGAACTTTTTAATACTGCATATGCAAGTGCATCTGTTGACAAAATGTTGACTGGGCATGCTTATGCAAGAGCTCTCAGGGCACACATACTTGCACATGTTGCACTGGCTATACTAATTTTTAATGAAACTGATCTCTCTTCTGATGAACAGTTAACAATAGAAGCAAACTTACAGAAGATCGACTCTACATCGATTGACAATGAAGTGCTACAAAATGTGCTTTGCAAGTTTAATGGTGCACTGAGTTTGATGAAGAGTAAAGGTGCAACTGCAAAACTCTGGATGCAGTATTTTGAAATGGTAACAGTTTATTGAAGCAGAGTGATCAGGTAACTAGAAACTACACCGGGAAACAATTCAAAAGATGCTACCCTATTTTCATGCCAGTGGTCATTTCTTCTATGCAAAATCAGCTTAGTTGTATCTACAAGACATATTAAACCTGAAGGACTGCATAACCCAAAAGGAATATGAAGGTTATGTTCAAAAGGGTTAGTTTACAATAAGAAGGTCGGAAAAATTTTGGTCCGGCATCTGGTCTGACATGACCATTGAACAGACTTTGATGCGTTCCATGAAGAGTTCTGGTGGACTGACCCATGGTAGAGGCTCTTGGAATGCCTATCAATTTGAGGATCACATATATAATTGAGGAGTATTGTGATGTTGCTTGCAATACAGGAGAGCAGCATATAGATGCCAGAAAGGCCTGCATTTCAAGAGATAATGATCTTCAGCACTTTGTAGGTTGGTTCTTATCTCACCCACCATTTCCAGATTTTGATGGCATTATGTCGATAAGCACAGGAGTAATGGGAGATACAGAAACAAATCCTCATAATGCTTATGATGCTGGAGTAGTTTCAATGTTAAATATTTTTGGCAGTAACTTTGCAAAAGTCAAGTTTGCACGGAGGAATAGAGTCAAACCAATAGGAGCTGCCATGACAGGAGTAAAAATACGAAATGTTGCATGTCCAGTTGAAGCTGAGATGTTATTAAGAAGAATTTCATTCACCACCTGAGATGTTATTTAGAAGAATTTCATTCACCAAGAACTCACATAAACTATTCAGACTTAACTATGAGTATGAACTAGCTCCATATCCCTTGTCCATTTTTGATGAGATAGGAATGCACAAAACCAAGAAATCCATGATGTATGAACTATTTGCACCTCTTAGTGACACAAGAATTGTTGGAGATACGGTTTTTGTTATTGAATAAGGATTTCTGATGCATCGAGTTCTTTGGCAAAAAGGAGAGATGATTTCAGCCATTCTAAAGAGGTACACTGAATATGTAAAGAACCACTACAAGAGAAATGCCATTGTTATATTTGATGGATATTAAGAAAATCTAGCAGACAAAAGTACCAAATGTGCTGAGCGTGCTTGGCAAATGATTTGTTCTACCACAGACACAATGTTTGATGAAACAATGTCCGTCAAACCAAATACTAGTCAAACCAGGTTTCTTTCAAATGAGAGAAATAAGAGCCGGCTTATTGCAAAGCTCATCACTAGACTGATCAATGAGGGTTATACAGTAAAACAGGCTACTGAAGATGCAGACAGATTGATTGTTGCTACAGCTATTGAAGAATCTTCCATGGCTGAATCAGTAACAATCATAGGCGAAGATGTAGACCTCTTAATCATCCTTACAGCCTTGGTTGGATCAAGGACAAATGTATACATCTTAAAACCAGGCAGAGGAAATACAGAAAGCAAGCCGTACACACCAACCTCCATGAAATTTGGATCAGTCATCAAGGACAACATTCTCTTCTTACATGCATTTAGTGGGTCCGACACTACTTCTGCCTTTTTTAGACAGGGAAAACTTAAGTTCATAAGGCTTTAGGAAAAACATGAAGAACTAAAAGATCTTGCTGCTGTCTTTAAAGAACCATCTGCTGAATCTGCAAAGATTGCTGAAGCAGGAAAGAATTTCATTCTTCACTTATATGGGCATAATGAATGTGAATCACTTTGGCTTCTCTGCCTCCTAAATATGCAGCTGCTCGATTTCATTCCTTACGTACATATCACCAAGTGCAGAAGTGGTTGGGAAATGACTTGTCTCCAACAAATTGGGGTTGGAATGCAACTACAAAAGGATTGGTTCCAGTCACTTCAGATAAAGACCCAGCTCCACCAGACCTGCTCAACATTGTCTCATGCAAATGTGCTAAAGGTTGCATGACTGCCACCTGCATCTGTAGAAAGGCAGGATTAAAATGTTCTGTGATATGTGTTTCTTGCAAGGGGTTGTCATGTTCAAAATCTGACGTAATTGATGATGAAAAGGACTATGACGACCCCCACGATGCCACATTAGAAAACTCCTTGATGTCAAAGGGTGAAGAAACTCATGGAATAGAATAATCAGAATATATTATAGGAGGGCCAGCGACCCACTCCTAATGAAAAGTAAATACAGTTAAAAAGAAAGTGAAAAAACCTCCCTGGGGAGGTTGGTTCATGACCACCCCGCAAGGGATGAAGGTGTCAGGCAAGAGATAGATAGATAGATACATGCCAAGCTGTTATCTTATCTTACAACCATTCTACAAAAGACCCCAACTGCTTGTCATTACTTTCTTATGAAGAACAATGTAGTTCGCCATACTACCCATTACGAGAAAACCAATGCTATCCTGGAAATCAATACTTCTAATTGTGCAGCAAGAACTGGTAAAGCATTGTTTAAGTTGATAACTTCATAATTAGGGTGGATGGTTGGGTGTAAGGGTGGTAACTCTGCCAGTGAGCATTCATTGTCTGTCCTAAGTCAGAAACAAAAAGAGGAAGGACACCTATGAGACAAATTTTGGAGATTGGGAGTATAGGCAAAACAAGTTGCAAACATTTTCGTAGGCTTGGCACGAAAACGATGCGACATATCAAAATTATGCATAGAAGAGTAATTATAGGAAATTTTGCGTAAATTATTTCATGAATTGACATATTTTCTGGTAAAGTGAGTTCCAAGCGAGATATTTGCAAAAAACTGTTTTTCGCTGCCATTTTTCCAAGATGGCGGCCAAATCCGAGGCGGTGGAGGGGTGCAAAATTTATATGTTATTAAATACCCTATTACAAAGATAATGAAGCCTTTTCCAGCTTTCCATGAATTTTTTCCTTATTCAATCCCCTATTGACTGGCCTAGTTAGGTTTCGACCTCCTCGCAGGTAGTAGGAGGACTGAAGCAAAAGAGTGGGCGTGTCGGTATTTATAGCGGCTCTCATTGGAGAGTGTAAACATTCTTATCTCAAGGAGTGACTAATTCAGTCCTCAGCCATACGGTTTCAGAATTAGGTCATTCAAGACGGAAATTATCAAATATATATTTTGCATAACGGCTGTAAAAGAACACATTATTGGTTATGGAAATCAAATACCAGCCTTTCACAGACCAGGCAAGGACCATTAGGCCTAGCCAAACATTTGTTTTACATTTTTATTTTATATTTTGATTATGATAAATAAACCAAATATAAAAAAATAATTTTGCTTTTAACACTGTATACGCAAAACATATAGGCCTACAATTTTGAGTGCTAAAATAAAATCTTCTACAGACTGAAATAAATTGTTAGGCCGAGTTACAACAAAAAATGATAACACAATTATTAAAGAAAAACACACGAAAGAACAATAATAATTTTAATTTCCTTTGAACAAAGTTATCTAACTAGCCTGTCGTAATATGCACTAGCGAGTGACTCAGTTTTTTGTTTAAGAGTTAGCTAGTCGTGTGCAGGTAAAAGGTCTTGCTTTAGAGCAACCTGTAACCAATTATCAGAAACTTAAGTCTATCACTATAATACATCATGCACCTGCGCGGCCAAGCAAATAGTTGCCAGATACTGTTTGTTGAATATTTCCATATTGTATATACCTGTTGTCTAAGGCAACTGATGCAATACTTTATAACATGACTGTACCTGGCGCAACCTGAAAACAATTATCAAATATAAGGACTATAAGTACAGGCTTATTATAGTAGAAGGATCAGTTGATCCAATAATGACAAATATGCCTCCAGCTCCTCTAGAACTACTGATGAACATAGAATGTAGCTGTGAAGTAAACATGTGTGTTTCATGAATCTGTTCTAAAAAGCTTCTACCTTGTAAAGTTCACTATATGTGTCGTAGGGAGTGCATTAACTGTGCTAACATTAAAGTCTATGTAAATAATGATGATGCTGATGAGGAGGAGGATTTTGATGATTTGTAGCAGGTCTGCGATATTGTCTACAGCAACAGGTCCTTTGTTATCATTTTTGTATTGTATGAATAATGATTCTATTGTATATTAGGACTGATAACATTACAGGTGTTAATGATCAGCATCTGTGGATTCAGGAAAAACACAGACAATTGATATAAAATGAAAATGCATAAATACTCATTTTTTTCTATTTTATTCCAAATGTATCAATTTTCTGTAAACAGTCTAATTGTGTACTTTGCTACTATTTTTGTATAAATAGGGGTTGATCAGCAGGTAGGAATAAGAAAAAAAATTGTTTTAAAATGAAAAGGAATGTAACATTTAAAGCAAAATTTAAGCACCAACGTAAAGTAACTGAAATATTAGTCTTGAAAAAATTTTATTTCTCATTTTGGGTGATGGCCATTTTCCTTATTTCCAAAGTATATGGTTGCATAATGCTGATTTTGGTTGATTTTTTTGGGGAGGGGGGAGGCGGGGTGGCCGGGCTAATGCATTGAACGCATTAAAATCCTTGTTATTCTAAATTCAATTTTTACTGGCCTAATTATTAATGTTAACGATATAATCCTAATATTCTTCATAAACAGAATAAAAAAAAAACAGATTCCTCTTCAACTCATCTGCTGAAACTGATAAATTAATTCATCATAATTTTATCATACCAATATATCAGAAAAGCATTGGATAATGTATAAAGTAGGAAAGAATGTAATGGTAATGAAAACATGAACTGCAACAGAGTGGTTGAATTGTAGTATATGAAGAAGAAACATTTATTTGAATAATATATCCTTTTTTTTAACAAATTACACCAAAATAATAATAATGAAAAAACAACATAGTATAACTAAAACACTAATTTCATTTCGAAATAATTCATCGATAATATTGACGGCAAAATTCCTTTTTATTGTATATAATAATTACTCAGAATTATCGCTCATTAATTTCGCATCATTTTTTAGAGGATTAAGGTATAACTGTATTGATTACGGAAGCATCAATATTCTGCAACTGCAATGTATGTTCGTCATTGACGGGCAAATAAGCTGCTTTTTATATAGTTTGAAGGAAGCTCAATTTGGTGTTTGGAGTAGCATTTCCACAATGCAAGGGAACAGCGGTATGCGGCAATTTCGTAGTTATTATATGAATCATTAAGAGACCCTATAGACTGGGTTCTACCCAGTCTGAAGGAAAAGTCGCTTTGCCCCGAAAAAAAATATTGAAACTATTTCCTTGCCTTGCTGGAGAATTTTGTCTGGCTTGCAACACTGCTGCATTGCAATAAAATTGCAATATTTTGCAATTTCTCGTGCATTTTCGTGATCCGAATGTCAACATATTGTATTTTATCCAGTATGAAAGAAAAGTATGTCAAGAAAAAGAAATCCCAAGTTTGCGGAATTTGCTTTGCTTGAAACATGTTGTTGCGAGGAAGTTGCAATATATTGCAGCATTCTGTGCATAATGGACGTTAGTAAGGTAATAATTTGTATTTTATCAACTTTGAAGAAGAAGTTGTTTTGGTCCTCCCAAATATACTGCTAGCAGCAAACGTATGAATATGCTACAATTTTGACTGCAGTTTTGGCTTAACAGACCAATCGCTTTCAGTTTCCTTATGTTCAAGCGAAAAGTTTCTTCTTTCCTCAAAAACATCCTAATTATTATTCTTAATGTTGCGAGTTTATTTGCAAAACACCCGTATTGCGAACAGATTGCAGTATATTCGAATGAATATTTGTCATTCTAGTCCCAGCTAACTGCCTTTTATCCAGTTTTATGCTTGTGTAGTTGGTTTGCAACTTTCGAAATCCAAGAGATTTACATTGTATCTGATTTCAAATAAAATTTGCAAGTTCCTCTAAAAACACAAGGCTATAGACATTTTATTTTCACGATTTCAGCCTTGCTTGCAATGGCGGTATTACAAACTCCTTTATATAAAAGACAGTTATGCATGTATCCAAACCCTTTAAGGTCCGATAGACTGCATTTAAATTAGATGTAGTCTATCGGACTTTAAAGCTGGTTTGCTTCCATAAAAAGAAAAAATCTAGAGTTTTATCCCTCTTATGTTGACGAAACTTTCCTTGCATTTAACATTGCCTTATTGCTAGCAAATTGCTAATTATTGTAATATCAAGCTTATTCTTCATTAGAAGCCCAGTAAACATAATTTTATCGTGTTAGAAGGATAAAGGGTTTTGCTCTTTTATACTGCTTTTGCCACTATTGCAACATTACCTTATTAACCCTATTATCACTATATGTCACATTTCACCTTCATCTGCAGTATTGCAGTGAGTCCGGATATTTATAGCTCTTTATGATAGTCTTTTAAGTAAGTAATTCTGAAATAAAATGCTTAAATGAACATTTCATGCACTTAGTTGTAAGAAAACAATATGGGCATACATATCTGAGTTATTCATTTTTCTTGATTTAGTTTCATATACATGAAACTAAACTGTAATGATCATGTGATTACAGGAAATAACCATGTGTTAAAATGCTATATTACATTATATTTTTTGTGCTCAGTGTCAGTCATTGTTTAAATGATTACTCATCAAGACTTTTTCATTCTTTATCTCAGAAGACTGCATCAAAATAATGAATAAAATCGGATTTCTTTTTTATGCTCAATTCTCCGTATACTGTATACTGTGAGGCCAGCCACACACGTGCAGTTTTAACTGACAGTTATAACTGTTCAGTTATAATTGTCAGTTAAAACTGCACGTGTGTGGGTATCTCAGTTGCTCATTTCGTCAGTTCAACAAAACTGTACAGTTAAACTGAGACAAATGCAATGTTCCATATTTTTAACTGAAAGGAGTAAATGAACTGAGCGTGTGTGGGGATTCGTAACTGTACAGTTCTCAACTTCTCATTTCTACAGGTGGTAGCGATGAGTGCAGTTTGTTGAGATGGCACGTAAACAAAACGAAGTGATTGTTGAATTCATTGAACTCTATCGATCTGAACCTTGCGCAAATAATTGAGAAATTAAATGGTTCTTCACTTAATTCTTTTAATAATTTAATATCAGAACATTGATTTCGCCTTAGTAACCACTTTTTGCACCACTGTTTACGCTTTTTAGTTTTCTTTTTTCTATTTGTCTGTAGCATTACAAAGATTACACCGAGAGCGGCAAGATCGTACTCCTCGGAATCCATGATAAAAACTGAGGGATTGATCTGTGTGTGTGTGTGCATTTCATTTTTAACTGACGTCAGTTTAAAATTTGTCAGTTATAACTGAACAGTCATAACTGTCAGTTAAAACTTCACGTGTGTGGCCGGCTTAAGGCCGCCACATGGTCACCACGCGGTCCTTTCTCCACAGAGAACTAACAAGATATTTTACTATAAGCAAGTCGTGAACGCCACCTGTTGGCCACCTAGGAAAATCAGATCAAAGTAAATATACCAACCGCATCTTCAATGAAGGGGATGAGAGGTAGCTAAAGTATCATCTTTACAAGCATCTACTCATTGCTTAAGACAACTAAATACAACATCAATTGGGAATGAATAATTCATAAAAAGGAAAATAGCAAAAATGACGTGGCATGTTATAGATTATATGAAGATCTAGGCATACCAACATAACCAGATTTAATACCACATTTTAGACATAAATACTGCAGTTCTGAGCATAAAGTAATTGAATAAAAAGTTATTTGTTTAAAATTCACGTTTCTGAACTTAAGACTGACTGATTTAGACAATAAATTATTTTTAATTCATCAATTTTAATAGCTGTATAGATTGGCAGTTCCGACAACTCTGTTTTTACTGCTCTTAGAAGTAAAGGTCTCGCCAAGTTTTACTCTGAACAAATACATGCAGAAAACTAATACATAGAATTTTTTCTTATTTTTTTCGACGGCAACGTGGGAAATACTATGAAAATAAACTCGTAAATAGGAGGAATGACATCGTTATTTACATACTCAATATCCTTCAAGATTAGCTAACCATATTTGGTGTTTAAGATATAATACTAAAACTTATCATAAAAAGAGCGAATACCGATTCTTCCTAAACTCATCTGATGAAATTGATGACTAATTGAACAAATTTTCTGATACCATGATATCAAAAAAGTATCAGGCAATGTATAAGGAAGGGAGGACTATTGTGGCAATAAAAACATGAATTATCACATAGCAGCTCAAGTTAATATATGAACACATGTTGGCACCATAAGTTTTATCTAAAGCAAATGACACCAAAATTAAAAACATTTTAAACTTGGAATTAACTGTAACTCATCATTCATTTCATTCTGAAAGCATTCACTGATATTATTTACGCCAATTTTGTTATAATTACTGAAAATTACCGTTCATTAATTTTACAATGTTTAAAGGATTAAGGAATAATTGCTTGGATAAAGGGAGCCCAACGGTATAGACGGGCCAATAAGCTGCATATTATCCATTTCGAAAGAAAGATCTATTTGGCTTACAAACAAAGGCTTAGGGTATAGCATTGCTTTTAATGAATCTTGGTTTGTTTGTAACATTGGCTTATGGGGAGGTCATTGAAATATATTGCAAATTCTCAAGAATGTATGATCAGAATGTCAATATACTGTGTTTTATCTAGTCTGAAGGAAAATATTTTTTGCCAAGGAAAAATATCCTAAGGCTATAGCCTTGCTACATTGGCGAAGTATGCCTTGCTTGAAACATTGCTGTTGAAAGAAAAGAACAATATATTGCAACTTCATATGAATACTTGATATTAGTAGCACATTGATTTGTATAGTATCAACTTTGCAGGAGAAATCGTTCTGAATTTTAAAAAATGTCCAAAAGCTACATCCTTGGTATTTTGATGAATTATGCCTGGCTTTCAATAATGCAATAACGTTGCAATATACTAAATTTTCCACCACATTTTTTGTGGAATAGACCAATCAATTTTTTTTAAGCAAAACCTGATTCGTTTCCCAAAAACATCCTAATTGTATTCTGTTTTGAATTTTATATGTTTGCTTGCAACCTTCCCGTATTGCATGCAAATTGCAGTATAGTGTGATTTCGAATGCATATTTGTCATCAGTCCCAGTGCACTGCCTTTTGTTCAGTTAGAATCTTAAAAAGTTGGTTTTGAATTCCCAAATTACGATAGACTACATTTTATGCAATTTCAAGTAAAAGTTGTTAATTTCTTGAAAAAAAAAACATAAAGGTATAGATTTGTTATTTACCGTAGTTTATGTTTTCTTGCAACACTTCAGTATTACAAATCTATTTAAATATACGCCAATTATGCCTGCCCGCAAGCGATTTAAGGACCAGTAGACTTCATTTTATCGATTTTTTTTCCAAATCTAGCAAATATCCGTAGAACTATCCCATCTGTGTTGATGAATTGTTCCTTGCTCTCAATATTGCCGTACTGCAAACAGATGGCAAAATATTGAAACCTGCACGCATTCATTAGTAGAAGTCCAATAAGCATCATTTTATCGTTTTAAAATGAGAGACCATTGTGTTATATATATAACCTTGCTACTTTTACGAATTTTGCGTTGTTTGCAACATTACTGTATTGGTATTGCTATTAGCATATTACACATTACAATTAGTGGTTAATTATTGTATAATAGCCTTACGCAAAAGTGGTTCTAGGATTAAATGATTGCATGACCTGTCCACTACTTTCTTTATTTCATGTACATGCACCTAACTGTAATGATCATGTGATTATAGGGAATTATTATGTTAGGTTGTGCTTCAGTTTGAGTTCAGTTTCAGTCTCCTGGCTAATCCAACGAAAATTGGGAATTTACCACAAATCAAGTAATGAAATAGCATCAAAGTGATGCTATTTCATTACTTTAATAATTATTATATCTTTAATTCTACTTATACTCTTTGGAGGCCACGTGGTCACCATCCAGACCTTTCTCCACAGAATAATTTAAAGGATTTTTATACCATAAACATGTCGTTAACGCCATCTTTTGGCCACCTAAGAAAGTCAGCGCAAATGGACAAGTGCATTTTTATGATGGATGAGGAAACTACTGTGCATTTCAGGTCTGTGTCTAACTGGTTTTCATTATTAAAACCAGTTAGACAGTTTGATACTGGACATCTTGATACCGGACATTTTGATTCCGGACATTTTGTTACTGGACATTTTGTGACTAGGCTTTTTCACTACCGGACATTTCGATACCATTACATAAAGTATAAATCCAAATTATGTATCAAAAGTAAGGAGTTAAAAGTACAAATAAAAAAATATATAGAAAAAAATTTATTAATTTGTAAAACAGTTCAAGTATGATTAAAGAAAAAGCAACAATATTATCTAGTTAAAAATGTTTAATGTTATGAGCAATGCCACGAAGATATTGTATTTTATTTGAGGGGTCATACCGTTCCAGTAATTTTTTTTATACGCTGATCGGCGTCTCTGTATTTTTTCTTTGAGGTTGCGCTGTCTCCACGATTGAGATGGGCAATTCTTGTTGTACTGAGAACCTCTTCATGTTTTAAAGCAGTTATAAGGGACCAAATGTTAGGATGCACATTTGTCACTGACGTTCTTGGAGCATTATGAAATCCTTCAACATAGTTATTGGTGCGTGGCATACCATTTTCAATGCGTTCATGAATATTCCATGAATAAGGAAGGCTGGCTCGACTCTTCGCCTTCGTTGGCCACGACCCCTCACTCCTCCAATATAATTTGTTTCGAAATATGCAACAAGCTCTTGCGGGAAATCGATGTCATCAGTTAATTCTTCGAAGCCGTCAATAACATCGTCAATGGGAAGGAAAGCAAGCGCGGGTAAACATCTCACTTTTAAACTAAAATTATCATCTTGGTGATATTGATGTTTGAAACCTAATGTTACAACTTGTTTGTAAACATTTTGTGACAGGTGAAATAGGCAACAAGAAACATCTGAATTAGGGAAAATATCTAATAAACTATTGATGGCTGCTTTTTCAAAATCCATCATCACAGTGGCTGGTTCGACATTATGCAAGAGTTCTTTTATAGTAGCAAATAGTCTAGCATAAGTATCTTGTATCTTATTTGGCAACAAGGCGAGCATTCTCGGAACACTAATGCCGTTGTCTTGAATATGTAAAGTTTACAGTTGATAATAAATAATTGGGCTACACTTAAAAGTTCCATCTACGGCCCAATTTTTGGCTCTTTTGATGTCACTAATTCCCGAGTCATTAGCAAATATTAAAATTCTTTCAGTATCATGTACTCCACTGTCAAATTGTAGCCACTTCAAACCATTTTCAAGGTAACAATACTGATCAGGAATCAAATAACCATGCCGTACCTGAGGTATAGGCGGTACATTTTCTTCTATTTGTCTCCAACGCCTGATACTACGACTCAACGAAGATACTGAAGCTAATTCTGAAATAGCACATACATTCAGATTTTGGGTTTCTTTACATATTATAGTACGAGGAGCATCTTGTGTTGAACCAGACATTATTTTCATTTGATGATGTGCTAATTTTGATTCCACTCTTGCTGCTGTAGCACTGTGATTATGCTCACCTACAGTCTTAACGATTTTGTTGTCAATATCACCAACATAGGCTTTACACATCCTATTTTCGCACTGCCAATACTGCTTTGAACCATCCTTATTAGTTTTGTGTTTATCATATATATAGTTTAGATCATCCACTAATTTTTTCCATTTTTTGTTGAAGCAATTAGACGAGCCATGGGTGATACAATAAGAATATCTATATTTATCGTTGATAGCTGAGCGTTAGTAGTTGACCCTTTGGTAGTAGACTGAGAGTGATAAAAAAACTGAGAATATTTAGGTTCCGACCAATGTTCACTATAAATAGCAGGTGTTTGAAAAAAAATTAAAACAACCAATTACAAGAAAAGTGTGGCAATTATATAAACAACCAATTATAAGAAACTCTTATCTTCGCGCACACACATAGTGGTATCGAAATGTCCGGTAGTAAAAAATCCTAGCCACAAAATGTCCGGTAACGAAATGTCCGGTATCAAAATGTCCGGTTTCAATAAGTCCAGTATCAAACTGTCCGGTCACCTTCCAAAACATCGGATATGGATTGTATTTTGGAAATAACTATTTGAAGCCACGGCCTAATTGGCAAAAATATGAACTGATATCTAATGTTTATAATTAAGGCACTTATTGGAGTAAATCATAGAAATTTTAAGGGAAACTTAGCTAAATTTAGTAAGCACCCAGAGGGATGCTAGTGAAATGTCATTGCTGAAGGCCCTACCACTCATTGACACTGTAGTATGACGTACTTTACTAGACACTCCGCCTATATACTTTCTGAATGAAGATTCAGATGTTGGTAGTAGTAGTAATAGTAGTAGTACATGGGATTCTTGTATTGTTTTACACACATAAACACCTATCCTACTCTTTCTCTCATCTTTTCGATGAATCATGTTTGTTAATTAAAGTACAATTAAGGAATGGGCATCAAATGAGAATATAAATTATGTAATACAGTTCCTTGGCGCAATTCAGGTTTCCTTTAACTTGAAATATACATTTTGCTCTTGAAGTGAGTCTAGGTATACAAAGGACAACTTTCAGTCCGAAACGATAAAGATTAACTATCAAGAATGATGAGAAGGTTACATTTATGGCTAAGGTTGGTGAATGGTATAGGGACTACAAATATGTAAATGGACATGGAAATGATGAGAATGTGTTTCTGGATGATTTACTTAAAGTAATAGATTCTATAAGTAATAGAGAGGTTATGATACAAATTGCAGACGGTACTTCTGAAGTACGAAAAAGAACAAGAGGAAAATACTGGGATCGCTTTTTAGAGGAGGTATCTTTTATGAAGTCCCTCAGCGGTGTATGGAACGCTGTGAATAAAGTTAGAGGGATCAGAAGAAAAAACATTGCACATCATGACCCAAAAGGAATGGCAAATGAACTAATGAAGAAATGGTCATCTGCCTCTAGCTTTAGTAATTTACCGGACAATGTTCAGGCTAGTTTACGTAACCGTCGAACACAGCGACGACAGTTAGTAAGAATGCAAATAGATATGGTGGACGAGACTAGTTTGCCCTTTACTTAAGATGAATTGTTGTTGGGAATTAAGAAAGGTGAGTCGACTGCTCCTGGGGAAGATGGGGTAACATATGAAATAATAAATTGTCTTATAATGATGGAAGATAGCCCACTACTTGATTTGATCGATCTTTGTTTTGAAAATGGCAAATTACCCATTAAATGGAAATTGGCATTGCTCGTACCTGTACCTAAGAGTAATGCAGAATATCGCCCCATATCATTAACATCTTGTATATGCAAATTAATGGAACGGATGATTCTTAATAGATTACTTTTTGTCATTGGTGATCAATTCTCTTAAAATCTTTATGGTTTTATTAAAGGAAAGAGTACAGCAGATTGTGCTTTAAGAGTGCTGTGCAACAGCAATGTCAAATGTAAGGCATTTATTGATTTCAAAGGAGCATTTGACAGGGCAAATAAAGATGTCATACTCGAATAGCTTGTTTTAATAAGGGTATTAAGGGATCATTGCTAAGGTGAATTGCAAGCTACTTAAGTGAAAGGCGGGCTAAGGTCTGGGTTCAGGGGCATGAGTCTGAAGAAATGGATATGGAATTGGGTACGCCACAGCGGGCGTCTTAAGTCCTAGTTTGTTTAATGTACTTATGGATCGTATTGCAAGGCATTCTTTTCCTAGTGGCACAGAAGTTGTAATATACGCTTACGACATAAGGATCCAGTGCACAGATGAGGTTGTTTTGAAAGAGGCTTTAGCTGAACTGCATACTTTATGCTTTCACATGGGATTAGTTATTAATGAGAGTAAAAGTAAAATCCAATCACGTTATCCAATTAAAAACGTGATCTCATTTAATGGGAGGCAATTGGAAATGGTAGGAACGTATAAATATCTTGGCATGTACATTGGCTTTCACAAAAGTATGGATGTCAATTATGTTAGAAATATTTGCCTGGCAAGATTAAGACCTTTGCAGGTGTTGGCTAATAAAGGCAATGGTGCCGGTATACCTGTATTACGAATGATGTACATAAGTACAGTTCGATCAGTTATTGACTATGCATCCCCGGTGCTAATCTGCTATCCGGAGAGAGAATTAAAGAAGTTAGAAATAATACAAAATCAAGCAATGCGCATAATACTAGGCTGTCCCATGAGCACGCGCATAGAAATCATGAGAATGGAGATGAATCTCCCAAGTCTCTCCGAGAGAGTTCAAGAATAGTCTGTGCTGCAGTTGTCCGCAGTATAAGGAGGGGTGAAGAGATTTTAAAAAAGGCCATTGATATGTCTGGTAACTTTAGAATCTCGAACAGACCTAATGGTCATTTGAGAAAACTATATAGGATATTGTTGAAATATGACGTTGTTAAATACTGTGTTCATTTGGAAAGAGTAAAATGTCCAAAGCCGTGGTTGTGTTGTAGGTTAAATATATGTATAAGTAAGTTGGACTATAAAAAGAGCGAGTGTAATACATGTGTGTTAATACAATCCTTTCTTAGTAAACTGAATATGTTACCTTGGTGTATACCATTCATATATATTGTGATGGCTCTGTAAATGGTAATAAAGCTGGTTGGGGTGTGGTTGTTCGTGAGTATTATGAAAATGATATTAGTGTGGATGCAACGCTGTCTTAGAGGCTTGAAGATGAAACGTCATCTACGGCAGCAGAGTTACATCTATACATGAGGGCCTCAAAATGGTTGTTAATAAAATAAAGGATATATTTGTGTTTGTTGATTCGCAGAGTGCTTTGCTAGCCTTAAATAGCAAAACTCCCAGTAGTAGCGAGGTGGTTGTGCTCTGTAAAAGGCTGGGGTTCCCACTTGATGAGCTGGAAGCCAAAATTGTGGCTGGCAGCCAGTCTGGCTGGCTGGAGGAACACCTGATTGGCTTGTAAGCTTGGCTTGTAGCTTGGTTTGCAAGCCGATTGTGGTTATGCTTGCATCTCAGTTCCCACTTGACTGTTGATGATGGTGAACCGCCGGAAACCTGCTGCTTTTATGCTGCTTAGGCGAAGGCGCCAAAAAGCTTGGTAAGAAGGTAATCCCGAGATACTGCTATGACACGGGTAGGGATTCTCATATTTTTGGAGGCAGGACAGTACATCAATCATTGCCTGAGTTCGGGGCCCTGTCGGTAATTTCTTAAGTTTTTTCGCCACTGTCTTCCCAAACAAATCCTCTTCATCATCGTCTTCCATCAATATTTTGGTAAGATATTCATCTTTCAAATAGTGTTTCTGGTTTTTGGCTTCATTCTTTTCGCCCATGCTTTTCTTCAATAGCGACTCTGATTTCTTCCTTTGACTTATCAGTAGCGGTTTTTTCTTGTTGTACCTCTTCCTCTTCTGCATTTTCATGTGCTACTAGCGATTTCTCGATGTTTTCAGACGCATCCTCCTCAAGATTTCCTTCGGTACTTCTGTGCCCAAATTGAGACAGAAGGAACTTACAAACATTGAGAAGTGGCCACTTGCTGACCCACACTTCTTTGGTAGCCCCTCCACTTTTCACTGTTTTCTTTCCTTTCTGTATTTCTTTTCGGAATCGCTCTCGTACCCCGCCCGGTTTGGTCCATTCGCCTTTGGCCTTTCCTTGATATTCGGGACACTCCTCGTCTATCTGGGCCCACATTTCAGCAATACATTTGGGCTTTTTGTGATCTGGATGCTGTTTGTCCCATATAGCAGGGAATTTTTCCACCTCTTGACATAGGTGTTCAAAGGTGTCCTAATTAACTACTACTTTTGGTCCCATTTCACTTTAAAACAATCACTGTAATAGTATGTAATTAGTTAATAACATTCAACAAGCCTAATGTGGCTGCCAGCAAAAAATGAACTGATTTATTTTTTGCTGGCTGGCACCTCAAAGGTACAAGCACAAAGCAACGAATAAAATTGTTGGCTGGGAGGCAATCGATGATCAGCTGGCAGCTAACAAAAACGAGCTGGCAGCTCAGTTTTGAGCTGCCAGCATGTTTATTGGCGGCCAGCCACAATTTTGGCTTCCAGCTCATCAAGTGGGAACCGGCCTTAAAGGAGTAACTGTAAAGTTCTTTTGGGTTCCATCTCATATTGGTATTTTATTAAATGAAGTTGCTGACAATCTGGCCAAGGAAGCCACACGAAAGCCTTACATTGACATAAAAACCTCTATGAGCCTAAATAGAATAGAAAGAGGAATGAGAGTAAGAAGAGAGGTCTGGGGGACAGAAAAGGCTATAAAGGTTTTGGAAGAGGGCAGCGTCAGTATGGGGCATTGTTTGTTTGTCACTGAAAACACTGAAGTTACATATGGTAAGGTACTTTCGAAAGTTGATACTTTTGTTATGAGAATGAGGTTGGGGTATAATTATTGTTGGCAACATATGGATGGTGATGGTATACCCTGTAGATTATGTGGTGAAGCATACTCTGCATCATTATATGTTAGAATGTGATAACCTTAGGGAATTTAGAAATGTTTCTATTAATAATGTTACTGAGCAAGTTTGTTTTGTCTTGAATAATAATTTCACAAAAAAGAATTTTTAATAAGTTTCCAAGGTTTTCTTGGAATAGATAAAAGAGCATTGTAAAAATTATATTTGTTGGGGTTGCATTAGCACGCTAATACATCCCATTTGATGTATCTTTGTCAATAAATTTTTTAAAATTTGAATTTGAATCTATGGACCTTTTGTGTACTTTAAAAGAATCGGAAATCAAAGAGAAGTTGGTTAGGATAAAAGATGTCAGGAAGAGGAATATTGCCCAGGTACGGCAATTTGATTCCTCTTTCATCATGAGTTCAAAACGGGGGAATATTGTTTGTACATAACGGAACTATTATTTGTACATTACCCAATTACGGATTATCCTTTAAACAGATAAGCCAAATACAGTGCGCGGCAGAATGGAATATGGAAGCGAGTAAGAAAAGAGAGGAAATAAATGTAAAGCTAATGGTAAATTTGATGAATCCAGGATGATAGTCATGTATAAGACGAAAAATTAAGTTAACGACACAATTATAATAACTGCTGTATTGAACCTCTGACTTCCTGAACACTGTGACTCTGTGGATAAGAAATATCCATGTGTATTGGAATTTACCTACTACACAATTCCTAATTGTGGCTAATATGTCGTGGACGTTTATTTATCTTTTATTTAGTATTTAATCTTTTGCATTTATTAGTTTTCTGTAAAAGAGAAGTATTGAGGTCCCAATTGTCTATTCGTTCGCCCTCAGATCTGAAAGGTTACTGAGGCTGGAGGGCTGCAAATTGCTGTACTGATCGTCCACCCTCCAATAATCAAACACCAAATTGCAGCCCTTTAGCCTCAGTAGTTTTTATTATATTCAAGTTTAACGTTAGCCATGATCGTGCCTCTGTCACCGCTGTAGGTGACACCAACATAGGCCACCACCTGGCCGTGCCTGAAAGTTTCATGGGCCGCAGGTGTGAATATAATACAGCATTATACAGGAAACTCGATTGCGCTGAAGAAACTTCTTCGTGTTTTTTACTTGTTTAAAAGTCATGGAGTCCTTTGAAGAAATTTTTTCATTTTTATTTATTATATAGAAAAATGTAATTTCCTTATAACAGGCTTTCGGACGGAAAAATCAACTCGGAACAACAGTGGCACCTCGACTTAATGGACCTCAACTTGGTGGATTTCGTTACTTAGCAGACTCGCCAGTGTCCGCTAAAAAATAACAATATTTACTTAGCGCGAAGTCCGGTAATTATGACAGGGTTAATAGCTGGTGGACAGAGCTTACCTAATCAAGACCTGTCATTATGAGTATGCTAGGAGTATAGGGTGTGAACAAACAAATATACACACACAACTCGACTTTCCTGCTTGAGCTTGTGAAGATGGACCTGAGTGAACGAATGAACATACACGTGACCAACACTTGCCTGGGTGTGCCTGTGAGGGTGGAGGATGAATGAACACACGCACGTGACCAGCACTTTCCTGGGTATACCTATGTGGGTGACAATGAATGAATGCACACACACACACACACACACCAAACAATGCTTTCTTCTTTTTCCCTGTGAAGGTGGAAGTTCAATAAATGCATGCACACACACAACTGACGATTTCCAGTTTGAACCAGGGTAAGTAACCCAACTTGCCCAGTTGTTTGTATGCTTCATTTGATTTCAGATATGTGTCCAGTGAAGAAATTGTGCTCAGTTAACAACACAACGTACAATAGGACAACAAAACCGAATGTACTTACAGTACGTTGTCAGATTTACAAGTAAACAGGTTTTTTGTAAGTGCGTCACTCTGTCCCCTCTCTCTGTCTAAGGGGGCCATGCTATTTCGCATTACAAGGGTGCTGATTAGATTTGGGCGACAGTAGACATGTAAGGAAATCCTCTCATCAGGATTTAATCTCCACATGGCATTGACTTTGTCTTTGAACTAGCTATGATATGAGAAGCCTTCCAATGGATACATTAACCTGGCTGGTATGGATCTCACTGATTGACAAAAACAGCTTCTCAACCTTGGCCTTGATTGTCTCTTCACTAAAAACCCCACAAGGAAGCTAAGCATATTGAAATGGAAACCTTTGTAAATTACTTGCTCTCTCTCCATACTCGAGGAACGGTAACCCTCTCTAATACCATCCATGAGGAACTCATCAGGCAAGCATGACACCAACACAAAAATGATAGGAGTAACATCATTACCCCTCAACTGAAGGAAGCCGCCTGCCAGCTCTGAGAACACCCGGATATCATCGTTAGAAAAGGTGACAAGGCCGCTGTCTGTCATCAGGAAACGTGAATAACAATGAAATGGATGGCATTGTGAGTGATCCTACAAACTTTCAGCCCCTAAGTAAGGACCCTACCGAAAACCTGAAGAGAAACCTGAATGCAATAATTAAGAACATAAATTCTGATAATAGAGCTATGAAACTACCGATGATCATCAGAGGCTACAGGCCAGGGTGCTGTTATGGCACCATGAAGACACACTATGTCTCCAAGCTCTACCATTTCATGGCTGGACGTAAAAATTCTATTCATGAACATACCGGTGGATGAAACCATTGCTATTATTTTAAGGAGTCGATCATTCAGGTGACACACCACTTGACATACCAGAAAATGCCCTTCGATGTCTTCCCCAAATCTGCACCAAGGAAGCACCCTTCCTCTCACATAGGTGTGATTTGTTTTGCCAGGTAGATGGTGTTGCCATGGGATCTTCCCTTGGAGTCCAATTTACTAATATGTACATGGCAGATGTTGAGAAAAGAACCTTCAATTCCCATCTAAATCCAAAATTATATATAAGATATGCTATTATGTACTATTCCACATGGAAAGTTACTCATGCCAAGCTTCAACGTGTAAGGCAGTTCCTCACTAGTAACTGATACAACAGCAATCTAATAGAAGGTTGCATAAGAAAACAGTTGAACGTGTATGCCAGCACACCAGTGATGATGCCTACCACACTGAGAAACATCATTTTGCATTACAAAGCCACATATCACAGACAGTTCAAGGATGAGGTTAAGGTCATGAAGGATAATTGCCAGTGTTTACAATGCCTGATGAGAGAATTTCTTTGTGTCTACTGCTACCCAAATCTAGTCAGCACGTTGTAATACAAAATAGCATGGCCCCCATAGAAAGATATGGGAGTCGACCAGTGTAGTATACAAATTTGAATGTACCAAAGGTCGCACCACTACCACTCTGTGCAGGCGATTGCAAGCTCACCACAACCAAAGGGCAGTATTTCATCACTACATAGACCACCACATAAACTGACACTAGAAGAATAATTAGAAAGCACAGAGATTGTGCATAGAGAATCCTGGTTCTACAGATTACAGAAGCTATGAGTATTAATGAAAAAATGGCCTGGGTTAAACATAGAGGAACATGGACTTTATCCTCCTTTCTTCAAGAAAACCACAGGACATCCATGAGAATCTGAAGGGAACCGAGCGATAGAACACCCCTGGACATGACTAGTGACAGTGAAGCAAATTGAGATTATCAGCAGAGACTGGAATCACACCCTTGCCCTCACACTTGGCTGCAAGCTGCAGCATAAGATGAACTTGCTGCTGCTTAGACCCCGGTGAGAGAATGAGACCTTCCAACCAATAGAAATTCAGCACTCAAATGATGTCATGTGAGAAATTAAAACATCTGCATGCAGTAATAAAAACCTTGTTTGTCAATTTGTAATCCAGTCCTGGTGACGCCATTGAGAGGTGGGGTAATGGTCCATCAACTAAAAAAAAGAAAGTAAATGGAAAAAATCATAAATTATTTTTCATGATTCCCGTGAGAAAGAGATATAGAGGAATCAAAGTCTTGATAAGAAGAAAGTATTTGCGAACTCACATGCAGTGGTTCAGTTCAGTTTTAGAATTCACTGCAAGAGAGGATCCATTTCAAGGAATAGATCCCTGGCAGTCCATTTCCAGGAGTTATGACTGGCCTGAAGTGAAACATATTGTGGAAAGTGTTCCGAGTAAATTTGTACATTTTCTTTTACTCTGTTTTTTTTAATAACACCAATTGTAAAGCCACAAGCCACTGCTGCTATAGAGCCCTATTTCATACATTGTGTGGTTTTCCTAGAATTTTTACATGTGTTAGTTCAAGATATTTCCAGTTTGAGTTGACTGAGATAATGTAATGTCTACCCTCTGTGGGTACATAGTATATGTTTGTGTATTGCCAGAACTTTCCGAGAGTTGAGGTGATCATGTAAGTAGCAACGTATATTGGTAAAGCAAACAAGACCAGAAGAGAATGACAAGAGGGTAAGACAAGTGTAAAAACCTTCTTTACCCACTGATCACTCATCTAAATTGTAAAGACCTATGTCAAGACCTTTGTTAGCTAAGCAGCAAAAATCACATGTATATCTTAAAGGCACTAGTAACAGTCTATTATATTAAATAGTCGGGTTGATAACCTTAGCTCTTGCCGGTTAGAGACAGATGCAAATCGCTGGATTCCTCGAAGATGCTAAAATGAAAAAACAAACAGGAAAGTCTACCGGTGCACAATTGGGGTCAGTGACGCATTCCAAAGATCACGAGTTTCATGTATGTAGTGTGCATGCCTCTTGTGCGCCAATTGATGAGTGTGTGTGTGTTTGTAATGAACAGAAAATGACATATAATCTAGGGGAAAAGTTGCAAAGGGGGACTCACTAAATTTGATTGATAGAGTGTGGAACATGCCACAGAAGAGGTGCTAGAAGTTTGTTGCAGGTCCGTCAGACAAGATAACTTAGAGTGAGAAACTTTGAAAAAGTTAACTTTTGAAGTGACAATTACTTGAGTTCTAGAGAAAGGGAAATGAAGTGCGGCACACATTCTTTATTGACGAACTTTAATGGTTTATGGTGTCATAATTATGGTCTCTTTATTTCAGATGGATTCGAAGTCACCGTATGGGTTTTCTCTTGACTAATTTTGATTATTGATAAACTATGAATGTTTGGACACTTAGGGGAAAAGGGGGTACTTACTTAAATATGATTTTGAGAGGAATATGATAGTTTAACATTTCTTTTTTGGTCATGCTTAATTAATTTTATTCCATTTTCATGTTAGCTAATTTTGGGAAATAAAAAGTATATTTTTGTAACAACAAGAGTTTACATTAGCCTAGTTTGAAACTGATTTTCAGCCAACTCCAGAGATGGCAATCAACAGAAAAAAGGTAGGCTATGTTACCAGTTAGATGGTTTGCTTTCATTTGTTTAAACAAGTATCACTTGACTTTGTTAGAGATTTTTCCTTGTTAGATATATGTTTGTATGTAGAATTTCCTGCTATGTTAACCTAGTCGAACATTTGCCGCGCACAGGACATTTGTAGCTTCATATACATGCATTAAGCTACAAATGTCCTTTAATATCCAATTCGCTCTACCTCGGAATTAATATATTTTCATATATGTTAACTGAAGCAGAATTTTTTAGTTGATAATAATTTCGTCCTCTCGTGGATTCGAACCAGCAGACAGCCAGAGAAGAAATAAGGACTGCAGTGAAGTATATTTGTAGCTTAATGCATGTATATGAATCACAGTGATGTGATAAGAATGCATAATATGGCTACGTGCGGCAAATGTTCGACTTGGTTAACATGGCAGAGGGGGTTGGATATCGATTCTAATTATAAATACCTGAGTTCAACAGAGATTTGTAAGCTCGGAATCGCTATCAACTTACAACTGTATTGTTGGCGGAGTCGATAATGTCACTACAGTCCTGATTTCTTCTCTGGCTGTCCGCTGGTTCGAATCCCTGGGAGCCGACGAAATTATTATCAACTAAAAAATTGCCCTTCTGTTAACATATATGAAAATATATTAATTCCGAGGTAGAGCGAATTGGATATTAAAGGACATTTGTAACTTAATGCATGTATATGTGTGTGTGTTATAGAGACTATTTATAGAAATTATGCATTAAAAAAGGACAAAGATACGTAAACTTGTAGGGGGGTGACTCCGGAGAGAGTGTGTGTTAGTGTTGGTCAAGTGAAAAAAAAAACAAAAAAAAACAACAGAATATATATATATATATATATATATATATATATATATATATATATATATATATATATATATATATATATATATAAGTGTAATAGCAATCTCAAGGATTTTCGTTGCTGGTCGGTAACAAGCAAAGTCCTCATTTAGGCGTATAAGGCAAAGGTGATAATGTTCCAAACCATTTCTGTCACTAATCAGGTGTGGGAAAGTGAATAATGAATACGTTGAATACAGAAAATGTTGAAATGAACAATAAATAATGAAACAGGTGAGATAGGGTGAATAAGGTTAGCATACACACATCGAACTATGACGTCACAGTAGACACCAGAAATAAGCACCATACAGGGGAGAGAGGAGTAGAGACAGAGTTGCAACTCCAGTGAGAGTAAGAGCAGATGATGTGTACGGATCCCACGGATGGTGTTGCCAATGTCGCGGTAACTGAACTTAGATTTCCTTACAAGCTCTTTCTAGCACTTATAGTGCGTTTACTTTTCTAAGATCGCTAGGGTAGGGCCAGGTAGAAAAAGCAGAGTTGTCATATCTACGGGTATGTAAGTCCCATTAAATGCTTCCCGCAGATATAATCCTTCTTAGGAGGATTCGCTTTAGACCTTGGGAGTCGAGGGAAAGGGTTTGCTTCTTCCCTGTTAACTTTTTTTTTCCATTCCCGATTCTGCTTAACTATTCCTTCTTTCTCTTTCTATAATTATAGATGCGCTGAGTGGCCTGTTGGCTCCGGTGTTTGGACTTGAAACATAAATTCATAAGTCAATTGATCTATTATGCCCTTGGAAAAGACAACCATGCATTCCTTCTCTGCATAACATTTTTATAAAATCATCCAAGTCAGTCACAGGATTCACTTTCTCTTTTCTCTTTTGAAACACTGGAGATTCCACTATATTTCCCGCCTCTCTTGCTTCTTAAGTCTACGAATAGTCATTTCTAACACTTTTGTTGCTTCAGATGTTCTCTGGATAGCCTTCGAAACATCAGTTACAGGACCCTCAAGATGTTTTTATAAAATGAAGTATTTCAGGAAATTATAGACTATTTCCTTGGCCTCAGGTGGTGGGTGAAGACGTTTACGGGAGTCATTTGGACTGGGCTGTCCATACTTTTCACAGTGGGTGATCGAGTGCGAGTATCCTTTAATGATATTGACCATGACCTCATAAATCCTCTTAAAACCCATAGGTCCGCTGAACTCAGATGTGGCATCGCCGGGGAAAAAATATGCCATATCTTCATTTTCATTAGTGAAACTGAGGTTTTCAGGAGGAATATACGAAATAAGATATATTCAAAATATCTGATGCAAACAAAGAATCACATTTTAAGAAATAGACTCCGTGAAGCTAATATGATTACCATAACGTGAAAATTGGCAACGTATGATTTTTGTACAGGCCACACCACAGCGATCTTAGAAAAGTAAATGCACTATAGTGTTTTTTCCAAGTCCAGTCAACTTTACAAAGAAGCAGCAATTAAACCCAGGTGGAACATTTACACTTTAAAGGGGATATTAAAGGAAAACCTTAAGGTGTTTTTGCATCGAGAAGCCCAAGATTATTTGTGCTCAACTGTTCCTACATCAAAATAGAATAGAAGCCAGAGGACATTAAAAAAAGACAAATACGCTCTCTTCTCTCCTCAAATGAGGCAGGTGTGTGCGTATTCATTCTTCGTAGGGCCTTGGAAGGGGGTATGGTGTGAACTGATCAGCTACTTGATGTTTCTCTTCCTCTCGCAATGATCAATGCTAGTTCCTCCCTGTCTAAGATTATTCTAAAGAGGAGATATCACATTATGCTTGATGCACAAACGAGCTTTTCTTCCAAGAAATGTTTTGCTCCTCTCTCTCCAGTGTGCCATTTTCTTTGTTGACACTAAACTTCCTGGCCTTTCTCATCTCTTTAGAAGTTTCCTTGCCATCGTTGAATTGCTCTAGTATCGTTTCCTTTACCCATATTTTCTCCTCTCGTCCTCTCTTTCTAGTCGTAGTTGTTTCTCGAAAGTTATAACTTGCTCTTGGAGGATGAACGTCGCTTGTGTTTGTCTTATGAGTTATACAGAATCATATACCCTCCTCCAATTATGTCTGACTATTCAGAGGGGATGGAGCAGTTCTCCAGCATCGTACTGTCGCATAATCCTTATTTCTATTGAGTTGTAATTTAATTTAATTCATAGCCTATTCAATTCATTTCAGCCACCCTACTCTGGGTCTGGGGTATGGTGGGGACGGGACATTTGAAAGTTGGCAGTCCCACCTTAATGGGGTCTGGATAGTCCATGGTAATGAGGTCTCCATTTATTTTGGTAAGGAAAGAAATACAATGATAAACATTTTAGCCACCGAATAGATCCAATTTTGTCACATGGCATAAGTAGCAACATACATTTTTAATGTTACAAAGGGCATTTACAGAATGTTACCTGGTGTGCCTTTTTTGTTCCTTTCAGAAAACTAGGGTACTAATTAAAATTCCTGAAAAAGAACTAATTATGAATTACATTCACAAAAAGATATTGTTATGACACAAAAAAGTTTTGTACATACTTACCCGGCAGATATATACTTAGCTATAGTCTCCGACGTCCCCGACAGAATTTCAAATTTCGTGGCACACGCTACAGGTAGGTCAGGTGATCTACCTCCCGCTGCTGGGTGGCGTGACTAGGAACCATTCCCGTTTTCGAATCAGATTTTCTCTTCCACCTGTCTCCCGAGGGGAGGCTGGGTGGGCCATTAATTGTATATATCTGCCAGGTAAGTATGTAAAAAACTTTAGTGTATCATAACAATATCATTTTTGTACATGCAACTTCCCCAGCAGATATATACTTAGCTGATTGGCACCCTTGGTGGAGGGTAAGAGACAGCTTAATAATACAAATAAAAAACAAGAAACAACACATGTTGTAGGTCAAAGACCTTGGTTCTTACCTGATTGGGCAGAAGACTTCATGGATACTGTCCATGAGTCTGCTTTGCCTCAAGAGCTTCAGCGAGGTAGTGACCTATGACTGAAAGCTCTAATGGATCTTGTCAATGGGGGCTTACCCACTTACATGACAGAACCTTGTTAGGATCTTCGTCAGTGGGAGCTAACCCACTTACATGACCAAACCTTTGCCTCTGGCACTATCAAGGAGCACAAAACCAATCCCGACCACCTGACCATCTCTAACCCGTGTTAGAACTAATTAAAAAGGGTTACCACATAACCCTCTTCCAAACAACCATAAACATACAACACCAAATTAAAAATAAAAGTAAACCAAACTAACAAGGATTAGTCTCAGCTCCCTGTCCCAGCACTGAATCTGCAGATACGTAGGGCCCCAACGAGAAGCACTTACCGTAAGTTACTCTCACGTCTCTCAAGTAGTGAGATGCAAACTCTGAGTTGCATCTCCAGTATGTAGAGGCCACAATATTGTTCAGTGACATATCCTTCTGAAATGCTAGAGATGTCGCAATGGCCCTTACTTCATGTGCTTTAACTCTAAGGAGTTTAAACTGTTCGTCCTCGCACGTCGCATGCACCTCTGTTATGACGCTCCTCATAAAGAATGCCAGAGCATTCTTAGAGATGGGTCTTCTAGGATCTCTGACAGAACACCAGAGACTCTCTAGGTTGCACTTAAGCTTCTTTTTCCTTTCCAGGTAGAATTTAAGGGTCCTAACAGGGCACAGGGATCTCTCTATCTCTCTTCCCACTAAGGGTGAGAGCCCTTTGACCTCAAAACTTCTAGACCAGGGTTTAGAGGGATTCTCGTTCTTCGCTAAGAACAAAGGTTTAAAAGAGCAGATTGCCGATTCTCCTTTAAACCCTACTCTAGCATCCAGAGCCTGAAGCTCGCTAACTCTTTTAGCAGTAGCCAGTGCTATGAGAAACAGCAACTTTCTAGTCAGGTCCCTGAAGGACTCTTGTTGAGGAGGTTAGAACTTGTCCAATACTAGGAACTTGAGGACCACATCCAAGTTCCAACTAGGAGGTCTAGAGTACTTCTTCTTAGTTGTTTCAAAAGATCTGACAAGATCATGCAGATCTTTATCCTCCACGATATTCATGTCCCTGTTCCTGAACACCACGGATAGCATGCTACGATATCCTTTAATTGTAGAAACAGCTAACCTGCATTCTTCTCTTAAAAAGAGCAGGAGGTCAGCAATTATGGTCACAGAGGTATTGGATGAGGATAGCTTCTTCGTCCTGCACCATCTCCGAAACACTTCCCACTTCGACTGGTAGACTCGCAAGGTTGATGACCTGCAAGCTCTGGCGATCGCGCTAGCAGCCTTGCGCGAAAAGCCTCTCGCTCTGACGAGTCTCTCAATAGTCTGAAGGCAGTCAGGCAGAGAGCAGGGAGGTTTTTGTGAAACCTGACGAAGTGGGGTTGTCTGAACAGATCTGTCCTGAGTGGAAGAGATCTGGGGAAGTCCACCATCCATTCCAGTACCTCTGTGAACCATTCCTGAGCGGGCAAAAGGGAGCGACCAGAGTTAGTTTCGTTCCTGTTGAGGAGACGAACTTTCTCAGTACTTCCCCCAAAATCTTTAATGGGGGAAACGTGTAGCCGTCTATCCCTGTCCAGCCTTTCGGAGCAAAAGTTGTCCAGTCTCTTGTTCCAATTCGTGGCAAAAAGGTCTATGTGTGGTCTGCCCCAAAGGCTCAACATCTGGCAAACGTCTTGATGGAGAGTCCATTCTGTGGGGAGGACTTGATTCCTCCTGCTCAGCAGGTCCGCCCTTACGTTCTTCTCTCCCTGAACAAATCTGGTGAAAAGCGTAATCTCTCTCTCCTCTGCCCACAGCAACAGGTCTCTTGCTGCTTCGTACAGGGAGACGGAATGAGTCCCTCCCTGTTTCCTTATATATGCTAGAGCCGTGGTGTTGTCCGAGTTGACCTGGACCACCAAGCCTCTGACTTCTGGTTCGAAACTCCTCAGGGCCAGAAAGACTGCATTCAACTCCTTCTTGTTGATGTGCCAGTTCACCTGGTCCCCCTTCCAGGTACAGTCGGCCACACATATAAGTAAACACATTTCAGCCACAAGGGCTGGATGTGATCTGGTAACACTGAAACTGTGCCTCCAGACGCACGATGAAACCCGCCCCTCCACCGTGGCCACCGGCCTCCACACGTCTTCCCCAAACATTTTTCCCTCCAACCTTCACTCCCACCCTTTCAAGCACATGTTTAAAACTTCTGCTCCCTTTCTCTAATTTCTCCTTTAAGGAAAATAATATAACTGAATCTATTCTGTAGGTTTATTTTCTCATCATGTGGAGGCGAGAAAACCCGTCTGTTCAACTTTTGTCGTAATAATATTATTACTTGCTGTTACAGACAGAAGAATTAACTCGGTTTTCGTGGCGCTCTCTTGTAATAATGGGATTTAGCTATGTTCCAATAAAACCCTTGTCTATCAAATAACAGCATACCTACTACTCTTTAATTATAATTGTAATATCAACAGCCACATTCCAAATTCTTATTATTACAAAGACAACTAGCATCAGATCGTGTAGGACCTTATGTAACTCAAATTAAGCATGAAGAAATAAAGAAAGACCTCCATAGGCCTAGAAGATACTGAAGGAGGAGAAACAAAGGGACAGTTATAAGACACAGTGTAATAGAGCTGAGAGTGTGGCTGGTGTCACAAGGGGCACCATTACCCTCTTAAGTATAATGGGGGCATAGATTGGTGCCGGGAGCCTGCTAGGAGAGGCGCGTCTGTGAGGAGAGGCGCTTCTATCCGGCGACAAACGCTTGCGAGGAGAGGGGGGCCTAACAGGAGTAGAGGGTCTGCCAGGAGAATCGCGTCTGCGAGGAGGAGAGCGCCTAACAGGGGAGAGGCGCTTGGAACTTCTCAGAGAAGGGTTCCTGTCTCGAGAGGCACTCCTCTTGCGCGGAGGGAGCTTAGACTTCTTAATCGGGAGTGTGATGTCCTTCTTGCGGGGAGGGTCCTTCACCAAAGCACCCATCAACGTAGACAGTTGTTCCTGTAGGTTGACAAGGATCCGCTTCGTAGAATCTTCCTGATCTCCTTCTGAAGGAGGCGAGAGAGGCTTTGAAGAGGAAGGATGAGCCGAACAAGAAGCAGGACTGACTGGGGCTCTCCTGGCTCTCTTCCTGTCCACAGGGGACTCCTCCGGGAAGCGCTCCAGGCTGGAGTCTAACATACTGCTGGGAGCCTTCCAGGCTCTTTTCAAGGGACGAGACTCCTCAGCCGAACTCCATCCGCGCCTTGGAGAAGCCGAATCTGAAGAAGAAAAGCACTTCCTCAGGATGCCTTTCCTGTGGCGATCCATGGCAGTCTGGGTCGTAACAACAGAACCTGCCGAAGGGACGCCTGACTGGTGGGGATTCTCCACAACCTCCTTACAGCTTTTGACATTCCTCCTCCACTGGGCCTGGGAGTTTGGAAGAGGTCTAGACCTGGGAGCGTTGCGGAGCCGATCCACTGCACTGGGAACACTGCACTCACTATGCACAGCACTCTTACCTTGCATTGCAAGCATTTGCAACTCCATCCTGCGTAGAGCGGCTTTCATATTAGCCATCTCCAAAGATGAATCCGCAGGTTCGGTGAAGGGAGAAGGAGCTGAAACTGAAGGAGAGGATGCAAGTACTACATTTGGGTTAGGAACTAAATTACCCTGAACTGGCTCGTTGGAACGAGACCTACTGGCGCTTCTGGATGAAGCCTTCCTAACTCAATCTTTCTCTAGCTTCCTCAAATACGAGGATAGAGAATTCCATCCTTCCTCATTTAGACCTTCACATTCCGTACAAGGATTATTAATTGAACATTCATTCTCCCGACACCTCATGCATACAGTGTGAGGATCTACCGAATCCTTCAGTAGCCTCACCTTACATCCTTCCATCACACACACTCTATATACATTACCAGAGTCAGACATTATAAGAGAAATCCAAAAACAAAATCCTAAAACAATCCAGAACAGCATATGCCACGCCAACGATCCAATACTTCACCAAAAGACAGTTCAAGAAGATCAACGGCAAACGAAAAACGAAAATCAAGTCAGGAGGAACCAACAAGGGTGTTGTTGGAACCGGCGACAGAGAAAATCTGATTAGAAAACGGGAATGGTTCCTAGTCCCGCCACCCAGCGGCGGGAGGTAGATCACCTGACCTACCTGTAGCGTGTGCCGCGAAATTTGAATTTCTGTCGGGGACGTCGGAGACTATAGCTAAGTATATATCCACCGGGGAAGTTGCATGTACAAAAATATAGGGTTGAAAATCATGCTCCCCATTTTGGTTATTTCATCAGTCACACTCAGGATTCATTGTCTCTGACACAATGATAAGTTACTTTCCTATTATAGTTAGCATTAACATTACCTGTACTGTGGCAAAAAATAGTCATGTATTATTGTGAAAATAATTTCGGAGGCTTTGATATGAGTGGTGAACAGAGGACGAGAGGGAGAGGTCATTGCACTTGTACACAAAGTCCCAGGGACCAAACATTCCATGACTAGTGCCAGAGCCCCTCTCCCCGCCCCAAACCTCATAGGGACAGTCAGCCTGTGAAAATCTAAAGAACTTAAACAGGAATTAGACTGGCAGTTCCCCTTAGTTACCCCGACCAATTACAGTTCTATAAGAATTTTGACGCTTGTTTTAACCTTAGGTAGTTGAGTAGTTCCTCGATCTGACGGAAATGACGAGAAAAATTTTAACGAGCTCACTCTCCCAGGCTAAATTCGCATTTTTAATCAAGACAGAAATTTTCTGGTTCACTGATACCTACTATGGCAGATAGCACCACCAGTCGCACAGTTCGTCACATCATTTGAGTTCGACGCCTCAACATTTCACTTCAGTCACGTAGACCATTTCAGCTGAACGCCTTTTCAAGAGCTTCCACGTTTTACTTTATTCAAGCAACAATTAAGGTTGCCGGATGTTTAGAAAATCACGGAATTTTCGTTACCATCAAACCTAGTAAGCTGCGAAATTTAACCAGCACTACATAAGGAGTGCTTTCAAAATTAACAAACATAGAATTCAACAAGACAAACTGTTAACTATAAATGACAGAACTACTCTCATCACTAGTTTGTTGCTGTTGACAGAGTGAAGTTCGTGCACCTTCCTGACGTTCCCAAAAAACGTAGGTTCGTGGGACCTTTCTGTAATTTCAAAGATGATTGTGGCCCTTTTACGGGAGATTGAACAAAGCTAACTTGGAATATAATTATTTTGGATTTTATGTTGGGGAGGGCGGTGGGTCATTTTTTTTATTTCTCCGTGTCCCAGCTAAGGAAACTTTACAAAGAAAATTTCTTAAGTTTGTTAAATGCTTTGCTTGGAGCTTTTGTTATCATTAAGTTTAGATGAATAAGGTATTGCAACGAGTTATCCATAAGTGAACACGATTTAAATAGCCTACTGGCTGCTGTTGACTGAAGTTCAATGTTTTCAGTCTGTATAATGAGGTTCATGTGATATGGCAAGTTACTTAAAATCCTTCATGATATCCTGAATTTGAGGTGACTCAGCTTGCAGGCCCAGTGATCGCTGAATGAAAAAACTGCTTTTCTGACAATATTATTCCAAATGACTCTGGAGGTTGGCAATCATTCTATTAATATTTAATATTTCCAAAACTCCCAAATCGAGGAGAAATATGACGACATGTCGAGACAAAGCAATCGCCCTTTGAGAGGGATGACAATAGTCGTCGTAAGAGTCGTATTCTTTTCAAGGGTCTGCGCCAGCTGCCGTCTCCATGGAGGAGGACCGACTGAGGAAACCCCTCAAACGCTGCTCAAGCGGAGGAATGTTTGCCCTGGCCTCTTATTTTTTTGTTAATAATGAAGTGATGAGGATGCGACGTTGGCCTAGCCGAGGAATATGTGCGACCTGGTTCCCAAGGTGGAGGTCGCTGGGGGACGATTCTCGATTCGCAGTTCCAAGTTTGCTCGTGCAACAACTTTGTCGAATGTCTCAGGGGCCAGCTTTTTCCTGTCAAAGAAACACATGGTACCTATCAGTTTACTACATGATAATTATTTAGCAGATTGATTATTCATGACACAGTTATTCTTTGACAGAAAACTCTTTATGAACGGACTCCTGGCCTGGATCGACTTTCTTCACAGAAAAGCTGACTTCAGAATAAGAGGCTCCAGGATGAATCATTGTAAGGAAATATTACGCTTCCTTTATTCTTAGTGGTTGAGTCGATGATAACCTGTTTTCTTCTAAAAACGGAAACTCTGGTTATTAAATCAAATTTTCTTTATATTATGATATACAGACTTTCGAAGAAGTGGGAATTATTATTCTAAAAAGCAACATAATTGTATTTGACAATACAATAGCAGTGTGAATCAAATTATGGTTTAGTCAGCTTAAATTACATTATTTATTTCTTAAGATCATGTCACACTCGAATTTTGGAGTACACACACACATATATATGTATATATATATAGATATATATATATATATAGATATATATATATATATATATATATCTATATATATATTATATATATATATATATATGTGTGTGTGTGTGTGTGTGTGTGTGTGTGTGTATGTGTTAGAAACATGAAGCTGTAAAACAGAAAGAAAGAGCTTTCAATAAGCCTAAAAAGAGAGGAACACATGCACTCAACTCAGAAGATACCGACTCAAACACAGAAGAAAGGTTAGCACAGAAGAGCGGGAAAGTAGTAGTAGTACTAGCGCGCAGCGGCAGAGCCCAATGAGCATACTACCTGAGATTCTCCCTGAGCGAGGCTGTGGTATTGGCGGTGGTCCTTGCACGCGCGATCTGCCTCTCCCTCTCTCGGCTCACTTCCAGCGATCTGAGATCCTTCGCTTCCAGGCACTTCCTGGCCATCAGGAGCTCGGCTTCTTCCCTCGCTAAGACCCTGTAGATGGCATGAATGAAAAGGATAACCTAAATTCTTTTGAAGATATATAAGATAGTCTAAAATGCCCATAACAATGGACATTCTCCTCCAAAAATTGTGGTTGATAAACAGCGGTTGAAATTTATACTTCCTATTGTAAAAATGATATTCCAGTTTGCAAACTGTGCAAGAAACAAAATTTTGAAAAAGGACAGCAAGATGGAGGGAAAAAGCGGGAATGGAGACAGAGAATAATGCTAAAAGTGGGTGGCACATAGCACTAGGGATCCTGTAGACAACAATTAGTATAATCCCTACGGTGCCCCACTGACGGTACTGTCTACCTACGGGGCATGTTGACAGAGTTTAATATGGCCGTTAAAAGAATAGTTTTAATAGCGTGGAATTATGATGTAACTATTATGGCGGGCTAAAAAATTTGGAGAATTATATTTCAGCCAAACAAATTTGAAAACTTTAGACATAAAATAGAAAATATATTTTGGAAAAATGCACATGTTCGATTGTAAAAACAATAAATAAATAAAATGAAATGAAAGCTTGACCGAGAAAAAGCAAAATTCTGAATTATCATGTCAAGTATTGGGTCAATTTCAAAAATTGATGAATTTCAGCGAACAAAGACGAAACTTGTTCCAACCCCCAATGAGGTTTCTATCTTAGGCCAACTTAATGATTCACTTACTTATTTCTTTTTAAACTGTAGCACTTGATTTTTTATTGTTTTATATTGAATCGTTGAGCATAACAAGCTTCTATGATCGCAGGCAGTCCCACAATGTGTGAAAGGAGGCTCTGTGGTGGCGGTGGCCAGTGTCTTTACAAATGGTGTGATTAAACCTAATCAAAGGATAAAAAATAAAACTTATGGACACCACTAAATAAAATTATTTTCACTTTTGGTGATCATAATACATAAAAGCGGTATGGTAGGGAGTCTTTCCTTAGAATTAATAGATCCTCGCTTTCAGTTAACACTAAAATAAATTCTTCTGAACTGAAACAATGTATGTATGCTCAGTTCTGCTCTGTACGACCGGAGAAATGATGTCATCATGAATTGACTTTTGTCTTTGTTTATCTGCACCAGCTCTCTGGCGCAAGCGCCTTGGGTGACATTATACAGCTGTCCTTCGATCAAAATGATCCTGGCATATATATTCCTTCTGTACGTACTCGAAGTAGACATTCGTAATCATGATCAACTTGGACAGCCTGAAAATCTATTGTATGGACTACTTACATATAACTAAGAAAATCGTAGGTGACATGCTTTGAAGTTTAAGAAACCAATAAGATCTTTCAAACGTCTTCTCAAGCAGTCATTCTGCAAACTAAATTTATGTGTGGAATAAATGTAGATTGTTTATAGTTCCAGAAACTAAGAGAAAATAAAAGATTTCGTCATCTCGAAACTGCAATAGAAAATGGTGTTAGGGGACCTATACAAAAGATAAAATAATAAGTCATAATTTATACTTTGACAACACCACCACACTAAGACAAATGATAATTATCTCATCTTTTTTTGCTTTAGCATATTGTAGCTCTGGAGTGCAGAACTTCCCAAGGCATAAGCGAGCTAAGCAGCTGCTAGGGCCGTGCATGCCTTCAGGGTATCACCAAGAGCGCTTGGAAAATATTAAATTAATTAAGATTAAGGAGAGCAAAAATAAATAAATAAAACACAAAATAAGTAAAAAATAAAGAATAAATTGTCCATTACATTTTGTCATGAGCCGCCACTGTAGACTGGCCTCCATTATGTCCTCTGTGGTGCAACTACGACTCCATTTGATAAATTTGATTAACATGTGAAGTCAAGATCAATTTAGCAACGGACCTACTATCATGTTCTGTTACTTACAGATACAAGTTTAGTATGCCATACAATACGACACTGAAATGTAATAAGTGCGAATAACACTGGACCATATTGTGAATTTGCCACCCTTATTATGGTTAGCAATGCCTTTACAGTGCACGAAATGATCAACTATTCAAGCACAAGTAATAGTTAGGCACCAGTGGTGTTGGTGGTGGTGATCCAAATCAAATCCTGCTTAGGGCCCCATCAAGGATTGAACAGGCCCTGCTGGAGTGCTATAGCCCACCTCAATATCCTTGGACATTCAATCCTGCGATGTTGAATGTATGCAAGTGGCTTGTGGTCGTTTGTATCACAAAATCCACCGCATACAAGTACAGATGGAATCTTTTTACTGCAAATATTATCACTATATTCCTTTAGAGTGAGTTTCCTATTTGCATAGGCAATTGGAAAGATTCCATAAAAAGATTCTTGTAGTAATTTGCTTTGCAATCCTTCATTTGATGCACACTTTCTCGCAATGAAAGTCCTATTGTGGAATATTTTTTAAAGTCTACTTCAGTACATGCTTAGTTGGCACTACTCCACTAGGTCCATGAAAGGGGCTGAAATATTAGCATAGTTGTCCACAAACTCCAGGTAATAGCCTATCAAACCAGAATTATCTTACTCGTGTCTTGGTCCATTTTGGTGTTGCACCCTGGATTTTTGTCAGTTTTGCTTCATTCATGATGACCTACCTGATCTAGTGTCAGAGGAATTATTCCCCATTTCATTGTACCCAATGTAACACTTGGAATGTCAGATAGTCAGTCCTCTTTTACTCTCTAGAATAGGTTCCTTAGTTCCTTAAAGTACTCCTCCCATGATGATGCATTAGGTAACATTGTCCACAAAATGTAGTGTTCTTAGCTCCAGCCAGCAATTTCCTCATCACCCTGTTGAAAATTACTGCTGAGTTCTTTAATACAAACTGTATCCTCTTGAATTTCAAACATCCACTTGAAAGTGCAAATACTGAGTTCTCCTTTGATGCTTCTTTCACCAGGATCTGAAAATATCTTTTACTGAAGTCCACTTTATTGAAAAATATGGTGATACAAAGTTTTACCACCATGGCCTTGGGATCTCCCATGGGTTTGCTGTCAAACTTGGTTATGTGTTAAGTTGATGATAATCTATGCAGAACCTGTAAGGCTCAGCCTTCTTCCTCGTCATCCTTACTGGCAAACAGTATGCAGATGATTTTCGATGACTCCCATCTCCAGTATTTCCTTAAATTCTCCCTGGATCAGCTCCAGGGGTACTCTGATGTCACTTTAATACGGTGTTCACCTAATAAAGTTCTTTGTGGATAGCTGGTTAAGATATCTTGGTATTTCTCTCACAACTGAAATACCCGGTTATTTTGCTGTTTGCTTTAATTGCCCATAACATTAACATCTTGATACATCTCTTCATCCTTCTGTGGTCAAAGTTCCAACAAACTCATGTGAAATTAATTGATCTTCGTCAGCCTCTTCTTCGATGATGGTCACACTTTAGCATCTGCTACTTCATTCATTTCCCTGGACTTGGTATGGCCATGATATAGTAAGCATGGCCCGCTCCGCTGTAAAATCAGGTTGTTTACCTCCATTGGTAGTAACAGTCTCAAGTCCATAATTCCAAGAGAATCTGCTTTTTCCCATTATGGTCCTTCTGTACAGTCCTCATATACTGAAAATTCAGTGCTATACTGTGGTACCTCTCAATACACAAATAGAATCGCTGGTAGATACTGGTCTCAATCCTTCAGTCTACCCTGATGCATCTTCTGCATAGATGTCAACACACCATTGTTCCTTGAGCATAATCTATTACATTTTGCTTCGTGCTCACCAGATGCCTCACTTCCCTCATCACCTCAAGAGGTAAACTGGGTACCTTGGTCTCTGAACATCTTGGGGAACTTTGCCTTGCTGAAAACTTCAAGTAGCACCTTTGCTACCCAATTAGTTTCTATTTTAGAGTGTATTACTGCCTCTGGGTACCTTGTAGCAAAGTCTACTACCTGTTGCCCTTCTCCTACACTGGCGATACATGTATCATGCTGTACAGCCTCTTGGTGCAGTCTTCTGCCAAATGTCACTGGACATGAAGTTTCTAGTGATGTCTGCAACGACTCTCGGTCAGTGAAAACTACTGGTCATAGACTCAAAATTTTTCTTCGCCTCAAGATGACCAATGGCAATAGACTCATAGGCAAATTTAATAACTTATGCCTGATATATCTCTAGCACAAAGATATGCCCCACCTCTCCAGTCACCTTGCCCTGGAAAACACCATATGTGTTTGTAATACATTTAGATTAAAAGTTCTTTCATCATTGGTTCTGTATGCTGCATCAGTTTTGGCTCTCATCAGCTGCTTGGTTAAACTAGGAACCTTCTTCTGAGCTTCTTATAGCTGCTCTGCTCCAATATGTGGAAAGCTAGAAGCTGCTAGTGACTTGTGCCACTGCGCTTTTCTCACTGGACTTGGGTTTTGGTCACAGTTTCAGTATTAGCCTTTTCCTGATCCATCCCTTCATAATTTTCTTTTGGCTTGTCCCTTTTGTTGTTTGTCTCTACTTCTTTCTCAACCATCTTAGCTTCAGCTTTAATCATTTCACCTTAGTACTTGATACCCAGAATGTTTTCAAGTATAAGGGTTATTCTCAGTAGAGGGATAGTGTTATCAATGCACCGCGAAATAACTAGAGGTTTTTGGCAATCTCTGCAGCCCATAGCTACAGCCCCTTTCATTCCTTTGAGTTTACATCAATTCTTATACCCTGTCTTCCATCTTGCCTTGCACCCTCTTCTAACAATTGTTTGATAGCGCAACTGTGAAGCTTTCTCCCTCATAAACATTGACAACCTTTTTACTCTCAATTTCCCTGTCAACACAGAATGACCTCATAGGTCCCAGCACTTGGCCTTTGTCCTAGATTTTATATTCCATTCCATAGATAGAGTTATCTAGGCACATAGCATGTAGATCATCCTCAAAGCACAGAATATTTACATAAATCTTTGCAACTGAGTAAGTATGCAACCCAATTTCTTATTGTTCATTTGGCCTCAGTAACTACACCTCTACTTACAACTGCACTTGTAGAATATACCTTGTAACACAGTTACTTTCTCCTTTCCTTCATAACCTTCACTACTAGAAAATTATGGTGCCTCTTCCTCTGCTCCTCAGTTCTGTGAGCTCCTTACTCAATTGGTAGTTCAGCTCCATCTGCCAGTTTCAGGCTACCTTCTCTGACATACTCTTCCTCACAAATCATGATATGGTCACCTCCATCAGCTCTTTCACAACCATAGCACAGACTGCCTTTTACTTGAACTTTTGCTGATCTTTACTTTTAATAAGCGCATAGTTTAGCTGAGTGTCCTGGCTTGTGACAAACAAAGCATTTAACTTCACTTTTGTCAGTCTGCTTTACCTGGATCATCTTATGGTCCTTGGGTCTCTGGACTCACACTAGACAAGCACTGCTCTGTAATTCTATCCATCCCACCAATGTCTCTTGATACTCTTACCCTGAGGAATAGTGCCAATCTCAGCCAACACTTGCTGATAGACTGTTCCCAGATGAGCAAATCTGCCAAATGACTAAACTCTTTTTTAGAGTCGGCTATTTCAATCCACCTTTTGAAATATTTTTTGTACTCTGGCTACAGTTTGCTTGTAGTCTTACGCTGATCTGACCTACTGTCATGAAATTTCTTCCTAGAACCTTCCTTAATCATCTCCTATCTCTTTAATAATGCAGTTTTTAGCAATGGAGTTAGACAAACATCCCATTCATCCCTTTGCTAGCCCTGGCTCTCTGCAAACCTTTCAATTTTTATGACTGTATCCATGTCATTGCCCTTTTCATCAGATCTTGGTAATTCTGGATTTGCTTGACTAAAAGTGTTTATTTTCCTTCTCTCTCTACCTTGAGTCTTATTATTTGAAGTTCTTGTTTCAGTAGTCTCTCAGCTTTCTGTCTTTGTCTCTTGTCCCCTTGTCTCATCTCTTCTTTTACTTTCTCTTTATGGGCTCAGTCTTTCAATCGCCTGTCCGTCTCTCAGTTCCTAGTTTTGCCTCTTCTCTATCATTTCATAAGCATTTTCTTTTGCTGCTTCTTTTCTTTCAGCTGCTCTGCACTGGAAAGATTTTGCTGTTCATTTAACGATGCCATCTCCCTGGCGCTACTTCTATATATATATATATATATATATATATATATTATATCTATAACTATATATATATATATATATATATGTGTGTATATATGTTATATAATATATATATAAATATATATAGATATAATAATATAGATATAATATATATACATATATACACACACATATATATATATATATATATATATATATATATATATGATATATATATATATATACATATATACACACATATATATATATATATATATATATATATATATATATATATATATATATATGTATATATATATATATAAGTAGCCAGGGAGATGGCATCGTTAAATGAAAAGCAAAATCTTTCCAGTGCAGAGCAGCTGAAAGAAAAGAAGCAGCAAAAGAAAATGCTCATGAAATGATAGAGAAGAGGCAAAACTAAGATATATATAATATATTTTATATAATAATATATATAGATTATATATATATATATATATATATATATATATATATATATCTCTTTAAGATAGATATATATATATATCTTAAAGGCACAGTAATGAGTTGTCAACCTTAGCTCTTGCCTGTTAGAGACAAGCGCAAAGCGCTGGATTCCTCGAAGATGCTGAAATGAAAAACAGACAGGATAGCTTACCAGTGCACTTTGTGATCAATAACACGCCTCTAAGATCACGAGTTTCAGGCATGAAGCATGCATGCCTAGTGTGTGCCAATCAGTGTGTGTGTGTTCGTAACAAACAGAAAATGACATTTAATCTGGAGGACAAGTGCTAAGGGGGGACTCACTCATTGTGATTGACAGTGTGGAACATGCCTGGAAGAGGTGTTCCAGGTCCGTCGGACAAGGTAATGTAAGAAAGAACTTTGGAAAAGTTAACATTTGAAGTGTCAATTACTTGTGTCTAGAAAAAGAAAAGTGGGGTGCTGTGCACATTCTTTATTGACTAAATTTAATATTTAAGTGATGTCATAATTATGGTCTTTATTTCAGATGGATTCGAAGTCACCCACTGGGTTTATTCTCTGACTGGTTTTTGAATATTAACCCTTGAACCACATCGCTTTTTTTGACGGACGTTAACCACATCGCTGGGAGAATTTTCCCCTTTTGTGCACTTATTCAGAAAAAATTTTGGTTCAACATACGTTTTCTTTCTCGAACTATCTTCTCGTTTTTTGTATACCAGCGTAATCTTGTACCAGTTAAATCAGCTGATTAACCTAGAACCTGAGAAGCGGCGAGTTCATATAGCCATTTTTTGGGGTGGTGCATGTTTATTTTATCTTTTATTGGTGGATGATGTATTGTTAATTTTTGGGTTGGGGTTTGTGTGTGCATAAATATATCAATGTTACTGAGGTCGGGGCAAATCCTAAAGTATAAGGGTTTTCATAAAGAAAGCAAAATGGTGGTACAAGTGGAAACCAGACTCTGGTACACAAAATAACAAATATAAGTGCGGGGGTCAGCCCGTTTTGAGGTATTGTAGATGGCGTTCTTTCCCAACCAGTGCAAATTTTTATTGAGGGGGTGATTAACCATTTAAACGCCAAGGGAATTAAAGATAATACAGAGGCGTTCACAGAGGCAAAAGCCTTGTTAGATTTCAATAAAGGAGATTTATCCTTTAGGGTAGTTTTCAGTACACAAAATGTCGGTCATGGACCAAATTACAAGCATTTTTAAGAGTGGCTTATGGCTCAAAGGAACATGGTGATATGATAAGAGATTTAAGAGGGCTGTACAAAACTCGGAAAGGCACAACAAGCCTTATTGAGCACAGCTCAAAACTTTTTGACTCAGCGGGAGAATGGATACAGAAATTGAAAAATTCCAAATGGGTAAATGAGAATAATGTCTCACTCGACAATTTACACAAATTGATACATTTCGCAATGCTGGACAGTTTTGATGAAAAGATTAGACCTACATCAGACGAAAAACTAATTTATGCCAAAATTCAGAAACATATGTCCAAATTTCCCACGGAGGATAGTACATTTTTTAACGGGACCAGTCCAAGAAATAAGGATAATCTGTATCCAAAGAGATACAGATTATCCTTCTCCCCATTTGTGTGCAAAAGTGGAATATAATAGAGTAAGAGTATGGATCACTGTTGGCAATCTTGTCCGTTTCAGATACAGAGAGATGCGAGACCTACACCTCAGAAATTTGGGAGTTACAATACGAGAAAATCCCAGGCAGGTCACTGAAGAGGGCAAAGGGATCGGCAAAGGCATTGTGGTCTCGTGGGGGACGCCCCAGAGCCCAGGCCTATAGAATATGGAACAGTGGAGGATATGGATATCCCGGTCTTTATTGACACCGGTGCATCTTGCAATTTAATGGATCATAATTTGTATCAATCCATGTTCTCCCATTACCCTTTGAAACCCTCAATGGAGACAGTGTGTGATGTGCAAGCCCATTGATTAAACACCCTGGGTTTTGTTAGAATACGGTTTACTCTGGGTGATAGAGTGGTAATAGAACCATTTTTGGGCAACAGACTTTTGCTGGGCCATCCGGCATGTAGAAGACACAAGATATTGGTCCATGCAGGTGTTAGTGGTATAACGGTTGGAATACCCGGTGTTTTTATCCCTTATGAGGACACAATTGAAACTGAGGATATGGACATTACTGAAAATGGTGGTAGGTTTGATGGTGCTACTGGTAATGATACAGGGGATATGGGGAGTGGTGATACCAAAACCCACTCTGATGATAGGTAGAATAACTGCGGTGATGTTAAACGGGATATTGATTTTGGTGTGTGTGACAATGCATTATGGGTGGTGATACTGATACTAATACTGATATTATTACTGATACTAACAATGGGGTCTTGGTGGATACAATGAGAACCACGGGTGGTGGTATTTATGGGATCGTGGAACAGGGAGGTACTAACCACAAATATAAATGTGTTTTATCAGAGGATGTTAATTTAATGCCAGGTTCAAAGACTATGGTAAAAGTCAAATTGAGGGGAGTGAAAAAACCCACGGAACTATGCGTAATTGAGGGCAGCGAGAAACTAAGAGGGGTTGTTAGCACTGCATCAGTGAACAGTGTATCAAACACTGGTGTTACATAGGTAGAATTACTGAACTGTAATGATACAGTTAGGAAATACCAGAAGAATACATATGTGGAAGATCTCCAAGATGGGAGTAATGACAGTGGTTCAGTGGCTATTGTAGAGGGGAAAACTGAGTTTTCTGAGGCAGAAATGCAATCAAGGAAGCAAATATTCAGAGAACATTTAGCTAATGCAGATTATAATGAACATATAGAAGCAGTAAGCGAGCTCTTGGCAGAATTTGGGGACACGATAGCTTTATGAGGGAATAAACTGGGATTAACTAATGTCTTAGATCATAAGGTAAACTTAGAGAAAGGTACAAAACCCATTTTTATTCCTGCATACCGCATACCTTTCAAAATTAGAGAACAGGTAGAAAAAGAGGTCAATAAATGGGAAGAGGAAGGAATCATTAGAGTTAGTGTGTCTCCATACAACTTTCCTCTGTTAGCAGTGCCTAAGAAGGACAGTTCTGTCCGAGTATGCGTCGATTTTAAACGTTTGAATGAAAAAACAATTCCTGACCGTTACCCGGTCACATGCATACCAGATCTTTATGTAGAAATCGGGGGTCATAATATTTATAGCTCAATTGATTTAGCGCAGGGTTTTCTGCAGATCCCTCTTAGTGAAGATAGTAAGGAATATACAGCCTTTTCAGTGCCCAAGGGACACTATGAAGAATTTACGCAGATGCCGTTTGGCTTATTGGGTAGTCCGATGACCATTATTAGGTTGGTAAACACAGTTTTGCACGTGTTATTGGGTAAAAATGTTTTTGTGTACATGGATGATATAATAATTGCAACTGACTCGACCGTGCAACAACTGGAAGAGCTTAAGGAAGTACTTAGGAGACTTAGGTTAGCAGGACTGAAAATTGAGCTAGCTAAGCGTTCCTTCTTGAAAAAGGAAATCACATATTTAGGTCATGTCATATCCAAGGAAGAGGTTAGAGTAAACGAAGATAAAGTCAAAGCAATAGCGGATTTTCGCACCCCGAAATCAAAGAAAGATGGCGGGATTTTTCCTTAGGTTAATGAAAGGATTTTCTAACATAGCAGCTCCTCTAACAGATGTATTGTGGGAAGACATTCAATTTCATTGGCGAAAACCCCAGGAAGAAAGTTTTCAAAAACTTAAGGACGTGTTAATAAATCCCCCAGTTCTGTAATTTCCAGATTTCAGCAAACCATTCACATTAGTGACTGATGCCAGTCAGGAGGGTATAGGTGCTTGCCTTATGCAAACATTTGATCGGAAACTCAATCCCATAGAATTTTATACCAGGAAGTTTAGGACAAAGGGCAGCAATGAAAGATTAATGGCTACCGTAGATAAAGAGGCCTTTGCAATAGTATCAAGTTTGGTTCATTTTAAAATACTACTGATGGGGAATAAAGTAGAAGTCCTTACGGACCACAAGCCATTGTTGGATCTATTTAATAAACCCAATTTGTCACCTAAAAGAGCTCGATGGTTCTTAACTATCAGGGACTTCGATGCAAAGCTCAAATATGTAGAAGGCAAATTAAATGTAGTCTTGGAAGCCCTTAGTAGAAATTTATATGACACGGAAGGATCTCAAGTTACACTAGTTACTAGTGATTCCATACAGTGGGATATGAGTCTCATAAGGCAAAGGCAGGATGAAGATGAAATTTTGGCAGACACAAAAGCGTTTCTTAGAGGGGAATTAGTCAGGAAAGGTTATAAGTTACCTTTTTCGGGTTTAGAATTAGAAGGTAATCTGTTGGTCAGGAAAATTAAATGTAAATTAAGGACTAGTGAAAGTAAAGGAGACACGACACTGGTCGCAATTCCAAAAGTCCTAATTCCAGTGGTTTTGGATATAGTACATTGCAGGTTCGGTAGTCCACACTTGGGGATAGAAAAAACGTATAATGGTGTGCGTGCTAAATATATTTGGAAAAATATGGGGAAAGATGTGGAAAATTTTGTGAAAAACTGTACAGTATGCAATGCTTGCAAACCTGCAAGGATAACTTCCTGAAAATTAGGGTCATATCCGATACCAAGTAGACCTTTTCAGAGACTACGTATGGATATCCTAGGAAATTTTTGTGAATCTACATATGCGAATAAGTACCTGCTAGTGATAATAGATGAACTTACGAGGATAGTAGAAATTTTTCCACTTAAGCATAAAAAAGCTGAAGAAGTAGCTATAGCATTTTTCAATGGTATCATTTGCAGATATGACTCACCCGAGGTTTTATTGCCTGACAATGGCAGAAAATTTGTAAACAAAACTTTAGAATGTTTGGCAAAAGTCATGTAGATACAGAAAGTAAGAATTATTCCATACAGTCCTGAAGCTAATGGGTTATGTGAACAAGCAAACAGGAAAGTGCTCGAAGCTCTCAGGAAGACTGTAGGAGGAAATGATAAAAACTGGGATAGATATATAGATGTTGTTAGACATAACATCAACACTATGGTTAGTGATTCCATTAAAATGTCTCCATTTGAAGCATTGTTTGGTTGCCAAGCACGAGGCACATTTGATCCGTTAACTATACCTCATCATGGAGAAGATACAATCGAAACATTAATTTCCATAGCAAAGGAGAGACATGCTTGTCTCAGCTGTAATCTCAAGGCTTCGACCCGAGAAATGGTGGAAAGAAGTAATAAGAAAAAATTTGATGTTAAAATCACTGTTGGAGACAATGTAATTTTAAAAATCAATGTGAGAAGAGAACTAAATTACAAATTGGGTCCGAAATTTGAAGGTCCTTTTAGAGTTATTGAGGAAAAGACAGGAAACAGATTTATAGTCTTAGATGAAAAGACAGGTCGGTCGAAATTGACTCCTATATCTAAGTCAAAAAGAGTTGGTTGTAGTAACTAAAAATAATATCGTGCAGCTGCATTTTTTTCTGATTTTGCAAATTGATGACGAAATGTGATTAATCAGTTTAATATAACGTTTTTTTCCCTTTACTTTCTTCTACTATTTTACTTATTATGCTCAAACTGCGGCGCTTTGTCGTAAAAATCAGAGGTAATTATTTCATGATGAAAAAAGGGGTGGCAAATATGGGAAATTTCTGTTAATTTGAGAAATATTATAAGAGGTCCGTGTGGTGATTCCTGGCGGTGTTGGTTTATTGGGGCTGAATTTTTTGTGGCTATTTTGGTGGTGAATTTTTTGCGGCTATAATTTTTGTGGGTGAATTATTTTTTGCTATAATTTCAGGTGGTGATCTGTGGTTTTGCGAGCCAAAGAGGTGGGGATTGTGGTTCTTTTGGTATAATGGCTCTTGGGGGTGGCACTAGTGCATTGTGGTTTTATGTAGCCCCATAAAGTTGTTGTATTTTTATATTCACTAGTGGTTATATTTGGCGGCATATAATTGTTGAATTGTGGTTTTTTGTGGTTTATATCCTGACTAGGTGATTATTGCAGTTTTATATACATGTGGCAGCATCATGAATGAGTTACGTTTTCGAGGACAATTTTTGGGTACCCTTGAGGTGACAACAAGGATGTCCTGAGGATAAATTCTTCCATGGGGAAGAATTGACCCCTTAAATTCTTTCCCATGGAATGTCATCTTCGACATTCCTGAAAACGGTGCAAACCTACGATTAATCAACTCCAAAAGAAAATATCAGCAAGCGGTCTCATCACAGCATTGTCAGCATTAGGCCACCTGTGTATACAGTATGTGCTCAAATCGCACTATGGGCGTGCGTAGTCAAACTCGTAAACTCAGAAATCATCATTCCTTCAAATGGCCCAAAAAATCATTTATGAAATTCTCGATGGGAATCCTCAACAAATCTTTACTGATACTATAGAACCACATTCCTCAAAATTTATCCTCAGGACATCCTAGTTGTTGCCTCAAGGGTACCCAAAAATTGTCCTCGAAAACGTAACTCATTCATGATTCTGCCACATGTATATAAAACTGCAATAATCACCTAGTCAGGATATAAACCACAGAAAACCACAATTCAACAATTATATGCCGCCAAATATAACCACTGGTGAATATAAAAACACAACACCTTCATAGGGCCCCATAAAACCACAATGCACTAGTGCCACCCCCAAGAGCCATTATACCAAAAGAACCACAATTCCCACCTCTGTGGCTCGTAAAACCACAGATCACCACCAAAAATAATAGCCACAAAAAATTCACCACCAAAAATTATAGCCGCAAAAAATTCACCACCAAAATAGCCACAAAAAATTCAGCCCCAATAAACCAATACCGCCAGGAATCACCACACGGACCTCTTATAATATTTCTCAACTTAACAGTAATTTCCCATATTTGCCACCCCTTTTTTCATCATGAAATAATTACCTCTGATTTTTACGACAAAGCGCCGCAGTTTGAGCATAATAAGTAAAATAGTAGAAGAAAGTAAAGGGAAAAAAACGTTATATTAAACTGATTAATCACATTTCGTCATCAATTTGCAAAATCAGAAAAAAATGCAGCTGCACGATATTATTTTTAGTTACTACAACCAACTCTTTTTGACTTAGATATAGGAGTCAATTTCGACCGACCTGTCTTTTCATCTAAGACTATACATCTGTTTCCAGTCTTTTCCTCAATAACTCTAAAAGGACCTTCAAATTTCGGACCCAATTTGTAATTTAGTTCTCTTCTCACATTGATTTTTAAAATTACATTGTCTCCAACAGTGGTTTTAACATCGAATGTTTTTTTATTATTTCTTTCCACCATTTCTCGGGTCGAAGCCTTGAGATTACAGCTGAGACAAGCATGTCTCTCCTTTGCTATAGAAATTAATGTTTCGATTGTATCTTCTCCATGATGAGGTATAGTTAACAGATCAAATGTGCCTCATGCTTGGCAACCAAACAATGCTTCAAATGGAGACATTTTAATGGAATCACTAACCATAGTGTTGATGTTATGTCTAACAACATCTATATATCTATCCCAATTTTTATCATTTCCTCCTACAGTCTTCCTTAGAGCTTCAAGCACTTTCCTGTTTGCTTGTTCACATAACCCATTAGCTTCAGGCCTGTATGGAATAATTCTTACTTTCTGTATCTCCATGACTTTTGCCAAACATTCTAAAGTTTTGTTTACAAATTCTCTGCCATTGTCAGGCAATAAAACCTCGGGTGAGTCATATCTGCAAATGATACCATTGAAAAATGCTATAGCTACTTCTTCAGCTGTTTTATGCTTAAGTGGAAAAATTTCTACTATCCTCGTAAGTTCATCTATTATCACTAGCAGGTACTTATTCGCATATGTAGATTTACAAAAATTTCCTAGGATATCCATACGTAGTCTCTGAAAAGGTCTACTTGGTATCGGATATGACCCTAATTTTCAGGAAGTTATCCTTGCAGGTTTGCCAGCATTGCATACTGTACAGTTTTTCACAAAATTTTCCACATCTTTCCCCATATTTTTCCAAATGTATTTAGCACACACCTCATTATACGTTTTTTCTATCCCCAAGTGTGGACTACCGAACCTGCAATTAGGACTTTCGGAATTACGATCAGTGTCGTGTCTCCTTTACTTTCACTAGTCCTTAATTTACATTTAATTTTCCTGACCAACAGATTACCTTCTAATTCTAAACCCGAAAAAGGTAACTTATAACCTTTCCTGACTAATTCCCCTCTAAGAAACGCTTTTGCGTCTGCCAAAATTTCATCTTCATCCTGCCTTTGCTCTATGAGACTCATATCCCATTGTATGGAATCACTAGTAACTAGAGTAACTTGAGACCCTTCCATGTCATATAAATTTCTACTAAGGGCTTCCAAGACTACATTTAATTTGCCTTCTATATATTTGAGCTTTGCATCGAAGTCCCTGATAGTTAAGAACCATCGAGCTCTTTTAGGTGACAAATTGGGTTTATTAAATAGATCCAATAATGGCTTGTGGTCCGTAAGGACTTCTACTCTATTCCCCATCAGTAGTATTTTAAAATGAACCAAACTTGATACTATTACAAAGGCCTCTTTATCTACGGTAACCATTAATCTTTCATTGCTGCCCTTTGTCCTAAACTTCCTGCTATAAAATTCTATGGGATTGAATTTCCGATCAAATGTTTGCATAAGGCAAGCACCTATACCCTCCTGACTGGCATCAGTCACTAATGTAAATTGTTTGCTGAAATCTGGAAATTTCAGAACTGGGGGATTTATTAACACGTCCTTAAGTTTTTGAAAACTTTCTTCCTGGGGTTTTCGCCAATGAAAATGAATGTCTTCCCACGATACATCTGTTAGAGGAGCTGCTTTGTTAGAAAATCCTTTCACAAACCTACAGAAAAATCCTGCCATCCCCAGGAATGACTTAATTTCTTTCTTTGATTTCGGGGTGCAAAAATCCGCTATTGCTTTGACTTTATCGTCGTTTACTCTAACCCCTTCCTTGGATATGACTTGACCTAAATATGTGATTTGCTTTTTCATGAAGGAACACTTAGCTAGCTTAATTTTCAGTCCTGCTAACCTAAGTCTCCTAAGTACTTCCTTAAGCTCTTCCAGTTGTTGCACGGTCGAGTCTGTTGCAATTAATATATCATCCATGTACACAAAAACATTTTTACCCAATAACCCGTGCAAAATTGTGTTTACCAACCTGGTAAAGGTCATCTGACTACCCGATAAACCGAACGGCATCTGCGTAAATTCATAGTGTCCCTTGGGGACTGAAAAGTCTGCATATTCCTTACTATCTTCACTAAGATGGACCCGCAAAAAACCCTGCGCTATAAATATTATGACCCCTGATTTCTACAAAAAGATCTGGTATGCATGTGACCGGGTAATGTTCAGGAATTGTTTTTTCATTCAAACGTTTAAATTCGACGCATACTCGGACAGAACAGTCATTCTTAGGCACTGCTAACAGAGGAAAGTTGTATGGAGACACACTAACTCTAATGATTCCTTCCTCTTCCCATTTATTGACCTCTTTTTCTACCTATTCTCTGATTTTGAAAGGTATGCGGTATGCAGGAATAAAAATGGGTTTTGTACCTTTCTCTAAGTTTACCTTATGTTCTAACACATTAGTTAATCCCAGTTTATTCCCTCGTAAAGCTACCGTGTCCCCAAAATTCTGCCAAGAGCTCGCTTACTGCTTCTATATGCTCATTACAATCTGCATTAGCTAAATGTTCTCTGAATATTTGCTTCCTTGATTGCATTTCTGCCCCTGAAAACTCACTTTTCCCCTCTACAATAGCCACTGAACCACTGTCATCACTCCAATCTTGGAGATCTTCCACATATGTATTCTTCTGGTATTTCCTAACTGTATCATTACAGTTCAGTAATTCTACCTATGTAACACCAGTGTTTGATACACTGTTCACTGATGCAGTGCTAACAACCCCTCTTAGTTTCTCGCTACCCTCAATTACGCATAGTTCCGTGGGTTTTTTCACTCCCCTCAATTTGACTTTTACCATAGTCTTTGAACCTGGCATTAAATTAACATCCTCTGATAAAACACATTTATATTTGTGGTTAGTACCTCCCTGTTCCACGATCCCATAAATATCACCACCCGTGGTTCTCATTGCATCCACCAAGACCCCATTGTTAGTATCAGTAATAATATCAGTATTAGTATCAGTATCACCACCCATAATGCCATTGTCACACACACCAAAATCAATATCCCGTTTAACATCACCGCAGTTATTCTACCTATCATCAGAGTGGGTTTTGGTATCACCACTCCCCATATCCCCTGTATCATTACCAGTAGCACCATCAAACCTACCACCATTTTCAGTAATGTCCATATCCTCAGTTTCACTTGTGTCCTCATAAGGGATAAAAACACCGGGTATTCCAACCGTTATACCACTAACACCTGCATGGACCAATATCTTGTGTCTTCTACATGCCGTATGGCCCAGCAAAAGTCTGTTGCCCAAAAATGGTTCTATTAACACTCTATCACCCAGAGTAAACCGTATTCTAACAAAACCCAGGGTGTTCAATCTATGGGCTTGCACACCATACACCGTCTCCGTTGAGGTTTTCAAAGGGTAATGGGAGAACATGGATTGATACAAATTATGATCCATTAAATTGCAAGATGCACCAGTGTCAATAAAGACCGGGATATCCATATCCTCCACTGTTCCATATACTATAGGCCTGGGCTCTTGGGCGTCCCCCACGAGACCACAATGGCACATACAAATCATCATTACCCTTTTTGTTGGTTGGCTTTCCAAAAATTTCGCCGATCCCTTTGCCCTCTTACGTCAATCTAATGAGAGAATTAGCCATTTAAAGTCCAGGTTTGTACCGCAACTTTACAAGGATGACAGAGGACCTTTTTAATGAAACTGACGAACGGGTGATGCCCTACATTGGGAAGACCCTCACATTCTGGAGTTGACCCATTCTGCCAGGCCTGCATGTTGTAATTACCCTACGTTCCCTTGCAACTGGAGATTCTTTCCACAACGCAATCAGCAGTATTGTGCCTGAGACTTGTGGGACCATAGTGATTGCGTTTGGAAATGAGGTGATTCAGTTGCCCACGACCCCAGAAGAATGGAAGAAGGTAGCTCTTGGGTTTCAAGAACGTAGGAATTTCCAACACCCTTTTGGAGCAGTAGACAGGAACACATCAGAATCAAGAACCCAACACAAGCGGGAACTCATTATTTCAACTATAAAAAATTCTGTTCTTTAATGCTACTTGCAGTTGTGGGTGCAGAATACAAGTTCATGTATGTCGAGGTTGGTGTTATGGGGTTCGAGTCTAATGCTGGTGTGTTAGCAAAGACACAGCTCTGCCGGATGCTTGATGGAAATGAAGCAAATTTGCCTGCCACTGAAAGATTGCCAAACAAAAGTGAAGACAAGCCCCCGGTCGCCTATTTCTTCATTGGAGATGAAACCTTCGCTCTGAAAAAGTATATGATGAAGCCATACCCTGCACGAAATCTAACAGCACATGAACACATCTATAATTACTGGCTGAGCAGGGTAAGTAGAGTGGAGAATGCCTTTGGCATACTAGGAAGCAGGTAAATATTGTTCACAATTATTATATTGTTTTTATTCGATCTGCTTTTTTAAAAGCCTATTAATAAGATATACCGTTTGTATACCAAATTTTTTTTACATAAATAATAGATATGTAACATAAAATACCTTTCGTTTATCATGCAATAATTGGATTAATATTTTCCATTTGTCTCCCACAGATTCAGAGTGTTTTATTCCCCCCATTCAACTGATGCACATCAAGAAGACTCGGTAGCACATGAGGTACTACCTGGTCACAGGAGCTCTGACGAGATGCTGCCAAACCTGACTTCCCCAATCTGCCCAGGAGTATCCCTGACTGGGAGGGCTCAACGTGATCACCTTCGTGATTATATAAATTCCCCTACACGCTCTGTTTCTTGGCAAAATTCAATGGTATAATTAAAGAAGAAAGCAATAGAAAATGCCTGAACATACTTTCCAAAATTAAATCTAAATAACTTTGTAAATATCCAAATAAATTGTGAAATTGTAACATATTCATAGTATTACCCAACATATTTTCGTGTGAATTTTAATTCAGTGTCATATTTTTCTATATATAACACACTCAAAGTATACCAAGAATACTGGAAATCGAAATTGCATTTTTTAATGGAAATAGAAAGTGCCTTTTCATTTATTAAACCTCACAACAATAACTTGCATAGATTGCAATGAAGTCACTGACTTACATAGTTTCTAAAGAGAAAATTTAATGAAAGACAATATAAAATACTGAAAATCTTGTATCACAAATATATGTTCATCAAAACCCCCCAAAAATGAAAGGCAGATTTGTCTAATGAATCATGCCTGTGAACTGCGCACCCTGCTGCACAGGCAACCCCCTCTCACACTGGGAGGGGCGAAAGACATTGCGTATGTTGTAATGGGCACCGTAAGTCGGAATTGCAACACGCTTCTGCAATAACCACATGAAGACTTATTCATGTAAGTCGGAAGGGCATAAGGACACTCTCGTACGTCGGCATGACTTAGCGACTTTCGACATTTGTCATGGCTCGGTCGCGTATGCCCAATGCAGCTTTGGACATTCGCTCACTCGACAGATGTCGGCACACTCGCGGACTAGTTGTGGACTGTGTGACGGCGCATGGAGATTTGAGCGTAAATAAGTCGTAATTCAGTCGTAAAGAGGCCGTTGCAACATGCGCGGTGTGAAATCACCAATGTTTGACTCCAGCTTAAGGTTTAAAGTTTGTTTACGAAAAAGCTGTGATGTTTTGATTTCATGTTATATATATATATATATATATATATATATATATATATATATATATATATATATATATATATATATAAATTTTTGCCATGAAGGAAAATGGAAAGCGAGATAGACAAGCACTTTCGGTCTAGTGCGACCCTTTACTCAGTGCTTGGCTATCTCGCTTTTCAATTTTCTTTCGTGCAAAAACCTTTATTTATACATAGCATCACGTTTTATATACTTCGTGATCAAGTTATTCACATATATATATATATATATATATATATATATATATATTATATATATATATATATATTAGTTTAATTTTGCAATTAAATTGTGTAAAATATCCCTTTCGTCCAATCTTCACCCTCCTGTTCGTGGATTTTTCCTCTTAGAGGATAGGTCGTCAGCCCCATAACATCTGGGATTAAACGAATCGTTTAGACGTCGTTGAAATTCGCGACAGTAACTTTAAGAGTTTATAATTGTCAGCGGGAAAAGATGCTCATGGTCGAATGACTGGGACTGACATGGCTGCCCAAATCTAGTTTGGTTACTGAACAAAGGTATAAAATGTTAATAACCGTTTCTACAATAATAGCATACATGCTTTTCAGAGAAAGGTATATTAAATGACTCGAAGAAACCGAAAAAAAAGGAACTGAATTTCAAATAAAGAAAGTGAACTGCATGAAGGAATGATGACACTGGTTTGAGTGATTGCTACGTCGATTCTTTGGATAAAACAAAACTATCTTTTGAGACATCAAATGCAGTCAATTGACGAGAAATTTTTCCAGGCATCATCTGGTCATCTTTGTGATCTAAATTTTATTTGACAGTGCGCATATCTTGAGAATTCCAGTAGGATTATTCAACAAAGTTATGTGGATCATTAATTATTCATGTCTGGAGCATTCAATACTGACATCAAGGCCATTTAAAGACATATTGAAGATTCGGTACGCAACACACACACCTCTGGTGCATTCAACACTCATATGTGGAACAGTCAGTACTCCTATTTGGAGGATTCAGTTGAGGTTAATTACACTTTGAACCTTCCACACTCACATCTGGAGGAGCTCCTGTTGGTGTGTGGTCCTGGTCGTCCTGTCAGCATGGACCCTGTTTGCCCGCGTGTGAAGGAACTGCTCCTGCCTGGCTTCTGCGGCTGCCATTGACTCCATTTGACGGGAGAGGACATGTTGGCGCCACTGCATCATGGACGCCTCTAGCTGATGGTGGAGAGCCCTCACTGCTAGCGCTTTGCGGTCACGTTCATCCCTGTGGATAAGAAATATACACTATATGCGTGTATATGTATACTCATGCAAATGTACTACAGGGAAATGAAATGTACAAAATTCCTTGTAAGGATTGCCCATCTTTTTACGTTGGACAGTCAAGTAAAAATTTATGTGTATGTATTAAGCAGCATATGTATTCAGTTAGAACAACCCAGACTTCAAATGCACTGTTTATCCATCTGAGTGAAAAATCTCATTGTATTAATTGGGGCGATACCTCTGTGATTGCTAGATCTAATGATTATGTTTCAAGAAATTTACTGGAATCAGCAATTATACAAATCACTAATAAAAACAACCTAAATCTTAGTCTCGGATTGTACCATTTGGACCCGTATATATGTAAAATGTTTATGAAGGACCTTAAAATAAATGAACTACTAATTAATTAGTAGTCCTACATGTATATAGTTATTATTTCTCTCTCTCTCTCTCTCTCTCTCTCTCTCTCTCTCTCTCTCTCTCTCTCTCTCTCTCTCTTGCTCAATATATTTATATTCTTTTTTTCGTCTTTTCATGAATAATTTTTTGTGGGAACATTTTTGTAAATTTCATGGTAATAAGTTGTATATGCCTCCTTGTTTTTTCAAATGTATTGTTTCTGGATGAATCATCTGTTGAACACGTGTGATTCTCCAAGGTGTGGCTGCCTAAAAATTCGCTTATCCTGCCCTCCAGGCGTTTCCTCGTTTCTGTAGAGTGAAATCGACCTTATTAAGCCTACTTTGACTATGTTTTTCCTCTGTACGATCAGTTGTGCCTGAGTCGCACTAGACCGAAAGTGCTTGGCTATCTTGCTTTTTAATTTTCCTTCGTGGCAAAAACCTTTATTTATACAGAGCGTCACGTTTTATATACTTCGTGATCAACTTAGTCATATATATATATATATATATATATATATATATATATATATATATATATATATATATATATATATATGTGTGTGTGTGTGTGTGTGTGTGTGTGTGTGTGTGTGTGTGTGTGTGTGTAATCTGTAGACTTTTCGTCATCTAGCCTAAGGCCAAGCTTTCACCTCTAATTATTTATGTAAATACGTATAAAAAGTATGCAAAAGTACTTTGGTCCAAGCTTTGGCAAAGTACCTATGTAATGAAGAACCCTACTACGTAGAGTCTAGACTTGAATTACGATAAAATATGATTTTCCATCTCCGCAATGACCTAATTTCAGCCTCTGGATTTTCTCACATTTCATCCTTCATAGAATGAGAAGTTTCGGTCACCTTTCTACTGCTAATGTGTATGAGTCTAGAGGGGCTGGAGGGGGGTCTGTGTGCATGAGAGAGGCAGAGAGTTGCTCTTCAGATTCGATAAATATTGGGTCTTGGCTTAGAACAAAACTTGGGTAAAATTCTGGGAAGGTGGGCCTTCCCTTGTAATAGACCTTTGAAAATTACACATTTGAATGAAATTTTCTGCACAATCGAGTCTGATGTTAATTGAGTTTTCCCTCATACTCTAATTTACCTAGAATGATGGTCCCAGTGTCTAGACCTATATTTTTGGGTCCATGAAATTCATTTATGTAATTAAGAAATCAGATAAACCAATTCCAAGGGATCATTTCCGGTACTCAAAGTCTTGCCGAATCACATTTTTATGGTGATTTACACTCTATGCATAGTGTTCTGTGTGAAATATCTTATTTTTGGCGTAAGATTTCAAGTAATTTACACTCTGAGTAGACCACAAAGTCCCATTCTATCACATGGAAATTTCACCGTAATCAAAGATCAGGTATCATGGACGGCAAACACCAACTTAAAAGATTTCTCAAAAACTTGCACAATTCTTTCTGAACATGATATGCATAGAATTATAACCTTTAATTGTCGAAATTATATGTTCCCACAAAGACTTTCCTCTTGAAGGCTAGTCACAAAATCTACAGCATAAGGGCCCTTTCACACTATGCGTTTTGACAACGCAGTTCGCTGCGTTGCGGTGAAGCAGACAGTAATCGACTTATACATCTTATAGGGTCGTTCACATCTTGCGTGTGCGTGAAATCGCAGCTGCATTGCCGCATAACATGTGCGTGGTACCATCAGGCTTCTGCGTCGAAGCGGATGGATGCGATGGCCAGTGGACCATTTTGTTCAATGCACGTCTTCACATCTTGCATGTCACACACACATCGGCGCGCTGAACTACTCTCCAGTGGCCCGGAAAATCCAGGGAGATAAGAGTCGACTGCTAGGCGCATGTAGGTGCGACATCGTATCGTATTTACGTGCGACATAGTGTGAAAAGGCCCGGCGTAATAACAAATACCCTATGAAAATCATTATCTACTGGGACTTGTTGAATTTCATACTACATATTACGTATTTTTATTCAACTGGTGAATTTTTTATGGTCTATACTGGTACTTTATCATGTTTAAAACTGTAAGTTTGAACAGAGATTGAAATGAATTTATAATTTTACCAACTTAGAAAATTCCCCAGTACTCTCTCTCTCTCTCTCTCTATTAACATAATATTAAAGAGCTGAAAACGTACCGGATCAAATAAGAACATATTTTGTGAATGAGACAAAAGTTATAACTTGCAATATATATTGTATTACTTGATTAATGAAAAGTATATTAGTTTTATTTTATGCTGCATATTTTTATCAATATGTTTTCATGGTCTAAGAATGCAAGGAACTAAGCTCCCGGTTGTAGTTGAACTTGTTCACTGCAGCTCTTTTGAATCTTGAAATGTTTTCCCGGGCTTTTTTTATACATTGAATGTAAATTATATATAAAAGAAAAAAAAGAAACATGAAAATGAAAATCTCGGGATTTAAAACCAAATCGCGGGAAACAAAACTGGGATAAATATGGCAGGATAGTACGTCTTGTTTATAATAGAACGTGGCATCGACATAGATCTCCCCAAGACGGAATAACATATGTTATTTTGTCTTGGATCTCCCTATAATATCTATAGTAGAGACGAAGCCAGTGTTATGGGATGATAGACTCGAAGATTACAAAAGTCGGAATTTTACTATATTTGCATGTCATATTTTGCCAAAGAAGCTTACTGTATATAATATCCGCTACAGTTGTTCCTCGAATGATCTTGAAACATACGGAAGTAAATGAAAAAGTTGTAGCCATACTGTTTTAGATCCTCAAATAATGTGGCAAATGGGCCAAATGTCTCTCACTGTTCATTGTCTCTTTTTCCTCCTTAAACACGCTCAATAAAAGTACAATGTACCCTCTTTCTTATCCATTGTGGTTGACCAAACAACCCACCACGACTCTTCATAAACAAATCTCCCGCCACAGACAGCACTGAACAAGTGGCGAATGTCGTTGATTCCGCAGCTGTGAGCGGCAAAATTTATAAATCCACCGCAGCTCTGTGGTGCGGCGAACGCATCTATCTGCAGCAACAAAACGCATAGTGTGCAAGGGGCTCACTCAGCCAAAAACTGCTCTCGATTTGCCTTGAGAACGGCTGGATTTGTTCCAACTTTTCTGGTATAGTCACTTCCAGTCAAATGATGCACTGCAGGTAACACAACAGAGTGAACGAAGCTGTACAGCCGTTGTATGAATAGGTAAGAACCTTGTTGAGTCACCAACACCACAACTGACCCACTATTGCTGGAGACCACTGGCTTGAAGGGTGGAGAAATTGTTAAAAGGAGGATGATGACATCATTGCCTGATGAATGTACTATGATGCAGGCAATGTTGTACTTCAGGAAGTTTGCAACATGCATAGCAATTCTTCCATCAGCCTCCTCCATGTGGGACCACTTGCTGTGCATTTGTCAGAGAAACAGCTACTGCCTCATGCAACAGGAATTCCATTTTCAACTTGTTCTTTGAAGACCCCCAGAACATGTTCATATCCACTGCAAGAGGTGTGTCTCCAAAAACTTCATTTATTTCTATTGGACCTTCTGTTGATCATCATTTCATTTTGCAGTCTTTGATGGAGTGAAGATCATAGGAGGCAAATTTGGAATATTGTCTCACATATTCAATTACTTTTTTGCAGGTATCATCTAAAGTTTTCAATCCCTGAAGTTTGATCCTTCGAATGATGGCTGTAACTTCAACAAAGACTCCAGACTTCAAATTTTGATCCTCGAAATTGGGTTTCTTGTCCTCCTGTGAGATTCTTTGCAAGCTGTGGCACCAGAGTGCTTTTCTGAGCTTTCTTCATGAAACCAGCTTTGAGGACAAAAGTTTGATGTCTGGAGTCGTTATTGATGTTATGGCCATCATTCAGATGGTCAAACTTCAGGGATTGAAAACTTTTGGTGATCTCTGCAAGAAAGTGAGACGAACTTCCAAATTTGCTCAGAGACTTGACTATGTTTTTGACTCCTATGATCTACGCTCCATGAAAGACTGGGAAAGGAAACGACGATCAACACAGGGTCCAATAGAGCTAAGTGATGTTTTTGAAGACCCACCTCTTTCAGTGGATATGAACAGGTTCTAGGGGTCTTCAAACAATAAGCTGAAGATGGAAGTCTTGTTGCATGAGGCAGTAGCTGTTTCTCTGACAAATGCACAGCAAGTGGTGGCTGGTGAAATCAAACATGAGAAACCATGCAACTCTGAAATCAATGCAACGGTAGTGGAAATGTCTGAACTTTATTCCCACATGGAGGAAGCTGATAAAGAATTGTTCTGCATGTTGCAAACTCCCTGATTACAATATTGCCTGCATCTTAGTACATTCACCAGACAGTGATGTCATCATCCTCCTTTTACATCATTTTTCCACCCTTCAAGCCAATGGTCTCCAGCAATAGTGGGCCAGTTGTGGTGTTGGTTTACTCTCTCAAGGTCACTATACCAGCAAAGTTGGAACAAAACCAGCCGCTCCCAAGGCAATCCCAGGCCAATTTTTGGCTGATTTAGGCCACTACGTTCATGAGACCAAAATAGTCTGAGAGTTTGGCAAAAGCTAAGGCATACATGGTTCAAGTTCTCAAGAAAGGTACAGCAGTTCAGACAATGAATGAGTTGCATTCTCATTTGTATTTCAACTAGTGAAGCGATCAAGGCTCACATCCTCAGAGCATGCATTGCAACTAAGGAAATGCTTTGTGTGTTTGAGACTGCTGTTGACCAGCCAGATCCAAAATCATTTGGATATGTGCTGGACAACGAGTTGCTACTTCCTATTGTTGGGCACAAACCTTTGCCAGAAGAATACACAGTTTGCTGCAGGTGTAAAAATGTACAAACAGAAAGGTGTCCTTTGCACTAGATTTTGTCACTGTAGCCTTCAAGAAGGAAGTCTTTGTGGGAACATATAATTTCCACAATTGAAGGCTATAAATCTATGCATATCATGTTCAGAGAAAATTGTGCAAGTTTTTGAGAAATCTTTAAGTTGGTGTTTGCCGTCCATGATGCCTGATCTTTGATTACAGTGAAATTTCCATGTGATAGAATGGGACTTTGTTGTCTAATCAAAGTGCAAATTACTTGAAATCTTAAGCCAAAAATATGAAATTTCACACAGAACACTATGCATAGTGTAAATCACCATAAAAATGTGATTCAGCAAGACTTTGAGTACCAGAAATGAGCCCTTGGAATTGGTTTATCTGATTTCTTAATGACATAAATGAATTTCATGGACCCAAAAATATAGATCTAGACACTGGGACCATCAATCTAGGTAAATTAGAGTATGAGGTAGTACACGGAAAACTCAATTATCATCAGACTCGATTGTGCAGAAAATTTCATTCAAATGTGTAATTTTCACGGGTCTATTACAAGAGAAGGCCCACCTTCCCAGAATTCTACCTAAGCTTCTTTTAAGCCAAGACCCTGTATTTATCAAATCTGAAGAGCAACTCTCTGCCTCTCTCATGCACACAGACCCCCCTCAGCTCCCCGACTAAAGATCACCATTTTTACAGTGAATCATTCATCCGTACGGAAATATGGACACGCCTCTTAAGAGATGACAGTTTGCAATGTGAGTTTTGTTGAGATGAGTGTCACCTTTAATTTTGCTGAGATATGACAGCAACACAGTTGCACTACCAATCCAAGATAGTATGACGTGCATTCATAGTGTCACATTTACCTTTGTCCTCTGAAGATGTCCCCCTCATCTTGGACCTCAGGAGTTGATGTTGTACTTCCTTTTTTTTCTGAGGGGCGGCGCCTTTCTCTTGCCGCTGGATTCTTAGTTTGCTTTATTCCGTCTACTTTATTAGGATATTTTCCTTACCTTTGCCTCCTTAGGGTGTCTTCCTTGACTGCACTGAGTAACTGAAGGTTTGCCTCTGCCCTGGAAAGCCTGTCGTCCATAGTGGCTCTCATGGCCTCTAGAAGAGCGGTGGCTCGACTCTCCACCAGCTGCCTCCGCGCCTCCTGGCGCTCAGTCTCGGCTGAATTCCCGTCCTCCACTCTCTGTGACACAAAGGACATCCATCACAAGGCATTAGTTTCCAGTGAAAGAGAGAGACAGGCGATTTTTGCATCTAATAATACTTTTCAAAAGCTTTTCTTCTATTGAATGCTCTTACCATATCTGCTCAAATAGATTACACTAATTTATATCCTAGAAACTGCAAACTTGCAAACAATACAAACAAACTAACCACGTACGTGCACACACCCAACCACAACCATGTGTATATATAATATATATTATTGTATTTTCATGCATATGCTAATGTTTTAAATTTACTTTATTAAAATTAAAATTATTTACCTTCCCTCTGGAATTTTCTACTAATCTGTCCTTTTAAGATTAATTAAACGCCTTAATTTACTGGGTTCAAAACAAATGCTTTATCTCCTTAAATTTTTCTCAGACTTATTGTTACGAATGTTATTGCGACTGTTCTTTAGGTTCGTACCAGATGGAAGGAGGCTGATAGCCCTACCTTAGGGGACAGATTCCAGCCTGTGCACAGGGACAAATCGAATGGTAAACACAGAGGATTTTAACAATTTTATTACAAAACTAGAGTGATGCATGAATTTGGGTGGCACAGCACCCCAAATTTAGATGAATTTAATGTGGCCACGCGACCACCCAAAAAAACACAGAAAGATAACTTGAATTGAATTGCACTTTCATTAAAATAGATAAGGTCACATTCCCAAAAGTTGATTAATCAATGTCAGCAAATGTTTACATCAATTAGCCCAACGATGGCTACAGGAAAGAACGATTACTTACCGTACATAATGTTCGCGTCATTCGCACCTTCCCCTAATGGCTAGTTCACGCTCGTGCACCACGTACACGGCCCGGAAGAGCTACTATCTGAACTGAATTCATTAGAAGAGAGAGGCTGTGCGGTTAGCGCACTCTCATTTTATACCAGGGCGGATCGGGTTAGTCAATTGTACTGATAATGTTTTTCCTCAATAGGAAAGCATTCTTCTGTTTCTTATATAATTTACATGACAACAAGAATTCTGTTATTAATCCATGGGGGGAAGAGGCGAGGACTGATAAATGCGAACTGACAAGAGAGAACCATTCTGCTTCAGCGCCAGATCGCCTGACACGTGGCAATTCGCCTTACATTGAAAA
>NC_087203.1:51580077-51625150 GCF_015104395.2 Macrobrachium nipponense | reverse complement strand
CGCCTTACATTGAAAAGCGGGAGGAAATGGATGACGGCAGGATATTTCATGGAAAACTTGTGCACTGGTTTTTCGCGACACTTATTCCTCCTCTCTCTTTCTCTTTATATGCTGTACACAAACACACACACACACAATATATATATATATATATATATATATATATATATATATATATATATATATATATATATATATATATATATATATATATATATATATATGACTTACATTAGTGGGGTGCTGCTTCAGAAAAATTTTTGGCATTATTATCTTATTAATACTGGGCAAAACAAAATAAATAGTACCCACACACAAAGGAAAGCCTGAACAAATTTGATTTTTACGTTACATATAAATTGTTCCAGTCTAGCTTGATCCATTCATTTAAAAATGAAAGCCATTCTTCTTGTTTATTTTGGGAGAAAGGATTAATAACTTTCTCCTTGGTTTCTGGATGACTGACTGGTGGGGAAATTTTTCTCAATTGAAATCACTGCAAGTGCATTGAGCCTTTCCTGATTCATGGTCACTCATGATACAAAACGTCAACATGGAACTTTTTTTTTATCTTTTATTAGGGAAAATACACAACATTTTACCATTTTAACAGAATTACATTCAGAATTTTATGAACATGAAGCTGGGTGAGCGGCAGTGCTTTTCTCCACTGTGGACCCCCCCTCCCTTCCCCTCAGACATGTGCGCATGCGTAGAACTATGAAAAAGACAGTTTCACACAAGCATTTTTGTATTTTCTTCACAAATGAGATGAATGACGATGACCACTGACGTTGTGAATGATTGATCGTAGTAATAGATATCAAGTACAAGTATTAAAGAAAGAAAAACCAAATTACAGGTTATTAATAAATTTTGAGTGAAAACCGGGGGTGCTGCAGTTCCACAGTGCCTGTAGTAGGCTACACAACAAAACAAACTTAAAAGCACAAATACGAAAAACGGTCATGTGTAGCAAAAGCCAACTAGGAACACCTCCTACTACCCGCCCCCTACACACATGATAAATTAAAAATAATGGAAGGCAGACCCACCACTATACAAAGTCGATTTCTTTTTTATGATTTCACTGCTCTCGGAAATTCCAGAAGGTGAAATACTATCACTATATTTTATTCTCAAACTGAAAGGTGGTCAAGGATGCTGGAGGCCAGTGACCTAGCCAACATACTACTAGCAGTTTGACTTGCAATGATCAAGTGATCGATCACTGTCACTTGATTTCAGTGTCTTCAATGAGGCGTTGATGTACGTAGGTGGCGCTGCAGTCATCACATTCATTCAAGTGAACAGTGCCTGATCCCTGAACCACAACAACTTCTTGTTTCTCATAAATCCTTGAACTTTTTTCTTAAAACTTTAAAGTCCAAGGACTTATCAAACACTTCAAATACTTTCTTCGTGGTTCTCCATTACTTATTTGTTTCCGAACTTATCATAATTCATTAAGATGTATGAATAAAATTAAAAATTCAAATCAAAGGCTATGAGACGGTCTTTGCTGCCCCAGGAGTATAAAAAAGGTAGAGAAAATGTAAAAGTTCATGTTATGCCAGGATCTCTTAAGGGGAAGGTGTAACAAACTCGCCTCAAATGTTTAGCCTATTATCTTACTTAGAGCTAGTCTACTCATATGTTAGTGCATTTACTTGCATGCTTTCACGCATTACTTTACAACTGCGTAGCAGATTATCGTCAGTTATCTTCCATTACAGCTTGAAACCTTTGGTAGGACATCATTCTTTTGTTCTGGTTATCTACGGAAGTTACTTCTCTCTTGATCCCTCGTACATGGGTCCTACCCTCTCTCTCTCTCTTTGGAGCTTTTGGGTTACCAAAGAGGGATATTCTGGTGAAATTTTTCTCGGTCTTCTATTGTTAGAACTATTTGTCTATGTTTTGTGTTTTGCGTAGTTTATCCCTTATCTATTGCCACAAATATTGATAAAAAAACCTCATAAGAAGCTGAACAGAGAAATGCAAAAATCGACCTGCATAAGCATATCAAATAAAATTGTCACACACTATTCTCACTGTCAAAATGCCCCTTCAGTCTCTCTCAAATAAATGTCAAATAGAGAATTAATTTTCGTTAGTGACAAACCGAATCCATCTGTAAAAGTAACCACAATTATCAGAAACCAAGTAAAAAGAAATAGCTATCAAAGTTCTCCAATAATATTAAGTGTCGCACTGTACTTCTCCTTTCAAAGTATCTGAAAAATAACAGTCGCTGTTTCTTTTAACTGTCTTTTCCTTTTCAGAAGAATCTTCTAACGCCTCCTCGGCTTTCCAAAGTCTTTGGCGACTACTGCAAAAGTCTGTCATCTAATTGTCCAATTATATATATATATATATATATATATATATATATATATATTATATATATATATATACATATATATACATATATATACATATATACATATATATTTATATATATATATATATATATATATATATATATATATATATATATATATATATATATATATATATATATATATATATATCAAAAGATCTCCAGACAGGATAACTTCAAGTGTGATGTCTAATACTATGAAATATTGAACTAAACAATAAAATGATCCTTTGGACATGAAATGAATGTTAATGAAATATTGACATCCCTGAACAAGGTAAATCTCAGCCAAACAAATACATCAGGTTTAGCCTCGTCCCTTGGAGCCCTTGAAATCCTGTTTCCAGTTCTGTTGATGAGGTTAGTGGCGTCAAGGGAGGGAATTGTGGAAAAGATCAAAACGCTGTAGAGTCAGAGTCGGCCCTTACAGCTCCTGTTGCCTTTCTTCCATCATTTGAATTTCTAATCTCTCCTTCATTCGTTTAACAACTGCCTGTTAGAATTGCCTCTGTAGACTTCCCAGAATGATATTTCTATGCAGCTACCAGCCAATGCTTCTTAGGTGTCGAGAAAAAATCAGACCCAAAAATCTCAGACGAAAATCATGCCAACATTTCCAGACGGGTCCTGCCGGGATATGATCAATGCCCACCCAGCCTTTCTGAGAGAAAAAAATGAATGACCAACCTTCCTGAAGAACTCTTCTCGCTCCCTCTTCCTCTGTTCGACGAGTTGTTGCTGCTGTTCCCAGAGTTGGATCAGATGCTGCCTCTTCCTCTCTTCGGCCTCTTCCTTCGCCCTCAGACACGCCTCCTGCGCCGCCTTCCTGGCGGATTCAGCGCCACGTCGCTCCTCTAATCGGCGTCTCTGGAAGATGGACCAGAGTCATTTGTATCTTCAATGCGAAATCGTTGGTACATCGGATTTCTGGTCATAAAAAACTGCTCTTTCCCGGGCCATGGAAACAGCAGGTATTTCTATGGAAAAAAAAATGTCTATATTATGGTGCACATATTAGAAAACCAACCGCAAAATAACTGAAAAGTGAATAGGAAACTAATGGAATCATTGACAAATAAATAGTTCGTATATCTGATTTCTGATTAGGTAAACGCAGCACTCTGGCCTCTCATATAGCCTCTCATATATCCTGTCATATAGCCTCTCATATATCCTCTCATATATCCTCTCATATATCCTCTCAAAGTTGATTTCAACACTGCCAAATGATGTCCGTGAGGCTAGGAAAAGCTTGTTTTAATCGTGGTGAAATTAGAAAGTGAAATCCATCTGATCATCAAAACGGTACGTAGATGGGTAAATAATAAGAGAACAAATAATACACACACACACACACACACAGGTCACACACACACACACACACATATATATATAATATATATATATATATATATATATATATATATAAATATGTATATATATACATATATATATATTATATTATATATATATATATATATATATATATATATATATATATATATATATATAGATATATATATATATATATATATATATATATATATATATATATATAGATATTATTTTATATATATATATATATATATATTATATATAGTAATATATATATACTATATATATATGTGTATATATATATATATATATATATATAAGGGAAAATGTTTGTGTGTATGTTTGGTTGTTTGTGTGCTATAGAAATTCAAACTGTTTAACCAGTCTGGACAAAATTTGGCACTAGAACCAACTTGGATGATAGGGTAGGTTTGATAGGTGGCCTGGAACCTCTTCCTCTTTCCCAGCCCCAATGGGTCCCTTTGCAACTAATGTGGCAAATAAACTCTACGGGGTCATCGCACCTCTTTCATGTACTCGATACCATAGAAAATGCTTTTCTTTCAGTGATTAACAATTCTAAATAAGTGTTTGTGTTTAGGTTTTGTGATGGTGCGTTCTTACGTTGAATGGTGATGTTTTAGTAAAATGGGGTTTGGGTAAGATGTTGTGTTTAGATTTAGTGGTTAATAAATGTGACAATCATTGCAGTAATATCTGGATAAAAGGTACAGTCAGTACAATAATACTTAGATAAATGGGAGAGTCAGCAGAGTAATAACTGGATAAATGGGACAGACAGTAATAACTGGTAGAGTGGGACAGTCACTACACTGATACTTGGATAAAAAGAACCGTCAATACTGTAAAAAATGGAAAAATCGGTACAGTCATGCCAGAAAAAAATGGACAGTCACCACAGGAATACCTGAATGAAAGGGACAGTCAGTACAGTATTATTTGCATACTAGGGACAGTCAGTACACTAATTCCTAGATACAATAGACAGTAACCACAGTACCTAGATAAAGGGGACAGTTAGTACAACATTATTTTTATAATAGGGGCAGTTAGTAAAGTATTTCCTAGATAAAAGGGACAGTCAGTACAGTAATTCCTGGATAATCGGGACAATCACCACAATAATAACTCGAGAAAGGAGACAGTCAGTACAACATTATTTGTATAATAGAGACATTCATTACAGTAATTCCTAAATAAAAGGGACAGCCAGTACAGCAGTCATTACAGTACTTCCTGGACAAAGGGGACAGTCAGTACAGTAATTCATTCCTGGATAAAAAGGACAGTCAGTACAGCATTATTTGTATACTTAGGACAGTCAGTCAGTACAGTAATGACTGGATAAAAGGGGCAGTCAGTACAGTCCAGTAGTTCTTACCTGGATAAAAAGGACAGTCAGTTTAGTATTATTTGTATAAGAGGAACAGTCAGTACAGTTATTCCTGGATAGTAGGGTGGTCACCACAATAATACCTGGATCAAGGGGACAGTTAGTACAGCATTATTGGTATAATAGGGACAGTCAATACAGTAATTCCTAGATAAAAGGGACAGTCAGTACAGCATTATTTATATAAGAGGGACAGTCAGTACATTAATTTCTAGATAAAAGGGACAGTCAGTACAGCATTATTTGTATAATAAGGACGGTCAGTACAATAATTCCTAGATGAAAAGGACCTTCAGTACAGCATTATTTGTATAATAGGGAGAGTCAGTACAGTAGTTCCTGGATAAAAGGGACAGTCAGTACAATGATGTGGAGGAAAATATTTGAGTTCTTCAGAGCTTTCCCGGGCAGTACCTGTATAAATATATATATATATAGTATATAGTATTATATATATTATATATATATATCTATATATATATAATTTTATATGATATATATATACAAATAATTTATATCTATATATATATATATATATATATATATATATATATATGTATATATATATATATATACATATATATATATATATATATATATATATATATATATATATATATATATATATATAATGAGGGAGAGAAAGAGAACATCTTTCACCTAGCCACGGTAGGGGGGATCCAGCCTATAGCAGTTCTGGTTCCAAGCTCTGTTGAATAGGAAAGGTTGGATTCAGTGAGGGCATCCTTCTGTCAAGTATATGCCAAAACAATTGTGAATGAGCAATTCGAGGCAACATTAAGAGAAGAAGGCGAGAGAATGAAGTTACCCTTGACTCCAGCTGCAAGTCCAAGAGTTCCCTCGACCGGCGCTCCTTGCTGTATAAGTGATGAGCAAGATTTTCTTGACTCTGCAAATAGAGTTCTTCGTTCTTCTTCCACCTCCTCTCGTTCTCTTCGTTCTCAAGCCGACGCTTTTCGTTCACGTGTGAACGCCATTCTGCCCACTGAGCAGCCGCTTCCTGAGTGGGAGAGCGAATAAACACTGAAATTTTTCATCTTAACTCACCGTCAGTCAGTCATATGGTGCATCAGAGGAGCAACAAACCGTGGTAGCACAAGGCCAGCTGAATCTAAACAGCAACATTAAATTTACTTAGCATGTTGACCTTATGGAAGCACATCTACGATTTCCTTGACGACATGTCCTAATTCCATCATCCCCTTAGCAGAATCTTCTGAGGATCTTTCTTAGGACTAAAAACTTGAAAGTGCATTGTGATGTCCTAAGGAAATTTTTCTTGCTGTATGGAACAAGTATTGCAATCTCAAAGGAAAAAGAGGGAATCCACAGAAGAAAATGCAATGGCACAAGTCAACGTAACCAGCAAGCAAGACAAAAAAAAAAAAAAAGGTTGGGGATATTATAAACAACAAACTGTAACAAGATTTAGAAGCTTTCGATCTCTCTAGGGTTAGGCACTGTATAAATAAACTTAAAATGTGACTGCAAATACCAATGATCTCATTGTTATTCAAACATTTTAACCAAAGGAGCCATCCTCATCTTAGGCAAATATATACGAACAAGACTGTTATGCTTCCAGACGTTACCTTCTGATCCCTTTCCTTCTGCAAGAACCACGCCCTGTGAGCCATATGGGACCGCTGCTCCTCGGCGAAATGTTTCTCGTGTTTCATTGCTAGCATCTCGAGGATTCGAAGATCGCGCACCGGAACCTCTGTGTTCTCTAACCTAGATTGCAAGGAAGTTAACAATTTGAAATTTATATATATATATATATATATATATATATATATATATATATATATATATATATATATATATATATATATACATATATATATATTATATATATATATATATATATATATATATATATATATATATATATATATATCTAAGTCTTATCGCTTGGCGATAGACTTTTTGTGTTCTCCTTACGACTGTCATTCGTAAGTATTTTTTGGTTCCTCTCATCTCCCTTGGATATCTTAGTAGAGAGGTTCTTTCTTGACTAAAGGAGATGATTCAAACAGGCAAGTTGAACAAGATAACAACTTTATTCTGTAACTCCATACTAGGAGATGCAGCTCGGTCGGAAGACCGAGATGTTTTGATGGTTGGCGTGGAACTGCCATTCTAAAGCATCGCGTCGATAGCGGAACATTAGCTATCTCAGCAATTCATATTAAAAAACATACGTAGTCCGCCGGCTCGGAAGTTACAAGTTTCCGGCGTAGGTTAACAGGTCAACCGCTCCCATGGAAGTTGTTGTGCAAAGTTATCATAGACATAAAATGTTGACAAAGCTTTGAGCTAGATCAGGCTACTGCAGACAGCGCATAGCGTAATCTAGGTCTGCTTTGGTCACGTAGAAACCCTCCTAATGCCATGACCTCAGGTCATGGGTTTATATTTACAGATCTTGTAAATCTAATATATGTAATTATTACATTAGGCTCGGACTGCTACCTATTCAAGCCTTGAATAACAAACAAAAAAAAATTACTTTAAACATTGTTCATAGGAGCGTGCTCGTAACATACGTCTAGGTATAACATAATAAGTGATTAAATGCATAAAAAGGTTCTGTTACATACCCTTGTTGACATATTCATAAACAAAGATAAATGCATGGAAAATATAGATCCATGTTTGGTAATACTAATGATTAGGTACCCCCCAAAAATAATAAAAAGGTAAAAAATCAAAACATGTATACATGATTAATATGATAACAGGTAACCTGATTAAGAATAATGGTTACTAAATAATGATTATAGCATGATCATGGATAATTGTTAAAGAGTACTTGACACTCCTTGTAATAGATAAATATAATTGTACAATGGTATAATAGTATAACTATGGAAATCTGCAGAAAAGCAATATATAGGGCTGATATATTTTATTAGGTGCCCGAAAAATACCTTTAGGAATATATTAATGTATAATATTGGGCTATAATGCTTTATTAGGCGCCCTGGAGATACTTTAACTGTTCAAATGCAAAGGCGTGAGTCTTTCTTGTCCTACATTTTTGCCAGCATACGAACCGCTTTTCACACACAACACAATTCCAGACAATTCCCTAGGCACGAACTGAAGTGGTCAGGTTCAGGCGGCCCTAAACGCAAACGACTTGAGTTTAAACGGGTACGTCATCTAGACGGGCCAGTACGTTCCCTTGGAGATCCTTCTGTTTACGCCTCAGCCTACGCCAAGCAAAGATGTTGACGGCGATAACCAATATGGCCGTCACGGCTGAACACGGCTAGCAGAATGTAGTAGCGAAGATTTTCTCCACCTGCATAAGTCGATGACGCGTGGGTCATCTCAGCCAGTTGCGTCAACGATGAGCTACTCGCGCGTTGTATGGGAGAGGTAGTGACCGGGATGATTGTGGAAGCCCACGTGTAGTTCGCGAAATACGCCTTCTCACGTATTATCGTGTTGACCCTCTGACGGTGTAGTTTGTAGATGTCCCCGTACAACCATCGGCTGCTACGAAGATAGGGCATGGGCGGTGGTACTGTCCGGACACACGACGTCGAATCCGCCTTATCATAACGGATCCAGGAACCATTATTCATCCTGTAATTGAATTTATTACCGTAAAAGGGATAAAGTTTCCCCAGACAACCTTCGCTTGTATGAGAGAGAGAGCCGTTTAGCACTATGTCTAACTCACATGAATCCGTTGAATAGGATAGAATTAATTCAAAAGAGTCAGCTGTACAAATTTTATTATTCATGGCTTCTGAACATGAGTGAGTTTATCTAAGTCTTTAATGACTGTAAATGATTTCTTATCAGAAGAAATCAGTACATGCCCCGTTAAATTGGATATTACTGGATTTGAGTTATCGTCATGAAAGTAGGAAACGGTGCTATTTTGTATGATTGCCAAGCATCGAAGAATCAAAAGGAATTGTGATCATAATTCTATAATTTCAACGCTGACTGATATTAGGCTATAATAGAACTCTACTTTATGGGCATCTAATAAAGGATATAACCTAGCTTCTCCCGTCCGTTTTCCAAAGTTAACGTCAGATCTTTAATAGGCATGAGGTGAGGAGATAACACACCCGTTGCTAACGTAATTGCTTCTACGTAATCTTTTGACTTTTCAATAAAATGTGATATTTTCACACGGATATGATCTATTTTCGAACTATAGTAAGCTAAAGTAGCCAGCAAATGTTGAACTTCCATGACCTGATCGATATTATTTGAATGTTCATTAACGATATTCATTATTTGATTGATCGAAGATAACTGGCTGCGAAGTTCAGATAAGGCCAGTTCTGTTTTTGTGTTGCAAAAACTCAATTCTTTTATTTTGATTATTTATCTTGAGGCGATTTGAGATTCCTAAGCCTAGATTCGCAACTGATCCTAAGATGTTTAGTCCAGCCAGAATAAGCGGGTTGCGGCGTTCAAGAGTATTGTGCCGCACAGACCACATCAGCAGGTTCACGTTAGCGAGTTCTTCTGCCTCGGCGGTTTTATTTTGTATGTCATAAGACAACATTTCCGCGACGCTTAGTGTTTGAGCTAGTGAAATCTCTGAGTTAGCCATGAAAATTACGTTCGTGCATTTCCTTAAGGAAATACCAAACCTCATCAGGTCATTCTTTAAGTTAAGGCAAGAAAATAGCATGCTATCTACTTCGATAACAATATTACTTGACACGATGAATACATCATCGATTCTCTCGATAATCGAGCCATGATTAAATTCTATTTCTTTCGTCCTAGCGCTCTTTCCATACAACAAAGATGTCTGAATACACAATATCACTCCTAACAATAACAGATTCATTTTTGAAACCTGCAATGAGTAAAACATATGTAATAACTCGCGTAAAAGAATAGGTTTTACATACAATATGATTAATAGATATATATATATAAATTATTATACAAGTTTCATAAATACAACCATTTTTTCCCTCACTCCATATACCCTTCTTAGATCTGATATGTGCCAATGGGACATCTCACATCAGTGGGTTTGGATACATTTTGAACCCTAACTCTATTGGCCGTTAAATTTTCTAAAATGTTAAACGGGCCTTCAAACTTAGGTGTCAGTTTATAATTTAAAAACCTTTACGTACGTATACTGTATGTATACCTGATCGCCCACGGCATATGTTCTAGTTGCTTAGCTATTTTATCATGATTTTTTTTTCATTATGATCTGTCTTCTTCTAAATTCTTACGAATTATATATATCGACTTATGCTTGCATCCATAACATCCTTTAGAGGATTTGATAAATTAGTTGTAGGCTTTAAGATGTGGAAAGGCGTTCGGGCCGGGATACCGTACAGTGCCTCGTGCGGTGTCATTTTAATAGACACATGATACGAGTTGATTAACGTGTGCTTAGTACGCAGGTATGGCAAATGTCCCAGTTGTTGGGGTCTGCCCCCCCTAAGGTGACCCCTTAAAATGTTTAAACCTTACGATTTGCCCTTTCCACTAGCCCATTAGACTCTGGGTGATAGATCATGGTATTGATTTTCTTTATACAAAGGAATTCGCACAAGGAGTTAAGGAAATGATTATTGAACTCCCCGCCCGAGTCTGAGATAATGATGTGTGGAATTCCATGTTTACAAATGTAGCACTCGTAAAAACTTCCTAGCGCACTCGACCGCGGTTTTTTGTTTTTAAGCGCTATAAGTTCTGTATATCGAGTCAAAGCGTCTATAATTACTAGGAGGTGCTTATTTCCTCTGTCTGACTCGTAAAATCCTGTTAATAAATCTAAATGTACTCTTTCAAAGGTTGATTTGGCACGGGGTAAGCCTAGGCTGACAGGTGTCTTCGTGTGCCCTTTGTATCCTTGACAAGTGCGACAATTTGCTATGTGCTTTTTTATATCTGTAAGCATCGTATGCCAATAAAATAAGGATTTGGCTTTCTGGTGTCCGTGCAGTGGATTTTCATGCAACCACTTTAAGACAGTGGGTATGAGTGAGATAGGCACCACCACCTGGTTGTTATTCAACTGCGGTGTGTTGGCGGGGGGTTTTCCTCGTCACGGATCTACAGGATATTTGTCCTGTAGGATATAATTCTGCTGCTTACATTTAGGGTATTCCTTTCCTTTTCCCTTCGATTTCCGTTTAACGCAATGATGATTTTTTCTATTTTGCGGATCTTTTTCTTTGTTCCGTCTGTAATAGTTCAGCACTCCAGCCCAGATCTTCCTGTTCAGATATAGTTTTAACAACGGGCGTGGAGGTTGAGATATCTATTAATTCAGCTAATGGCTCGGTACAAGATGAAGAGGGGTTGCGTGATAATGCGTCAGCAATGATATTTGCTTTCCCAGGTAAATACCCGACTCTGCGCCAAAGTCCTGAATGATCATGTGCCACGAGTTCGCTTGGGGCTGTGACTAAAGCCTTTAAAGAAGTCGGTTAGGGGCTTATGATCAGTGAGAACCTTGACGGGGTAACCGTATATTATGAATTTAAAATGCACGAGTGAATTAACAATAGCGAGCCCTTCCTTGTCTATTACTGCATATTTACTTTCGGAAGGTCTCAGTTTACGTGAATAAAAAGCTATAGGGAAAAACTGTTTATCATATTGTTGAAGCAATTACCACCACCTACTCCTAGGTCCTGAGGCGTCTGTTGCTATGAAAAATTCCTTACCGAAGTCAGGAAATTTCAAGATAGGAGAACTACACAGTTCATCTTCAATTTATCGAACGCCTGTTGATGAATTTCAGACCATACGAAATCTACGCCCTTTTTTATAAGATCGGTTAGGGAGCGGCTATGATTGAGTAGTTGCGGATGAAGCGGCGATAGTAGCCGCTGCATCCTAAAAATTGCTGTATTCCCTGACGCTTAGTAGGTATCGGAAAGTTACGGATAGCCGACACCTTATCGTGGACGACTTTAAGACCTTCACTAGAAACCGTGAAACCTAGATAGACTAGTTCTGTTTTAAAAAATTCACACTTACTTATCTTTACCCTTAAATTATGCTGCCTTAATCTCTGTAGCACTAACTCCAATTTACGTAAATGTTCTTCTAATGTGTTGGAAAAGATTACTAAGTCATCCATGTAGGCATGTAGGATATCTCCCAACAGTCTCCAAACACGATGTTTATCATACGAGGTAAAAGTTATAGGAGCACAACGTAAACCAAAAGGCATACGCAAAAATTCATAATGTCCCCTGGCTGTGCTGAAGGCAGTGTATGGGATACTCTCTTGTTCCAACGGAATCTGATGAAATCCTTTTAGTAAGTCTAGGCTTGTGAAATATTTATTCTGGCCTAGTAAGGATAGGATATCATCGGTACATGGTACTGGGAATCTGTCAGGGATTGTTTCTTCATTTAAACGACGAAAATCTACGCATATCCGCCAAGTTCGATCTTTTTTCGGTACTACTATTAACGGAAAATTATAAGGGCTGTTTGATTTCCTAATGACTCTTCTTTTAACATTTTACCTACTTCCTCTGTTATCTCATTCTGAAATTTCATAGGAAGTCGGTACGAACGGTACATAGATTACTTTCTGTTTGTCCTTGAGCCTTATTTGATGCTCGATGACATCCGTTTTTCCTAAGGTTCCATCCGTAGTGGAAAAAACATCATGATATTTGTTAACAGATTCAAAAATTTCTGCTGAATTTCTTCTTGTTGAATGTCCTTATTGATTTTGTTCTTTATAGATTGCAAAAGGGGTTCATCCGCGACTGATTGAGCGTGATTTATCTCAGCTACGGTAAGAATGCGATGTTTATAAACTTCGGCATCCAAGATATGTTGATTTTTGTGGATTACTAATGATTACAGACTTCGATGTTACATTGTTGTTGTGAGCCGACTGTATAAACGGCTTTGTGTGACGGATAATCCGTGTGTTTTTCAGAGTTTCGGAAAGGATTAATGTGTTTTCAGATCCTGGCAAGGTTCTCTTTACACGCACTAATATATATGAAGTTACGTTAGGCTCGAGAGTTTGCGTGCAAGCTGATACTACGGTGAGCGAGAGTTCTGTTGGGTTGCCTGTATTATTTCTTGGTTCATGAGACAGGTGATTGGTTCCGTAATGTAAGTGACAACTCTGTCTGTCTCTTTATTATCTAAAACTGATTTTAGGGTATTAGAAGACCTATAGAATTTCCCTTTGATATACACCGTGTTTTTTCAGGTGCTAAGATAATATTTTGAGTGCCCATAGACGGGTATCCGATAATTACTGCGGGATATATTAATGTTTTGTACAACGACAAAGGTATCAGCAAACGTGCGCTTACCGACCTTGTACTGTACTGAGTTACGCCCACAACATTTAATTCATTATTCCCAATGCCTGAGAGCCTTATTCCGGACTTTTCTATAGGGAAATTTGAAAAGAGTAAATGATGAGTCCTTAAATCCATTATATTACGTGGACTACCAGAATCAAAGAACAAAGTGAATGACTTATGGTCCAAATTTACTGCATGTAAGGTTGGTCGCAACTCGTCTTGACTAATAATTGCATGAATTTGTTGCAAATCTACGGGAACCTGCACAGATTTTTTTGATTCGGCCGTGTGTTTTTCATAGGAAAATCAATTGTCTCACAATGATCTGATAAATGATTAAACTGATTATTTGATACAAAAGATGTTGATATTGATGACCCAACATCGCCCTCTCCCCCCTTGGAGTGAACTACGTGGTATTTGTTTTGTTTATCACACCCTGAAAATTCGCTTGCCCTTGCGAGTTCTGGCTAGACGGCCCAGGAACAGAGGTACCTGAAGCACGATTTGTTTGTTTTTGCTGTTGTGCAGAATTTCCGTTTGGTTGTTTCTTCTTATAGTACTGAGGACCCTTCTTTTTATTTGCACTGGCAACTGGTTTGCGTGTTTGTAGCGTTCTGCTGTTGATTCCTCGAGTAGCAACGGTTATATGAATGAGTTGAACTATTGTGTATTGAACAAAAACGCGTCCGACAGTCTGAAATCATGTGACCTGGTCGTTTACAGTTATAACAAAACCATCCCTGCCAACTTGATTATTATTATGTACCACATTTACCTTGTTGATGGCTTGTTCTCATTTTTGCAAAAACTTGAATGAGCGAAGGATCTAGGTCGGTACATTAGACATGTGTTTTTTGATTTGTTTATACACATCTAATTCCGTACTGTCGGGCTGCAATTTTTTATCAAAACACCGTACTAACGCTTCAGGCAACATTGCAGTGATAGACGTAAGGTAGATCAAACGGATAAAATCTTTCACTTTGATGTTTTAGCACCCGCAACCCACCCGGAGTTACTTAAACTATCCTGATATTCATTTAGCCGGTCGGCAATTAGCGCCGCCCGCTCGACAACATGAGCTGAGTCATGGAGGCTTGGTTAAGGATATTTCTCAATGCCAATACTACATCTAAAGCCTCTTCACCCCCATACACGGCACGTAATCTAATTTTGAACTCGTCCCATGTAAGCGCCTCTTGGAAAGAAACCCCCCTTAGATACGCACTTGCGTCACCTTTTGCAAAGTCAATGAAGCTCTTGGCCTCCTGTAATTGTACTGCTGGGTCTGTGATGCTTTTTGCTTTTAAATGAGCGTCTACAGATGAGATCCATGCCTCAACATTTTGAGGCAGGAACCCATTGACCCGACCTTGAAAAGGGACAATCGCTGACCTCGCGCTAACGAGAGTCACCACGTTGGGGTTGCCAGCCGGAGTAGTTGCCATTTCGTCTTTCACTTTTTTCTTATCACTTCTATTCCTTGCAATCCTATCAAAATATCTATAAGAGTACACTCGACCACTACGTAAACGCATAAGCAATGTACTGTATAAGTGTGTTATAATAATAGGAAAATCCTCCAAAAGATACAAAAATACAGATAATATGATAAAATATTATACGGAGAATTCCTGCAAGAAACGGTTAATGACAACGAGAAGAGAAAAAAATTAATCTGCGGGCGAGAACTCGTAGTTGAAGATTGATTCTGTAATGAAGGAAGATTAATATGGCGAACAACTCACCCCCAGAATACTGGATGATCGACTCTTGATGAACAACACTTCACTGAGGAAAAGACCTGAATAGATAAAAATGGTACTTAGCTCCAGATTATATTGCGAAGGATTGTTGACATGGGATGACGTCTCAGTTCCTGTCTAAGTCTCGCGTCGGAAGTCGTGATGACGTCACGGTCTTCTCTCGGTGCACGATGCGTGGGGAAGTCCAAGATTGATGACGTCACAGCCTCCGTCCTTGCACTACTGCGTCTAGCTGTACACTCTGCGTCCTTGCTCGTGATCGGGTGATGTTCCCTGTGTTTGTTTTCTTCTTTCCGTTGATGTTCGATGCTGCTCTCGTCCGGTGTAGATTCTCGAAGCTAAGTGACAACAGTTGCTCAAACGTCGGTGTTAAATGCTTGTATTCCTCTCGATGAAGGACATAGTTGCGTCTTCATAAACTGTTGCGTTGATTGAAGATCCCGTTTCCTCTGTTTATTGGTTTTTGATGTTGAAGTGGAAGTTAGTTCTTGTAGACCTTCGGTCGGCTGATATGGGTCTTGTTAATTATATTCTTCGTTATACGCTGCCACCACATCTAAGTCTTATCGCTTGGCGATAGACTTTTTGTGTTCTCCTTACGACTGTCATTCGTAAGTATTTTGGTTCCTTCTCATCTCCCTTGGATATCTTAGTAGAGAGGTTCTTTCTTGACTAAAGGAGATGATTCAAACAGGCAAGTTGAACAAGATAACAACTTTATTCTGTAACTCCATACTAGGAGATGCAGCTCGGTCGAAGACCGATATGTTTGATGGTTGGCGTGGAACTGCCATTCTAAAGCATCGCGTCGATAGCGGAACATTAGCTATCTCAGCAATTCATATTAAAAAAAAAACATAACGTAGTCCGCCGGCTCGGAAGTTACAAGTTTCCGGCGTAGGTTAACAGGTCAACCGCTTCCCATGGAAGTTGTTGTGCAAAGTTATCATAGACATAAAATGTTGACAAAGCTTTGAGCTAGATCAGGCTACTGCAGACAGCGCATAGCGTAATCTAGGTCCTGCTTTTGGTCACGTAACCCTCCTAATGCCATGACCTCAGGTCATGGGTTTATATTTACAGATCTTGTAAATCTAATATATGTAATTATTACATATATGCATATATATATATATATATACTGGCCTTACATAATTGGCAATGGTGATTTAATGATCTTGCGGATGAAAGGTCAACGCTAAGCGCATTGATCCTTTTTGCATTCAGCTTTATCTTTCTGAGGGATATAATAGTGTCCTAAACCTAAGGGTAACTATCTGACATACATTTTTATACTTATTCTTCATAGAAGGGAGTGATCATTACCGTCTGCATAACCTCTGGTTTAGCACGAGCCTACGAGTAAAAAGCATACATGAAAACATATCTTTTAGAACCGAAATTCAGTGGGTAGTTTTATCCTGTTCATACACACCGGTTGCATCCACGCGGATGTGAAGTCAAAGACAGAGCACGGGTGTGTTCACACCATAGAGGGTATATAGAAGGTATATACCTGGAGTTGCGATCTCTACACCAGTACTATGTAGTTCAGTGGTCTTCCACCAGGGCGGCGCTGCAAAGACTTGCGGCCATTAATAAAGGTATGGTAACCCGCAAATTGAGCGGGACTAGTGCGATTTTGACATTTTTATATCGTTAATTTCTAATAGGTAAGTGTTTAGCAAATTTTTAGGGTTTAGTAAATAGGTGTTTAGTAAATGTTTATAAGGATAAAATTCCTCAGTGACTGTTTAGATCATGGTTAGTGAATGTTTACGAGATGCTTAGGGTTTAGTGAATGTTATTTAACGTTTATTGTGTAAGTATTCAGTGAATGTTTAGTTAGTCTTTAGGGTTTTAGCAGTTTTGTGAATGTTAATGAATGTTTAGTGTGTAAGGATCCAGTGAATGTTTAAGTATTCAGTGACTGTTATTGAGTCTTTAAGGTTTTAGTTAATGTTTTGTGAATGTTTAGTAGGTAAGTATTGAGTGAATGTTTATTGAGTGTTTAGTGAATATCTTGGGAATGTTAGTGTTTAGTGAATGTTTATTGTGTAAATTTTCAGTGAATGTTTAGTGAGCCTTTAGGGTTTTAGTGAATGTTAGTGAATGTTTTGTGTGCAAGTATTTGGTGAATGTTTAGTAAATGTCTTGTGAATGTTTAGTAAGTATTCAGTAAATGTTTAGTAATTATTTAGTGAATGTTTAGTTAGTGTTTGGTGAATATTTAGTGTGCAAGTATTCAGTGAATGTTTAGTGATTGTTTAGGGTTGAATGAATGTTTTGTGAATGTTTGTGTTTAGTTAATGTTTAGTAAGTATTCAGTGAATGTTTAGTGAGTGTTTAGTGAATGTTTTGTGAATGTTAGTGTTTAGTGAATATTTAGTGTGCTAGTGTTAATTGAGTGTTTAATGAGTGATGAGTGGATGTTCATTCACTGTTTAATGTTTGATGAGTGTTTAGGGATTTAATGAGAATTTAGGATTTAGTGAGTCTTTACTGTTTAATGAGTGTTTAGGTTTTAGTGAGTGTTTAGTGTATAGTGAGTGCTTAGTGAATGTTTAGTGTATAATGTGCTTAGTGATTGTTTAGTGTTTAATGAAGTTTAGGATTAAGTGAGTGTTCGTGAATGTTTTCTGATTGTTTGTGGTTAGTGAGTATTTATTGAGTGTTTGGTGTTTTATGAGTGTTTAGTGAGGGTTTAGTTATTGAGTGTGAGTGTATGTTAAATGTGAGTGTATAGAAAGTTTGTGTTTAGTAAATGTGAGTTATAGTATGTGTAAGCACATTGTGAAAGTTAGTGTTTAGTGAATGTGCATTACTGCTTAGTTAGTGCTTAGTGAATGTAAGCTAAGAAAGTCTTGTAATTTACAGGAACCACTCATGCTAGACGCTTCTTAGATCCTATTAAATTGAATCCAATAATAATAATAATAATTAATATAATAATAATACCAGCAATAATAATATTAATAATTATAACAATAGTAAAAATTAAGTATAGTACTGTGAGCTGGACCGAGACCTTTCAATATGGCCGCTCGAGTCACACACTCGTCAGGGAGATCGCCACTCCAGTGATTGACACTATGGTTCACACACCACCGACGCGGCATCCGCGCAGATTGAGTTTCCGCTTGCATCCTTATTCAGTGTAAATAAATCGTCAAATTATCTATGGTCATTCTAAAATAAATGAAGAATCTGGGTTCATATTCTCTCAGTTTTGGATACAGTCTTTTGAACATAACGTAAGGACGTTATTTCTTCCACTTCCATACCGGTAGAACTGAATGAACCGCTCGGAAACCGCCATAATGTGTACGGTCACCACTTTTTGCATCCGCTCGGATTCCGCCTCGTGTGAACGGGGCCTTAATTTAGTCTAGAGTAACGGATGACGTACACGGCGCTTGTTCCGAAATACGGACACCGTTCATGACTCTTGGTCCGAAAAGATATAACAAATCCTGGCTCAGGATGCAGGTTACCCTTAATTGTTACCGGACTGCGGATTGATATACACATGTAGTAGGTAGTACGTGTCCCGAATATTGAAATACAAGGCAAGACACCGTCCTTACCCATCCATGAATTTCGACAGAATTTGCGAATCGGCGAGAGAAACTGTGCTGATAGATCTGTGCTGAGGAAGAAGTCTGGGGCTCCACACACCGTTTGGGTCTCGCGGACTGTTTCCTCCCGCCGAGGAACCGACACCACCCACAGAAGAGCGCATCGACTGGCTTCTGTAATGAAACAGTGTTAAGGCAGAGTTTATGAGAATATCATGTACTATTGTATGTTGCAGTGTCGGAAACAAATAATATAATAATAATAATAAAGAAAAAAAAAGTTTCTTTAGCTCCCGAGGTATTTTGTATAAAACTTAATTTCATACATTAGTTTGCAGAAATTTCTATTGGCGGAAAGTTATATACAGTGAATTTTAAGAGCACTGAAAAGCATGTCAGTACGACTTTCTAGGATATTTCCAAACTTCCGAGTTAACGCCAACTTGTAAGCGTATACGGGAATCATCGAGAACTGAAGTAACTGTGTATAAATAGAGGCTAAATAGAGAAGAAGACACAGACTGCAGAAGAGCAGAGTGGCAGAGGCAGCCTCTCCCACAAACCCAGTTCTCTCGCGTACAAAGGAGAAACCAGGGCTTTGTTTCGAGGAATTTATTTTTGCGGCCGCAGCGAAGGACTCGTGGCAAGACTACCACTTCCACGAGTGACGTGCAGAGTGAAAGAAAGCACGTCGTGAAAAGTACGGCGAATAAATTACATATTTTTATCATTTAATAATTGTTTTCATCACACTATATTGTAGAGCAAAAAGGTCAATTCCACAGCGAGTTTAACGTGCGTCATGATCAATAAACGTAATTTTCCGCGTTTATTTTCTAAGAAAAATGACGTTTTCTTTTTCTTGTGGAATACAATAAGCATCTTTCTTACTGTTTGTTTTTAAAAATTTACACGTTTTCTGTTTTTCCTCATCCAAATAACTGCAACTACAGGTTTTTGTGCTGTTCAAAACATTTATAACTTCTTCGGTAGCATAACCAGCTTTGCGACATAGTTGAAATATTTCTCTGTTTTTGTCTACAATATAGATGTCATCTGGAGTTTTCTAAGTTTGATAAAAATGCTCTATTTTGATGCTCAAAGTTGTCTTTGTATAAAGTTTTTATGGAACGGAAACTATCGCCCATTAGCAGGCAGACTATGTATTTAAAAAGAGAGAAGGGAGGTATTGATTTTTTGGAATTATCAATGTAACAACGAAAGCCAGTTCAATATTTTTCAACACAATTTATAAGTCATTCATGAAAAGAGTAATTGGTTATGAACTTCTTGTGTATTACTGTAAGATGAGGACATCGTATCTTTTGGAGATTGAACAAAATAGGACAAACATAGCTATGGTATCCTCCCCCTACGATGATGACCAAATAATAACCTTACGGAAGGTAATAAAGATGGATGATACCTTACCAAATGTGAACTCTGAGAGTTTTTATGGGCTTTTATCGAGAGATGAGGAGTTCAGCACAAAAGAAAAATACAGTTTATTTTGAAGAAAAATACAGTTTATTTGAATGGAAAACTATTTGGGAAAATGTTAACAGTAAATTCATTAATAGTTATGATAGAGAAAGTTTGTACAAAAATGTTCGTGAAATTCTGGCCACTAAAGATAGATTATATATGCTGAAAATATCAAATATGTAGTAAACTATGTGAAAACTGCAAAGAACCAGAAAATGCGATGCATTTAATTTATTTCTGTTAGTGTAGAAAGAAATTGGTTAATTGGTTTTGTGAACTGTGTAATATTAAGACAAAAAGTTTATTGAAAATTTTGAAGCCCATTCAAAAAAGAACAGGAACACTGCTGTCATTTTAATTTGTGACTATGTTGTTGGTATCTGGTTAACCCACAAAGCAGGCATAAAAGATGTAAAAGAGGGTATAAGGTTGTTTATAAAACCAAAGATACTAAACAATAGATATATAATGATATAGTCATATATGGGTAACTACAGAAAAATACTTACATTAAAATGCATAGATTATTTGTAAAAAGTACAAGATACGATTTTGGTACATTCTAGTAAATTTAAGTTAACTTGGATAAAATGTAATTCTGTTAAAACTAAAATATTGTATATTTTCTCTAGTAAAAGATGAAAAAATATATAGATGTTATCTTCTCCATAACTGTCTCTTTGGTCCGCAACAAAATTAAGTTTGATTAATTTTTTTTCTTTTTTAATGGCTGGCGACTTGATCATTATAGTTGGCCAACATACTAGAGGAGCGACTGGTGTTATGTAACTAACACCATAGAATAATGGTTAAATCTTCATTCGGTATTCATTATCTAGTAACAAAACTTAAATGCATTCTTCTTGGTACAATTGCAGTACATGTCACACCTTAGTGCATCCGTAAATGTCTGACGTAAATGTCAGAGCTAGTTTTATGACTGATAATAACAAATATAGGAAACACTCCCGCGTAGAAAATGAACGACGCTTGACAACTGAGCAGGATTCTTGGCACAGATGTTCGATACGCCACGCCAGGTTTACCTACCACTGCCTGCATAGAACAAATGGACGAAAATGTTGGCAGAAATGATATTAGGGGAAATTCAGGTTCGAAAAATGTTTTTAGATTTCTGCGACAACTTCCTAAGGTAACTTGAAGTGCAAGAATGTGTAGATAACTTCATTTGCTTTTTGGCCAGAAATTGTTAAGATAGAGATGTGAATGCTAAGTGTAAAGTAAAGAAATCTAACACACCTAGGCCTAGGAACAAAATATTGGCTTTGACAAAAGAATAATTGCATAGGCAAATGTTTGCTAGTATGCCATCATTTTTGAAGTATTTAAGAAATAAAACAAATTATTTTGTATGAAAATCCAAATATTCCTCTAACAAATATAAAATAAATGTTTTGTACCTAATTTCATTGTCGCTACTCTTTGTAGACCTTTGTTACACCAAGATGGTTTATAAGTAAGGTGGTTGCATCTGCAGCAAAGGAATTTTACTTGTCGGCATCTCCTGCCTACCTAGGGCTGTGCTTTGATAGCAAGCTTGTTGTAATTGTAATTGTAGTTTAATTGAAATGTAATTAATTACACATTTTTAAGGTAATTGTAATTGTAATTTGTTATTTTTATTTAATATCAATTTTAGTTGTAATTGCAATTTGATAATAGGACTGGTAATTATAATTGTAACTGTAATTGACATAAAGCATAATGAAATTACTCCAAGCCTGACAGACGGAAATTCGTCTGCTCAGTGGATGGAGACGTCATACTACAAATTTCTTCTTGTTTTTCAGATTTTTGTAGCACAAGACACCATAATTTAGCTATGTTAAAATGTCAACATAGTTAAAAAGACCGCCTTTCTGTGTTGGCTGCTGAAAGACGACGAGCATGGTATAAATGGGGAGGAGCTTAGTGACGTCACTCATAGCTAGCCAATCAGGACAAAGAAAAACTGTTCAATTACAGCTTGTTTTTTAATGTTTTTTATTCTTTACTCATTGTCAGTATCAGTTTCAGGAATATAACAAAATATCTGAACTTTCCTTTAAGCTTATGAAGCTATTTTTATTAAAGCGAAACTTAAAACAAAACAAAAAAACAGGTAAAAAGCATATTTTGGTTTGTGTTACCACAGCGCTCTATGGGGATGACACTGCCTCTTCCTTTAGATACCTTGTGTTACACCAGGTAGTTATTGTTTTGCACCGACACTCTAATGGTTGCGTCACAAACGCTCACCTCACGGCTCACACGTTGATATCAGTGGGCACATTCTATTTTTGTATATACATATTTACATTTTTCTGCGTTGAGGTGTAAAAGCAATCAAAGGACTATTTCAGATTTAATGCTTGCTTTGGAAGCAATATTAATTTTGTGACAATTTTTCCCATTTTTTATTTAACATTTGGACTGAGGTTGGATGACGATTTGGTTTTGGTTTGTTTGTTTGTTTGTATTGTGTTTTTACATTGCATGGAACCAGTGGTTATTCAGCAACGGGACCAACAGTTTTACGTGACTTCCAAACCACGTCGAGAGTGAACTTCTATCACCAGAAATACACATCTCTCACACCTAGCGGAATGCCCGAAACGAACTCGCGGCCGCTAAGGTAGCACGCCAACACCATACCGACCATGCCACTGAGGCGCTTGACTAATTTCAGACAAAACACTTATGAAACATTTGACTTCCTTTTGGTCAAATGCATCGGTGGTGTGTCAACGAAAGTTTTGAAAATGTTTCCAAAGTGTTTTGTCTGAAATTTGGCTACATGTGACATTTTCTTACAGTTTTGAAATATATGACAGATTTCACTCTTATGAAACACATTATGGCTTTATTGTTTGCAATAATCATGTTTTTGCATTGAAATAACAGATAAATATGGAGTATGTTAGGTTGCCAGTTAGTGAATTTTGAACGAAATCCTATGCAGGCATGCAGCATGAGTTCTAAACAGAGCTGTACATATCCTAATGTAACATTTTTTTCTCAAAAATTACCTTGCAAGTCCTGAAGTGAGTCTTGAGATCCTGTAAGTGGCTCCCGAAGATGCTAGAGATGAACTGGCACTCTGAGGACGCATAAAATCCAGGCTGGAAGGTCCAGTGCGCAGTCGCAATCCTGGCCCTCTGTCTGCTTTTGTGCCAGCTGATAAGGACAGCAAGTGAGAGAGGGGGACAAAATTACATTTCCTTACGTCTTAAAAACTATCTGCTGTCTGTTATTCAACTGGAGCTCTTTGCTTTTTTCTTTTTTTTTTTCATTTATATTCTATTGGTAACCTGCTCTTACATAGTAACTTATTATTGTAATTATTTTGTGGGCGATTTTGGTCTTTTGGAACTTAATTAAGGCAGACATTCATGGTCAGTGAGCTAACAAGATTCCTTTTGACTTTAACCTTGTTAAATATGAAATGAACAACTTTAATTTTCCCACAAACTCGAAGAAAGACCTCTCCTTATTGTGCACGGAGAAGGAATTTTCATCATGTGTAAAGTTATCCTGACTTAGCGTTATGTTCAAGGAAAGTATGCTGTTGATATAGGTGAGTGATTCAGCACGTAGAGTCATATGAAAATGGTAACTCCTTCATGTCACAAATGGAAATATCTGTTGCTGAAAGATTGTCTCCTTGCGACAAAATTAATTGTACTCTTTCCTCCCTCATCATGACACGCGTTTTCTGTAGAAAGTCACTTTTGAAGGTTTAATGTTTGTTTTGTGGGTATAGTGGTAAATACTATACTTCATTGAACTCTCGGGCAGCGGTGTACAGAGAACTCCCGGAACAAAGTCGGACCTACCTATCTCATCAAGGCTTCCGCTGAGGTTCTGTCTGGCCGGAGGCGGCGTACTGGAAGCAGGTCTGGCACTGGAAATGCGTCTACGACCTGGGAACCGTCGCTTAGCACTGGGTGTTCTCGGGCACGTTGTGGTGGGCGTTGGAGTTCGTCTGCGAGGAAGCCGTGGCGTCGAGGCTGGTGTGAGGGTAGTGGAGTCACTGCAAGGACTCCAGCGGCCAGCAACGAAAGCGGCAGGCAGCGTGGGAGCCAGTCTGCAAGATCACGTAGTTGTTGTTGGCATCATCGAAGTGATGTGTGTGATGATACTGGCAAGATTGGTTAAGAGAGGCTGTAATCATACCATTATTCAAGAGCAAAGGCCACTAGTTTGGGAAACCAAATGACATTTTTTGCCCAGGCCCAAAGAAGGAAAAGGAAGAAAGGGGGATGGGGTTGTTTAACTGCTAAGGAAGCAAAAGACCTGCAAGAAGGAAGAAAAGTCAAAATCGTCTTGTCCCTTTACTTGATTTTTTCTGACATTTCTCATGAGGCATTTCTTCACATTTATTTTTATCTACATTTCTTTAGACTTCTCGTTCGTTTTTCCCACAAGGCTTGTTCGACATAAACATGAACACATTTTCAATATCAATGTGCAATTAAGTGACACTTGGGATTGTGTTGCTGGAAATGGTGCTTTTTATGCTCTCATATCAAAATCCTACTGGGAAGCAGAGCGTCGTTGGATTATTATTATGATTACTAGCTGTACCCGGCCACGGGTTGCTGTGGTTCAGTCTCCAACCATCACTGTCTCTTTCCCTCTTTCTTCTCACTAATACCAACTCTCTCTCTCTCTCTCTCTCTCTCTCTCTCTCTCTCTCTCTCTCTCCATCTTTCTCCTACTTAACACCCCCTCTACTCTCTCTCTCTCTCTCTCTCTCTCTCTCTCTCTCTCTCTCTCTCTCTCTCCTTTCTTTTACTCTCTCTTTCTCTCTTCAACAATCACTGTCTCTTTTCCTCTTTCTTCTCACTAATACCAACTCTCTCTCTCCTTCTCTAAAACCCTCAGTCTTTTTTCCTCTTTCTTCTTCCTAACACCCCGTCTACTCTCTCTCACTTCCTCTCCCTCTCATTCTCTCTCTGCCAACCCCCTTCCTAAACTCCACCATCTTTGATGTCATTGATGTTCACCCTATTGTAGTCTTTTCAAAATGATAAGTCGTATGCAGAAATTATGTATGATAAATTCATACAGTAACTAAGTCTACGGGCATAACCAGCCCCGTTTCACGGACAGAACCAGCTCCGTTTCAGGGAATCCCTTCTCACCCCCACCTCCTTCGGAGGGGGGAGGTAGGATGAAACCCCATCATTAAAACATGTGTATTGGAATGCTATGTTAAAATGTCAAAGCAAACGGTGAAGAACTTTCGGAGATTTAAGATTTTGAATAAACGAACATTTGAATTTTTATTTATATAGATTATTATTATTATTTGCAGGGAGCAGACCTTCTTTGATAAATGTTTTTTTTTAAATAATGGCAACTCTCAAAGAATTAATCTTATACAAGCTGGAAAAAAACAGCTACTAAAGAGAGAAATGGAAAAGGGCTATTGAAAAAAAAAAGAGCTGGAGGAGAACCAGCCATTAAGAGAGCTGGAAAGGAAGGAGCACCAATTAAAAAAATGTCTGAAAAGGACAATTATTAAAAGGAAACGGGAAAAAGGCAGCTATTATAAGAGAGCTGGAAAAGACAGCTATTAAAAGAGCCTATAAAAGGGCTGCTTTTTAAAAGAGAGCTGGAAAAAAAACATCTATAAAAAGAGAGCTGGAAAAAAACATCTATTAAAAGAGAGCTGGAAAAAAGACATCTATTAAAAGAGAGCTGGAAAAAATCTATTAAAAGAGAGCTGGAAAAAAACATCTATTAAAAGAGAGCTGGAAAAAGACAGCTATTAAAAGAGAGCTGAGAAAAGGCAGCCATTAAAAGATAACTGGAAAAGGGAAGCTATTAGAGAGGACTGGAAAAGAGCAGCTATAACAAGAGAACTGGAAAAAGGCAGCTATAACAAGAAAGCTGGAAAGAGGCAGCTATTCAAAGAGATCTGGAAAAGGCGGCTATTACAAGAAAGCTGGATAAAAGCAGCCAATAAATGAGAGCTGGAAAAGAACCACTATTAAAGCGAGCTGGAAAAAGGCAACTATTAAAAGATAGCTGGAAAAGGGTAACTATTAAAGAAGCTGGAAAAAGCAATTATAGAAAAGGAGCTGGAAAAGAAAAACTATTAAAGAGAGCTGAAAAATGACATCCATGAAAACAGAACTGGAAAAGAACAATTATTTAAAAGAACTGGAATAAGTCAGCTATTAAAAGAGAGCTGAAAAAGAACAGCTATTAAATAGAGATGAAAAAGAATAGTTTTTAAAGAGAGCTATTAAAATAGAGCTGTAAAAGGGCAGCTATTAAATGGGACCTGGGAAAGGGCAGATATTAAAAAAGAGTTTGAAAAAGGCAGCTATTGAAGAGAGCTAGAAAAGGGTAGCTATTAAAAGAGAGCTGGAAAAGAACAATTATTAAATAAAAGGAGTCTGGGAAAGAATAGTTATTAAAGAGAGCGGCAAAAAGACAGCTACTAAAATAGAGCGGGGTTCCTGGAAGATTGGTACCTCCAGGAACCCCACCCGCCCCGACATCTCAGAGCCCATCAAGCTTTTTTTTACAAAGGGCGCTTTCACCGAAGGTATAAGGAGGACGAGCAATCCCTCAAGACCATCATAGAGAGAAACGTCACCCCCACCAATCAGGACAAGACCATTAATTTAATAATATATTAGAAAACGAAGACAAGCAGCCTGATGATGAGGAACAACCCAGCGGCCCCCGTGCAGGATCCCTTGAAGAAGACGAGCATGGTCTACCGATACATGTGCCCCGTCCGAGGATGCCTCGGCAAATACATCCGCATGACCACCATGCGATTCTCCAAGAGAATCTCCCGCCACGCCCAAGAGGGAGCCATTTATAATCACGCCAGGACTGCCCATAACGTAAGAATAAAAAGGACCGATATTGTACCTAATAATTCGAAATAATTGACCAAACCAAACCGATCCCCGACGTTTACGAATTCCTGGAAGCCCTCCATATAGGAAAGGAGATACCTAACTTGAACATTATCCAAGAAACGTTTCTCCTCCCTACTGCCGCCCGAAGATCAGCAGCGAACTACCGCCCAAATATCCAGGAGCACCAGCGGGATGATAGGATTTCTGCCGCAGGTTAGACCCCTGACATTCATTCCCCGATACACTACTCTAGCGCTCGCACGGCTGCATCCCTGCAACCATCGACGAGAGATCCCAGACTTCGTCCGAGACCGGCTCGACCAATGAGAACGCAGCTCTAGGATTCGAGCCGCTATAACATCGGCATGCAGACACCATCTCTTCACTTCTACTGCTAACCAGCCAAGAGGATGACCTACGAGAAGGTTGAAAACGTCGCATAAGCCGGTAAGCTATACCAGCAGTAATACCAGCTGAATACCAGAGACGACCCCGCCTTGACATTGACCTCTCTTACGGAATGATACCAACACCGACGACGACCCCTGCTTGATCTGAACCAGAGAACGCCTTCCCATATACCAGTATTCTGATAATACCAGTATACTGATAATAACCAGTCCTTTGATTTATTAAAGCTTGTTCTGAATAAAATACCACTTCAGCATTATCCTAATATGAATATTGGACAATTATTGCGAAGTATCGCTGATCCAGAAAAGCGAGTAATAAGAAAAATAGAAAAAATAATATATAAGATTAATCGCTGAATTCTGCCATTTATTCAACATAATTTGTTTAAAAAGAGGGTCTTCTTCCAAATATTCATATTTATTATTATTATTATTATTATTATTATTATTATTATTATTATTATTATTATCCGGGCAGCGTGCAGTATTTATGCCCTTTGCCTGACTGAATTGGAATGCCGATGCAATGAACGTAAAATTCCCACACATTTTGAAAGATTAAAATTTTGAACATCACATACCTACCTATAAGGGAGAATATTTTTCATAAAGATTCTTCCTGCGACCAGTGAGGCAAATTCCCTGCGAATGTCATTTTCGTGGTGGCCATCCTCGCTGGCCTGTCTGTCCCACACTCGGCGCAGAGTTGGCCGAGGGCGACCTTCGTCGCTGTCGCTACCTGGCGGTTCGATGGTGCCCCTTGGCGGATGATGCCCCCTGCAGCCACGTCGCTGAAGGATAGCGCCACGGACAACGCTGGAATCAGAACTCCTCCTGCGAACATGCAGTCCTATTGATAGAGGGGGGGGGGGGAGGGAGGGAGAGGAAGAAGGAAAAAAGGCTTCAGTCATGGATTTGTTTCCCTTTTTCCCTTTTTCCTTTTCGTTTTGTGTCGAGGAGAATAAAGACGGGGTAATGCAAGGAAGGGATTAGAAAGACCGATGAGAAGAGATAAGAGTTAATAATGGAACTCTAAAGTGAGAGTAAAAGAATAAGATGGAAAGTAACGGGAATAATACTATAATTATAAGTTTTTTATATCATGAAATAAAAAGGGAACCTGATACTGACGCGTTCAATGATGTTTTACGTGGCTAGAAAAGATAAAGTGGGGAAATGATATGATCGACTGAATTTTTTGTTTTTACAAAATGCCAATATTTAACGAAGTAGAGACATGAACTGAAGAAAGAAAAGGCTACGAGGAACCAGGAAATAATGGCGAGGGAGATTAAAATGTAGTAAAGAAGAGTCGACTGATCGACTATAAAGATACAATATACTAAAATGAAATGAATTGGGCGGTAACTAAACAACACAGATAATAATGACCAACTGACTTGGTGGAGAGAGAGACAGAGAGAGAGAGACTCGCTTCCGCTTTTTAAGAATAACCAAAGTAGAAATAGGAAAAAGGTAGAAGGAAATAGGCCACAAGAGACAGATATTCAACAACAGTATTTTAGATCTTTAAAGTTTAATTAAATGGCCTAAAATATGTACTATAACGAGAAAAAGACATGGCTTTTTAAAGCAAGAAATAGCTATGTATATAAAAACAATAATGAGCTCTGTTTTATACTAATTAAAAAATACTTATGACTCATCTACAAAATAAAGTAGAATTTACGATAATGTTAAAATAATAGACAAGAAGAGGAGTTACCTTCTTTTGAGGCTAATCTTTTTGGAGGTCTTCTTCATTCAATATGGGCAAAACACACAACTTCACAAACCAAAAATGTACAGAATGAATAGGCAGTCTACTATAGACAACAATTCCGTCTTAGCACCTGATCTCTTTTCAGCTACTCATCATTTGCAAACATGATTCGACATTTGCGCTCCTAAGAGGAGTTAGGCTACCTTACTTGGCTTGCAAATGCGCTCTTTTCTTTTCCATTGCTGAATAAGGAATGGGAAGGAACGGGAGTGATTACGTGACAGAAAAGAATGAATTTAGGCCGATTATTCACAAAGACCTGATGAACTGCCATTGGCAGTTGCACTGTTCGCCATGCATGTTGGCGTTCAAGGAAAAACACATTTTGCAGATATTTCCTTGCCTACATTATTTGAGTTAAAGCTCTCACTGAAAGCTGAAAAACAATACGAATCCTCCTCTGGCTTCCAATACTTTTATCGCCATGTCAGTGAATGAGTGAAAAAATACATAAATAAGAATCGCATTTGCGCAAATGATTAAGCTAAATTAACTAAATCTTCATTGAAGTTTGTACTGGAAACATTTAAAAAGCAGCTTTTATTTGAAAATGATAGTCAGAAATCCAAGCGCTTTCGTCTTTACTAAGACATTGTCAAGGAGCGAATGAAATACAATTGGAGAGAAAGGTCTCAGGTACACAACAAAATCAAGAATACCAGATGGTAAATTGTCAAAAGGGTAAAAATTAAAAGAGATAATCCAGGATTATCGGATATCACACGGTCACAAGCCTAAACAGATTTGACCCTAACCGAAATTACAAAGTATCTTTACAGTCCAAAACATGTAAAAACCGAATATATTAATTTTGTTGCTTATATTTATCTACAACTTTTTTCATTATGAAAGCATCAAGTTTAAATAAACCAAGACTTAAATTTAGAACATCTCTATTATTTGACTTGATGAAACAAGATTCAATGATATTCCTTTTAACTGAGTCATTACATGGGATTAAGGCTCTTGCTTGACTCCAGTTAATAGGATGATCTAAATCTCTCATACGTACGAATAATGCATTCTATATTTGCCCAGTTCTCACAGAATATTGATGTTATTTGAGACGTTGTGAAAGAGATTTACCGGTCTGTCCATAATAGACTTTATCAAACTTTTTGCAAGGAATTTCATATATGCAGCCTGGAAGATCTTTAGGAGAATTTTTGGTTACTAAACTCTTGGCATTAATATTACTGAAAACAACATTTATGTTAAAAAGTTTTAAAATTCTAGGAATATCTATAAAAAAAAACCTTTCATCATAGGGTAATTTTAGAATGTTATGCTTACTAAATTCAAAGTTTGTCATTAGTTGAATAAAAAGTTTTTTCTAGCTCTTTTACATGCCACATCTACAAAAGTCCTTGGGTAGTTAAGTTTCAATGCAATATCATGAATAGTTTCTGACTATCATTTTCCTGTGGTATTCGCTTATTTAATGAAGTCACGTGCATCTACTGTGATTTTTTAAATATATATATATATATGTATATATATATATATATATATATATATATATATATATATATATATATATATACATATATATATATATATATATATAGTATGTATGTATGTATGTATATATATATATATATATATATATATATATATATATATATATATATATATATATAAATTGATGTACTATGTATGTGTGTTTATGGTGCCAGCATAACTCTGAAATGTATTGCATAATTTTCAATCAAACTTCCTCTCTGGAAAAGAACACTGTGGGGTAAGACATAAGACATTACTAGCACCATAGGACACCAAAAGGGATGGGGGTGGAACGGTCTCCTCTGAAATGGGGCTGGTTCTGCCCGTAGACTTAGTAACTAAATAAACTCTACGGGTTTATCATGCCTCATTTTGGTATACATACTATGACATACTATCTAGAAAAGATTACTGTGGGGGTTAGACATCACTGGCACCAAAAGGGTGAAGAGTGACATATAGAAATATCCGAAAACAACATATATTAGTGTCTAATCCAAAGTTTTCAAAGTCCCTGAAATAAATCGAAACATTCCCAGTGTCCTTTAAGTCCATGTTCAGCCCCAATAAGAAGCAGGGGGTGACAAGGGGTGAAATATGAAATGTCAAAAAGGTTAAAAATGTTGGTCAAAGTAACTGAAGCAACTATCTTAACAGGAAAAGGAGACTGTGAAATGTGTTTATCCCAATGGAAACCACTCATTCCGACGGATCTCTCCCTTTTACTTAAGAGACTGCAATTTCCAGTAAACTAGCATCTCGATCACAGTTAACAAGGCACAAGGACAGTCATTTAAGTACTGTGTAGCAAATTTGGGATTGCCATATTCCTCCCATGGACAACTTTATGTTGCTTGTTCAAGGGTGGATTCACATAAGAATTATTTATTCTTGCTCCTGATGGTAAAATTGAAAATGTTTTTATAATCAGGTTTTTGTTTTGTGTTATAGTAGTATTATAGTGAATTTGTGGAAGATTTTACTTTCTAATTTGTATACTTTTTAAATTTTTTAAAAAAACTTATAAGTAAAAATTCTTTTATGTAATTATAAAAGAGTTTACTCCCTTTCCTGTCTAATAGAAGGTTGGAATAAATGAATATCCAGGTGTGTTCTACATATATATATATATATATATATATATATATATATATATATATATATATATATATATATACATATATATATATATTTATATATATATATATATATATCTATATATATATATATGTTATATATATATATATATATATATATATATATATATATATATAATATATGTATATATATATATATATATATATATAGTATAATATATATATATATATATATATATATTGTTCAGAATGTAAGCCAGAACCAAAGCAAAAATAACTAATTTTAGAAGAAAATTCAGACATTTTTTTTTTTCAGTTGACCCCCTCTTCACCAGGCTCCATTCTCTTTGAATATGTCTCATCCTTTCCCCAGTTGGTTCTGCCTTTGAAAATGAATCCCACAGGAATGCAGCAGGGCCCCGTGATTCAGACTTTGGGCATGGCTTACAGTGGAAGGAGAAAATGGATGACCTTGAGCAGAGTATGTTGGGAAGGGAGAGTTGTAAGCAAGGTTATAAAACAAGGAAACAACCGATGATCTGTCTTAGAACATTGCCAGCTGCCAAGACATTCACTCCTCTACCCCCTCGCTCTCCCTTCCATCTGGGGACCCCCGCGTGTTTATTTACATAGTGCCAACACCTGATCGGCAATTCGGAAGAAAACAAGATCAGAGATGCCCAGGTATTGTAATGGAGTAATTTCAAGTGCAGTCATTTACCATTCTTTGCCTCTTGTCTTTACTTCCTTTTCATTTTTCGAAGGTGACTTCCCCCTATTGGCTCAGCATAGCAGTCCCTATTTTTGGTTACTGTAATGCAGTCCCCCATCACTACCATTAGTGCTGTAAATCCTTCCCCTTGTATGCTAGTGTAGTGATATTAAATCTAATTGGGATATTCCCGTCTAGATTAGCATCTGCTACATCGGAAAGCAATGTTTGTTGTTTCATGCTAAAGATCCCCTTGGTTAATTAAACAACGCAGTATATAGACTTTGTGTGAATAAAAAATCTCTGTGGAGACACAAACATCTTGTCTAGTTGTGAGAGGAAATTTGAAATCTCCTTGGAAGCAGTGCCTAGGATTGTTCAGTCTACTGTGTGCAAAAAAAAACCTTATTTCTGGTTCTTGGATCATTTCCCAGCATGTGTCCCATTTTGACCGGCTGCAATCAAAACCCTTCCATTTAGTTTCTGGGGGACCCAATTCAAGCCACCCCCATCACTAAATACTCCACCATAAAATTAGTGTAAATATAGTTGTTTTAACATATTTCTTTCCACCTCCAATGATACCGGCCTTCAGCCATAGATTTTTTGTCATTGTTTATTGCTGTCTAGTAAGGCCTTTTTAGGAGTGCCGAGAAAAGTCACTTCCACCGTTTTTTTTTTTTCAGACACCGAGAAAAACGAAAGATTATTTAATATGTTCTTACTTTATGCGTGTAGAGAGAAAACGTTGTTATTTGTCAGGTCCAATCTCACGCCTACTGCAGCTGTCGTGTGAAAAGAACCTCCGGCCCACCCAATGTGTGGGGAACCTTTATAATAAAAATCACCACCCCCCATTGCAGTTCGCTGCAGGCATTGCCTTAAGGTTCTTTGCAGGCGCCCTTCCCCTTCGCCCCCCTGGCTGGCAACCCTCTTTCATTCCTTTTCCTTTCATGACTTTTTCGGTACCTCCCACCTTCATATTATTTTTTCTTTCCATCTGACCTTTCAACCCTCTCTAACAAATTTGTTTCACAGTGGCAAAACAACTGTTTTTGAGTTTTTCTTCCTGTTATGCCTCTCAGACCCCCTTGCTGTCCATTTTTTTTCCGCTTCAGCGCTGAATGGCCTCGTAGGTCCCACACACTTTTTCCTTTGGCCTAAATTCTATAAAAAAAAAAAAACCCCAGTGCTACAAGAAGCACAAAAAGTGCCAAGGCGTTGAGTAATATGCTTTTGGCAGATCATTGGGGCAGCTGGATGAGGAACTTGGTGTCATGTGAAGACTTTTTCTCAGGAAGTACGTGTTCAGGTTGCTTTCGTAATTTATAACCGATTTCAGTTAATAGATCTGTCATGACTCTTAATATATATGGAATTTTAAAAAAAAGCACAGAATAGAAAAAACTGAATTCATGGCAAAGGGGCCCAAGCGTTCTGGGACCTTTGAGGTCCAATTCTTTTCAACTGAAAAAGCAAAAAACCTGACAGTAAAAAGGTTTGAAAGGTGTAACTGGAGAAAAAAAACATCTCGCAATTGCACTTTGATCAATTGTTAGAAAGATTGTGGAAAGTTAGACAAAAACAAGAGAATATGAAAAACGGACGCTGTATACAGACGCCTTTCTAGGAGTCGTATTATAATCTTTTTATGCATTGCGACTCCCCACATGGGGAATACCAGCATTTTTATTTGATCTAAATAGCCGAATGAAGTAAGCCCTGTTTACACATAGCTTTTGTATTGGTGTTTCGTTGGAATTTCAAAAGGCAAGATATTTAATCTTCAACTCTTTTCATACATATCAATGACTTGACAATTCCTGCTATTGCTTGTTTTCATTTGCTTCTAATTGAGGGGCCAATGGGAGGGGGGAAGCTAACTCCTGGATATCCCTCAAAAGCCAAGGAAGTAAGAATGAAAGTTTCAGATGATCGAAACCACGAAACACAGGTTCACACGTATCGGAACAAGTCGGAGTTCAGCTTCTCCCTGGGGAAAAAAACTATCTTGTTCTACACATCGATCGCTAACTAGCTTCTGGGTTTGACCTTCGTAAGAAGGGGGATAAATGTTATACAAACCACAACCCCCACCACACACACACACCCCACACCCACACACACACACACACACACACACACACATATATATAATAGCAAAGTTAAAACATGTTATCCGTGTTCTAATTGTTGGGGAAAAAGTAAAGCCCACAAAAAATCGGAAAAAAAATTGAAGTTTTTATTTTTTAGCTTTCGGAGAGTACATTCTCTCCCTCTTTTTCAGAAAGAGAAATAAAAAAGTTACATTAAAAACTGAAAACAACGGTCAAGGTAAAAAAAAGAAAATAAAAAATATCAAAGCATATGGTTGTATCAGAATAAAAAACTGCCCTACGGTGGTTTGCCATCTTTGTTAACAACTTTAGCTACACTTAACTACATGCTTTGTCATAATTGCATTACAGAAAAAGGTCCAGTTTTAAAAAATTACTCTTATATATATTCATAGCGTCAACATTTTGGATTTAAAAAAATAGATTCTAAAAAAGAATTTTTTTCTTTTTTTTCCCAGTGTACTTAACAACCTTTATGTTTTTTCATTTTGTCTTTAGGTTAACCCATATGATTTTTACTTTGTCTATGTTGAAACAGGGCGTTTTGTTTTTTCATCAACCTTTCCTTAATGAGTCACGATGTTGTCTTTTTCTTCTGTCAAAATCAATCGTTTCACCTATATAAGTTTTATTACACTCTTGACAGGGGGAATTTTTCGTAAATGCAATCCTTGTGTTTGTCTACATTTTTTTTAACATTATTTTTGTAGGTACTTTTTAACAGTGTTTGTATTTCTTATATACTGGGGGGGGGACAAATGTTGCAAATTTCAAATATTCGTTTAAAAGTCCCAGGGTTTTTTGCTTTTGGGTTTGTGGTTAAGACTAAAAAACTATTACTTATTACCTAGAAGCTCCCTTTTCTCTAACCCATAATATAATTTTCTACGTGCCTTAAAAATGCGCCCTTTGAATAAAAAATCTGTATTGTAAACCAAGTACGTGAAAACATTTTTGATATGATTGATTTTCAGTATCTAAAAAAATTCAAACATCACAAAGTTTATACGCTCTCAAAGGAATATATTAGAGATCAAAAACACCTATTTTTGGACATCGTCTGAAAATGGAAAGAAAAAAACGCATGGATATATGGACTCTGCATGGGTCGGTTTTTTCTATATACTGCATATTTAATCCTATTATCTTCTGAACGATATAAAGTGTCTAAGAAAGGTAACCTGTTATTATTCTCATTTTCTACTTTTAAATTTAAATACACTACGGGGTGTAAAGTTATTCAGTTGAGTTAGTAAATCTTCAACTTATAAAAATAAAAATGGAATCAAAGCAAAAAAAAAAAATATCGTCAACATAGCGCAAAACCAAACATTTTGGCGAAAGTTTAAAAAAATGGTGGGTAAAACTTCAGTTTCAAAACATTCCATAAACAAATTTTTGCTAAAATTTTCTAAAACGGGGTGTAACGGCGAAAACCAGGGCAAGGGGCAAGGCCGAAAATCTGTGAGTAAAATTTACTATTTACATCCAAAGTGACACTGTTCAATACAAAATATTTATCAGATCAATAAAAATGCACTTTTTTGGTACAAGGTAGATCAATATTAAGACTATCAATTTTGGCGTTCTAAAAACCGCATGCATTCATCTACAGGTACTTTGGTGAAAAAGGGAACTCCACGTCAAAACTAAAAACCATCCTCTTTCCTTCTAACGACAGGTGCCGAGTCTTTTCAATAAAAAAATTCTGTAGTGTCCTTTAAGTGGGGAGAGTTTTTGGATATAGTACCCCAAAAAAACAAACTTTGAATAAATGGCTTATCTAACCAACTAGCCCAGATTGTAGGTCACTGCAAATCAATTGTTGGAGGTAATGGTCCGCCATAGGGACTTTTTTCCGGTTTTGTGAATCTTAGGGCAGACCATACATCGAAGGAAGTGTCGGGAGGTAAGACTAAATTTCTTAAACAGGTTCCGGAAAAGTCTTTCCCTAGAAGAGATTTGAGTTTTTTGTTAAAATCCTTGCTGACATCTTTTCAATGGGTTCGGGAGATTAGAGCCCTTGAGGGGTGTTCCCATCACTAAAAAAGTTGATTCAATTTTGGCTATCATATACACGGATCGAGTATGGGACAATGTTTTCCTCCTTATTTTTCTGATACAACCATATGCTTGTATGTTTATTTTTTCTTTTACCTTGACCGTTGTTTTCAGTTTATTGTAACTTTTATTTCTCTTTCTGAAAGGAGGGAGAGAATGTACTCTCCGAAAGCTAAAATAAAAACTTTCAATTTTTTTTTCCGAATTTTGTTTTTGTGGGCTTCCTACCAAAAACATTATTAGAAACACGGATATCAGTGTTTAACTTTTTGCTATATGTGTGCCCACGGATCTCTTCGTATACTTCAATCATGGATGTCATCAATATTTACCCTGCCCTGAGGAGGACCCCTAAACATCTACAAAGAATCGCTGGTAAAGGCTCACATTAAAGTCTCAAACTACAGTTTCTACGTTCATGTCTTGATGACCGCATCATCCCAAGAACAATGACCAACTTAGGAATTACAAAGGACTTGACCGCTCTCCATTTCCTCGCGTATATGAAGAAATCCTGAAGGGAACCAGAATATCATCGGTACAGCAGGAGAAGGAAGAGGCTTTTCGACGACTCAGGTACAATAAGCCGTAAACTGAGAGATTTATCAATATGTGAATGCTACACCAATTCAGTTTCAAAGCACTTTTAGACTATGCAAAAACATCAACGTAGTAGACGGGAAGGGGGGGAAAAATGGAAAAGTGAAAAAAAACGATTTAAAGATTAAAGCAGATTTAATTTTCATGAATAGCCCCTTGGTTTTAAATATAGTTCACAAGAAACAAAAAGTGCAAAAAATTTGTCGTCGTTCCCAAAGTTTATCCAGTGATCAGAAGTTGCGTGCTTGGTTATGGATTGTCTTTCGCCCATGCCCCCTACACAAACGAAATGTTTACTGAGCTACTGACCAATTTCGCTAAGTTCGGAAGAAGAAGAATGTAAAAATTCATACAGAAAAACATCAACAATAAAAGGGATTTGTTCTAGGAACAATCATGAAAAGTATAAGTTTTAAAACAAAGGACTCCCAAAGAGGTTAATGAACCGCCTTAGAAGACCTCAATGGGAAAAAATAAGGAAGGAAATAAAATAAATAACAAAAGCGACAAAGGGGAAAAGGGGAGGAAAACATGTTTTCATACGCGATCGTGTTTACAATTATGGATAGCAAAATGAATCAAACTTATTAAGTGATGGGAAAACACCTACAAGGCTCTAAATCTCCGAACCCATTTGAAAAAGAAATGGCAGGCAGGATTTTAAAACAAAAAAAAAACTCAAATCTCTTCTAGGGGGGAAAAAGACTTTTCCGGAACCTGGTTAAGAAATTTCAGTCTTACTCCCGACACTTCCTTTTTCGATGTATAGGTCTGCCTAAAGATTCACAAAAAAACCGGAAAAAGTCCCCTATGCGACCAATTACCTCAACAAATTGATTCAGTGACCTACAATCTGGCTAGTTGGTTAGATAAGCATTTATCAAAAAAAGTGTTTGTTTGGGGGGGTTTACTATATCAACTCTCACTTAAAAGGACCACTACAGATTTTATTTTGAAAAGACCCCTCCCCCCGGCACCTGTCGTAGAAGGAAAGAGGATGGTTAGTTTTGACGTGGGGAGTCCCTTTTTCACCAAAGTACCTGTAGATGAATCATGCGGTTTGTTTAGAACGCAAAAATTGATAGTCCTTAATATTGATCTACCTGTACCAAAAAAGTGTATTTATGATATGATAAATATTTGTTATTTTGAACAGTGTCCACTTTGGATGTTTAATAGTAAATTTTACTCACAGATTTTCGGCTTGCCCATGGGTTCGCCGGTTATCACCCGTTTTAGCAAATTTGTTTATGGAAATAATGTTTTGAAAAAACCTTGAATTTTTACCCACCATTTTTGTAACTTTCCAATTGTTTCTTTTTGTTTTTTCGCTATGTTGACGATATTTTTTTGCTTTGATTCCCAGAATTTTATTAATGTTGAAGATTTACTAACTCAACTGAATAACTTACACCAGTGTATAAATTTAAAGTTAGGAAAATGAGAATAATAACAGTTACCTTTCTTAGACACTTTTATTTATGTCGTTTCAGAAGATAATAGGGTTAAATATGCAGTATAATTAGAAAACGACCCATGCAGAGTCATATATCCATGCTTTTTCTTTCCATTCAGACGGATGTGGCAAAATAGGTGTTATCTCTAATATATTCTTGAGAGCGATATACTTTGTGATGTTGAATTTTTAGATACTGAAATCAATCATATCAAAAATGTTTTCACTTGTACTTGGTTACAATACAGATTTTATTCAAAGGGCCCCGCATTTTTAAGGCACGTAGAAATATATTATGGATAGCAAGGGAGAAAAAGGAGCTTCTAGGTAATAAAATAAAAATAGTGTTTTAGTCTTACCACAAAACAAAAAGCAAAACCCTGGACTTTTAAACGAAATATTTGGAAATTTTTGCAACATTGTTTCCCAGTAATATTTTTAAGGGAAACCCAAACACTGTAAAAAAGTACCTTACAAATAATGTTAAAAAAAATGTAGACAAAACACAAGGATGCATTTTACGAAATTCCCTGTTCAAAGGAGTGTAATAAAAAACTTATATAGGTGAAAGAAACGATGATTTTTGACAAAGAAAGGCCGAAAAAGACAACATCGTGACTCATTAGGAAAGGTGATGAAAACAAAACCGCCCGCCCTTTTCAACATAGACAAAGTAAAAAATTTCATATGGTTAACCTAGCTCAAAATGAAAAAAACATAAAGGTTGTTAATAACACTGAAAAAAGAAAAACTTTTAGAATCATATTTTTAATCCCCAAAAAATGTTGACGCTATGAATATATATAAAGAGGTAATTTTAAACTGGACCTTTTTTCTGTAATGCAATTATGACAAAGCATGTAGTTAGTGTAGCTAAGTTGTTAAAAAACAAGATTGGCAAAAACCCACCGTAGGGGCAGTTATTTTTCTGATGACAACCATATGCTTGTATGTTTTATTTTCTTTTACCTTGACCGTTGTTTTCAGTTTATGTAAACTTTTATTTCTCTTTCTGAAAAGAGGGGGAGAGAATGTACTCTCCGAAAGCTAAAATAAAAACTTTCAATTTTTTCCGGGCGAAGGAATTTTTGTGGGCTTCCTTACAAAACATTTATTTAGAAAAAAACACGGAATACAGTGTTTTAACTTTGCTATATATATGTGTGTGTGTGTGTGTGTGTGTGTGTGTGTGTGGGTGTGTTTGTGTGTGTGTATACATTATCCCTTCTTACGAAGGGTTCAAACCAGAGCTAGTTAGCGATCGATGTGTAGAAAAAAAGATTAGTTTCAGGGAGAAGCTTTTGGGAAAAACTCCGACTTGTTCCCGATACGTGTGACACGTGTTCGATCATCGGAAACTTTCATTCTTTACTCCCTTGGCTTAATAATAACGTCCATAATAATGAAATAAAAGTAAAAAACAATATTTAGGATATATCATATATATATATATATATATATATATATATATATATATAATATAGATAGATTTTCATTTAAATTATTTGAATCTTCTGAATGAGAATCTTCTTCAGAAAGTTGGCTACTTCAGTCACTCATAACCCCCATCTGGGCGAGAGAAAAAACCCCGTAAAAAAATGCTCTGCCCAGAAAAGAATAGAGCACGGGGCCAAAAAATATAAACCAAGCAACATCAAGAGATATATGAATACTATTTCATATAAGAGCAAGATAGAATGAATATTATAAAAGTAATGATGTTATGTAAAATGTGACATGAATAATAACGGGTTTCAATTTAATAATGAAAAATAAAGTAAATATATATACTATATATATATATATTATATATATATATAATATATAATATATTACTTTATTTCATTATTATGACGCGTTATTCATGTCCCAACATTACATAAACATCAATTACTTATAATATCATTTCTATCTTGCTCTTATATGAAATAGTATTCATATCTCTTGATTGTGTTGCTTGGTTTAATATTTTTTGGCCGTGCTCTATTTTTTTCCTTTTCTGGGCAGAGCATTTTACGGGTTTTCTCTCGCCAGATGGGGTTATGGGAGGTGACTGAAGTAGCCAACTTTTCTGAAGAAGGATTCTCATTCAGAAGATTCATCTATGTAAGAGATGCCCTCTATTTATTTTTTCTTTCTTAAAGTTTTTACATTGTTTGTTGTTGGGGGAAATGCCAACGTCCTCTGCTAACTCTATTTCCCAGCGAAATATTTCCTCATTTTTTTTTTTGCTTTCCTTTTTGCCATATCGAATAACATAGGGACACAAGTGCTTCCTAAGCTAATAAATCCATGCCCCCACGGGCCTAAAACGCCCCTGACTAAAAACCTGTGCCCCTTGATAGAGAGGTGGTGTTTTAGCTGCCCCCATGTGATTTTCGAGGTCTGTTAGATGTTCGACGGCTCAGCGGAAGCAACATGGCGGTGGGCACCCCTAGGCCCCACGTGCCAGAACTCTGTTGAAGGGCAAAAAACTATTATAAAATCCAAGAGAAAAATATATATGCTTGAAAAAAAATATTTATTCTTGAGAGAGAATGAATAAAAATAAGTGATTCTTCTAAATGATCTCAACAATTCAAAAGCGACAAGGTCTGAAAAAAAACTTGAAAACTTGAGCAACAAGCACAGTTAGTACCCTTAGCTGGAGATTTCGGTCTGCTCCTGAACTTGGGCGGAGTGCACTTTGGGGCTGACTCTCTGAAAGAAAAACAAAGAAAAATGAAATAAAAAAACAAAAAAGAATAAAGAAAAAAAAACCGTTAACGTCGGCGATGCATAATTCTTCTCGACCATGATTGGGATTGTTTGAGGAAGGCTGGGGGAGGATTTTTCATTGAGAAAACACTTTTTCAAGGGGAATAACCACACATCAAAATTTGAAGTCTGACATCCTAACCTTTCAATGTCAGATCGGTGTCTGTTTTGTTTAATCGGGATACTTTTGTTTTTCTCAGGTGACGCCGAGTTCTGAGAGAACCTGGGGTCCTCTGTGTAGCCGAAGAGGGTCTGATATTCTTAGGGCTGTGTTTAACACCTCGTTCCTTTTTTGGTGTGTCAAAGACGAGCGATAGGGTTTTCCCAGGGATCCTCGTATAGGCACCTGAACCACAAAGAGCTAGCTCGTTCCTGGAGACCGTGGCGGAGAGGCCTCGCATCGAATAAAAGGGCTTTCCAACTTTGCATTCTTTAAACTCTTTGGGCGCTCGAAGGTTCTCGGTCTCCCAGTCTTTGGTTTCCGGGATTGTTCGGGTGGCGTGAGGCTCGAACTTTCTGAGGGTCTCTTTTTCCTCCAGAAGTGGAGGAGCCATTCTCTCCCTCCCGGGGTCCTCCTCTTCAGGTGTATGTCTAGCGCTTCTCACTTACAGATGGAAAACTCGGGACCACCTTGATAGGCATGTTCCTCATCTTCATCATGTTTTTCTTCTCTTCTCTTTGTCTCTTTCTTCAACTACTTCACTTTTAGTTCTGGATGACCGGCACTCCTCCCAAAAAAATGGCGATTCCTCAGCACCCTTCAGGTAGAATTTCTGCCGCAGCTGTAAGAAGTACAGAAAAAAAATAAAAATCGAAATTTTAATGGTCTTTATACTTATTATTGACTGCTGGCTTCAAAAACGATTTGAACATTAAACCCCCTTTCCCCTTTTTAAAAAATCTTGCAATGATTCTGGGGGGGGGGACCCAATTTCAGATTATTATCTAAACTCAGTAACTCATTTTTTTTCTGACTGGTGTGATGAAAAAATAAAGACGCGACGAACTCGGGATGACATCATCACGTCTCTCACTGAGAACCATCATCGAAAAACCTATATAGATGAAATCTCCAAAACACAGTGAAAAAATGGGCAGGAAAATCCAATATGAGTTACATGTTTATTTGACCACAAAGCGCTTCTTATATCCTGATTCCTGATACGGAATTTGAAGCTTCTTCTCTGAAAGAGCAAATCAATGAACACTACCTTGTATATAGTTTTGGTCAAGAAATGTCACTGAAAGTTTGTGACAAAAAGAACAAAGGCTCCAGAAATGTAAAAACTGCAAAGGGGGGACAGATCCTGATTCCCGCTCCTGTGTATCCAGGGGGGAATTTGTAGGATGCTATGATATTCAAGAAAAAATGAGCTACCTTTTTGATTAGTGGTAAGGACAAGATTCAAAGCGGAGAAGGGGATGGGCGAATCGTCAATCAGTAGGCCCATTCTTACATTTAGAACAAATCATATTTCCTCCATTTGTGAGACCTTTTCAGCTCATTTTTTCAAGATCATTATGCTCTTCCTCTTTCTGTTCGTTCCTGGGCGGAGAGCAAGAAGTTTTGCCACGATGATTTTGTCATTTCAAATAATGCAACACAATCTGAGAAATACAGCAATATGGGGGCCAGTCTGCTTATTGATTTTTTTTTTTTTTTTTTTTTCTTTTTTTTTTTTTTTTTTTTTTTGCCGCAAAGACCTGAAAAATTGACAGTCGACCAACTGTTGGAAGAAATACTTGTACAAAATTAGGAAGGGGGAAGTCATATAAAGCAGGAAGGCTTCAAGGCGGGGGTCCCCCATATGGCCTTGCTTACATTTTGCTTAATTTACATTGACCAAAATAAACCTTCTTTCCTATTTCGTAAATTTTCAGGGCAAATATAATGTTAAATAAAAGTTTTTTCCTTACGGTACGTTGAGTATTTAATTTTTTAGCCATCATGTAAAAAACCCATTTCTAGTTAGTTATTTTATCCAAAAAACTTCTTTGACGAAAAAAATTGAAGAACCTGAAGCCAAAAACTGATTAAAAGCAACTCTTTGCATTAGATATCGAATAGTATCCACTCTTCTGGCGAAAAAAGTCAGGTTATCGAGGTACTTTTCTATCATGGGGACAGCACCTCGGGATGTGTTTCCATGAAAGAACATAGATAGTATAAAATATTTCCAATGTGCGTTAGAGAGGGGGATTCTGACGGTAGTGGGCCTGTAAAAAAAAAAAAAAAAAAGTAGAAAAAAAAAAATTTTAAATGCGCCGAAAACTTCTTCGGAGCAATAGAGTTTTCAGTATATCTTATAATCGATCCCTCCAGAAATCGAACTATCTTTTGGTGGTCTCGGTATAATGGGCTGTATGAGCCGAAGCCCATGAAACTTTAACCACGGCTCCAGTGGTGGGCCTAGCCTACATGGTTGCCAGACGCTCGAATATGGCTAACTTTAACTTAAATAAAATAGAAACTATTGATGGTAGAGGCTGCAATTTGATGTTAGATAAGTGGAGGGTGAATGATCAACCTACAACTTTGCAGCCCTCTAGCCTCAGCAGTTTTTAAGATCTGAGGACGGACACAAAAAGTGAGGATGGACAAACAAAGTCGGCACAATAGTTTTCTTTTCAGAAAACTAAAATGTAAACTTTATTCACAGCAGTTCGCATGATGTATTTCATTTCACGTAGTGTCACTCATAGAAGTGTTCTGACTGAGACCTTTCCCTCACAATAGCTCCTGTCTTTTAGCTAAGCTGAAATCAATTCAGTTGAACTGAGTATTGTATTCTGCATGAGACAATGTGGACGCAAGATCACTCTCTTTATTTACGGTCGACTCCAGCTCTCTTTGGCTCTCGCATTGTTGCATTAGCATGAAGTAGATGTTACAAAATCTTTGTCAGCTTGATCAGTCTGCAAACTTCTTGAAAAAGACAGATGACATAAATTCCCGAAGAAATCGCCCTAATGTGCTTTTTTAAAAAGATAAAAACTACAAAATTTCAATAATATCTTTCTAGACAATAAGTTCTTCGAGATTACCTTATGAACGAAATGAATGCTGCTGATTCAAGGTTCTCGAACACCATAGAAAATTGAAGATATCGTCTACTCTGGAAACTCCTGCAGAGAAACGGAGAACTGTATAAAAGAAGCAATTCATAAATTATACTTTGAAAACAGCGTTGTTTACTTCGAATGTTCTCCACTCGAACCCAGTAGGAGGGCTATGGCTGACAACATTGAATGTATGCAAGTGGCTTGTGGTGTTCTGTAACATGAAATCCACCCCCTAAGGATAAAATGGCGCCTCTTAACTGCAAACCTCGTTGCTATACATTCCCATGCGATGATCCCAAACCATCAAATTGTTCCCCGCTCTTCCTTGACAGATAA
>NC_087203.1:51565077-51575077 GCF_015104395.2 Macrobrachium nipponense | reverse complement strand
ATGGTAAAACAATTAATACAATGGTTCAATTATAATTTGTTATGATTTTATGATACTATTACCAATTTTCATGAAACATTTGAGTTTTTTTAACACAAAATAGGGCATTAACAGGCTGTAATCTACTGAAATTCAAACTGCGTATTTCTCGTATTCCTTCTCATGTTATTACCTCGTATCTCAGAAAATTGGACGGTTCTCTGCAGAAAACAGAGCAATATTAAAAAGGTTTTTGTAAACCGCTTCTTCATTTGCAGAAAAATGTGCTATAAGCACACTACACAAAAACAGCATTAAGATAAGTTTGGCAAGTTTTGTTCCCAAGGCGATCATACATTTTCTATATCCAGGAAGCCTACTCGTCCTAATAATAATAATAATAATAATAATAATAATAATAATAATAATGTGGCGCCGTGGCAGAGTGGGTTATGTCGTCAATGGACTGGTTAAGCAACATTGGGGCTGGTCAGTCGTTGGATGGGTGACCGCTCTCCTCGGCGTTAATTCCTTAGGAAAGGACCTTTACCATAATTTCCTCAGTCTACTCAGCTGTAAATGAGTACCTATCCCTGATGGGGTAGGGTCCAGTTATGGGTTAAATAGCAAAACTCAGCAATGGTGGAAAGAAATGAAGGAATAAACGACAACGACGTAAATGGAACCTCTGGCAACAGAGGAGCTTCGTCCGGCAGCCAGGTATTCAGCCCAATTGAAAGGGAAGACGGTCAGGTACTTGGAGGTCGTCATCCAGCGACTGACCACCTCAACGACAGTAACGAACAGCCAGAGATTGGAGCCACAGAAGCAAACCAAAGGAAGAAATGGACAAGAAAAGAAAATAAGGAAATATGGTGATGCTACATCAGAAGCAACCCGACGGAGAGACGATATAGAAGAAGGTTGGTCAACATCTGGAATGAGAGGAATAACACCCCCCAAAACAGAGCAGAGGCTGGCAGACCAAGTAAGGAACATAAAGAAAAAGAACTGGCTCTCCCCAACAGAAAGAGAGGAACTGGAAAGGGAAATGTCACGACAACGAATTACAAGAAGACGAACTGAGAGATGATGCCACAGAAGACGACAGGGATGATGAGGTATCAAACAACGACACAAGAAGAAACACCGACGAAGTAACAGAGAGAACAGAATGGGTAGAAAATATTAGACAATGGATGGAGCCAGATACAGAGAGAACAAAGATCCCCTCCATGAAGGCCTACAACACCAATAAATTAAGGGAGAAAACTAGTGAGGTCAATGAAATAAAGGGCATAATACACACCACCAGTATCACAGAAACAAATAACTTAGCATATGCAGGAGCAAGATTAGTAGCAGAACTGATGGGGATACGAACCACCAACACCACCAGGCACACACCAACCCAACAGAAACCAAAACAGCAACCTCCTTGGAAAAGGCGCCTGGAAAAGCAAATCATGGTGATGAGATCTGACTTGAGTAAACTGAAAGAGATGGCAGAAAAAAGGCTAAGAAGCAAGAAAACAAGGGAAGAACTCAACGAGAAATACAAAGTACAAGAGGGGACTAAACAAACCAAAAGAAGATGGAAAACAGAGGCTTAAGGGCCAAACAAAATAAGATCAACGGTACATGAACAGGAATAAAGGATACCAACAGAACAAACTATTCGGAACCAACCAGAAAAGACTATACAGCCAAATAAGAGGGGAAGACAACCACCAAGATATTCCTGAAGCCGAACCAAGTAAGAGACTCTGGGAAAACATATGGAACAATCCGGTATAACACAACAAACATGCAACATGGCTCCAGGAAGTCAAGGAAGAAGAAACAGGGAGAAATTAAAAACAAAGATTCACAGAGATCACGACAGACACAGTCAGACACCAACTAAAGAAAATGCCAAACTGGAAAGCCCCAGGTCCCGATGAAGTCCATGGATAACTGGCTCAAAAACTTCAAGGCCCTACACCCACAAATAGCAGAACAACTCCAGCATTGTATCAAAACACCATGCACCCAAATGGATGACCACAGGAAAAACATCCTTAGTACAAAAAGACAAGAGTAAGGGAAATATAGCCAGTAACTACAGGCCTATCACCTGCCTACCAATAATGAGGAAGTTACTATCAGGTATCATCAGTGAAAGGCTGGGACTATGGTATAAGAACAGATATGTTCAAAGAACGATAGATGTAAATAACATCTCTCCCATATGTAGGAAGTGCAATACAAAAAATGAAACCATAAACCATATAGCAAGCGAATGCCCAGCTCTTGCACAGAACCAGTACATTGCAGTAATAAGTGGTACGAGCACCAACCTGAGGGAGTGATAGAAAATGATCAGGCAAAGATCCTCTGGGACTATGGTATCAGAACAGATAGGGTGATACGTGCAAATAGACCAGACGTGACGTTGATTGACAAAATCAAGAAGAAAGTATCACTCATTGATGTCGCAATACCATGGGACACCAGAGTTGAGGAGAAAGAAAAGGAAAAAATGGATAAGTATCAAGACCTGAAAATAGAAATAAGAAGGATATGGGATATGCCAGTGGAAATTGTACCCATAATCATAGGAACACTAGGCACGATCCCAAGATCCCTGAAAAGGAATCTGGAAAAACTAGAGGCTGAAGTAGCTCCAGGACTCATGCAGAAGAGTGTGAACCTAGAAACGGCGCACATAATAAGAAAAGTGATGGACTCCTAAGGAGGCAGGATGCAACCCGGAACCCCACACTATAAATACCACCCAGTTGAAATAGAGGACTGTGATAGAGCAAAGAAAAATAAATAAAAAAAATAATAATAATAATAATCCTCTGCCCGTAATTTAATACCGAAAAAGTTAACGGGCTCATCGACTAGGTTTTCACTGATTAAGATTCGGATATCTGTGCAAGTGGCAAAGGACAGAGAATAATTAACCCAAGAGCCAAGACTTTCATGCAGTTATTGCGAAATTGTCGCTGAAAGCCATGAGAGCACCACTCACTAGAAATGCCCAGAAGCGACGCAGTTAAGAGAAAACTCCATTGGTAACGAGAGAACAGCCACGAAACCATCGAAGCACATCCTCGGGAACATTCAGGATTGAACTGGTTTTCTGAGTTCCTACCCGACGCCCATCACCACCTAACCAAGGTAGGAAACCAGCAAAGGACTCACCCACTATTTCTTTGCGAATGATCGGGACGTCGCAGGACCTGCCCATTAGTTCAAAAGATACCGCCAACACTTTGGATCACCTGTGGAGTTTTTATCTCTAGCAAGTAACAACCCTTTTTCTTTCAGGAATTTCTCCTTCACACACAAAATACCCAGCGTCCCCTCAATTTCCACCTTTTGACTTTTCCGCGAAAACCCTCCCCTCTCCCCCCCCCCCCCCCCCACCCCGCCCCTTACAACCTTCCAGCTCTTTCCCCCCGCTATTTCGCTTACAAATATTTTTTTTCCTTTCCTCCATCGATCTCTTCTACTTCATGATCGCAGCTAATTTACTAACGAGTAAATTAAATACGGCGTGAACCTTCCGCAGAGTTTCTCCGATTTTTCCCGACTTTTTCTCCTACATCAAAGGTGTGCAACCTGCGGCCCTCAAAGGCTTTCATTGCGGCCCTTTCTCCTAAAATAAATAAGCTATAGTGCGGCCCTCAGAGAGAGAGAGAGAGAGAGAGAGAGAGAGAGAGAGAGAGAGAGAGAGAGCCTCGAACAACAAATCTCTCTCTCTCTCTCTCTCTCTCTCTCTCTCTCTCTCGTTTTTTCATCAACAACCCTTCCTCAATAACCGATGGTACGAGAGGTCATCGTTATCAGTAACCCTTTTTAAGATCATTGTAAACACCGAACCGATCATTATTTTTAAGGTTGGATGTTTACAGTTTTTACACTCTCTGCTATGCTTTGCAGTGCAGCCGTACAGGAATTAATATAGTTCTCAGTTTATCTCAGACTTAAGTGGTGAAATCAGTGTGCTTCATTTGTTGTGGTTGATTTGTGATTACCGGTATTCTATATATTTTGCTCAGCAGGAGAGATCTTATTGTACTAATAATGGCTTCGACGAGTAAAAAACGCAAGATTTCAGAGGAAAACCGGAGTTTTCAAGAGAAATAGACTGAGAATTATTTATGCATACAATCAAGGGGGGAAAGCATTGTACCTTGTGTGCCATGAATCCATTTCTGTTTTAAAAGAATATAACATCAAAAGACACTACATCACATAGCACAAAGAATATGAAAATATGACAGGTGAAGCACGCAAAGAAAAAATATTCTTGCAGAACTCTCTGAAAGGACAACAGTCAGTGTTTACAAAGAAACTTAAGGAATATGATGCATCTCTCAAAACAAGTTTTTTGATTAGTCAGATTCTTGCAAAAAGACTCAAGCCCTATTCTGATGGTGAGGTAGTTAAAGAATGTTTGTGTGTAGCCTCAGACAATATGTTTCCTGACAAAAAGAAACTAGTTGAAAACATAAGACTTACAAGACATACTGTTGCTAGAAGAATAGACAGTCTTTCAGGGAATATTGAAAGTACAATTGCCAAGCGAGTTAGTGCTTTTTCTTCATACTCTGTTGCTCTTGATGAGAGTTGTGACACCGCAGACACTGCACAACTGGCAGTGTATATTAGGGGAGTTGACAATGACTATAATATTACGAGGAGGAAATTGGCTTCATACAAAGCATGAAGGGGACCACAACAGGACAATCTATTTTTGATGAATTGGAAAAAGTATTGACAAGGTTTGGACTGGACTACACTAATTTAGTTTCCATTACAACAGATGGTGCGCCTGCGATGTCTGGTCAGAGAAATGGGGTTGTTGGATTACTGAAGACTAGAATAGGGTCTCAAAATATTGACTTCGGTTCATTATTGTCCTGAATTGTATCATACACCAGGAAGCTTTATGTGCAAAGACAATAAACTTTCAGCATGTGACTAATATTCTCGTGAAAGCTGTCAATTTCATTAGGTCAAGAGGTTTAAATCACCGCGAGTTTCAGAAGTTAATGGCAGACATTGATGCAGAGTACAGTGATGTGAAGTTATTTTTGTGAGGTAAGGTGGCTAAGCAAAGCAGGAACGTTGAAGAGAGCATATGACCTTTTGGAAGAAATTGAGCTGTTCTTAGATATGAAAGAAATTGAGCTGTTCTTAGATATGAAAGGTAATGCTATCCCTGAATTGAGAGATAAGGAATGGAGATGTGATTTAGCATTTTTAGTAGATATAACTGACCATCTTAGTGCACTGAATGTTAAACTTCAAGGAAAATATCAACTAATAACTGAGATGTTCTCACTGATCAAAGACTTCCAGATAAAATTGCGTTTGTGGGAGTCACAAATCAGAAACCAAAACCCAGCCCACTTTCCTACGCTGAAAAACCATGACACCAGCAACCCTCAGTATCAGAAGTATGGTGACAAGTAGGCAGTCTTACGAGAGGAATTTTCAGAAAGATTTGGTGACCTCAAGAAATATTCACAAGCCATTGAAGTCTTTGCTTCTCCTTTTTCTGTGGATGTGACAGCAATTCCTGAGGACATACAGATGGAAATGATTGAACTACAGTGCAATGATGAACTAAGGAAGAAGTTTGATGATAGTTCAGTATACCAGTTTTATAAGAAGCATGTATCGGTAACAGTGTATCCAAAACTCTCTGCTCATGCAAGGAAAATGATAGAAGTGTTTGGTAGCACATATGTTTGTGAGTAGCTCTTTTCAAAAATGAATCTGGTTAAAAACAAGTATAGGTCTGTACTTACTGATGTACATTTGGAATGTACCCTGCGTGTGGCCACATCATCCATACAGCCTGATATTGATGAGTTGGTGTCCCAAAAGCAACATCAACCATCTCACTAGGGTAGCCTTTCATTTGCTCATTAATGATTAGGGAAATGTCTGTGTTTGATAATTCTTATGTTAATGATCCCAGTTAACCAATAATAAGTAATTATTTAATATTGTACATTATATTAACAAGGTACGGTACACTTTCATTTGCTCATTTATAGTAAGGAAAATACTTTTGTTTCAGACAATTTTTATTTTTGTGATCCCAATTTCAGTAAAATCAGTAACACTAATTATCTATCTTTATTAGTATAATCTCACATAATATGTCTTCGATCGTAGTAAATAACATGAAATAGTAAGGTTATGTGGCCCTCGATACCGACAGTGTCGTGACTAGTGGCCCTTTGGGAAAAAAGGTTGCACACCCCTGTCCTACATACTTTGGTCAATATTTCGTTTTTCCTTACTGGCAGTCTCCGACTTGACAAAGCTCACTACTATAGTTCTTTTTCTCCCTTGATTGGCAGCTGAGGAGTCAAAGAGGTTTGCAGCCTCGCCTGTTGCCCTTACATTTCACTCGCACCGCATCACTGGCACGACAGTAGATCATCATAAAGAAAATCCTTTACATATCCTTCATTCACATACTCATCAAAAAATTATGTACTACGGTACGGGCTGCCCCAAAATCAAAGAGCTCTTACTTCTCTCCCTACTCTCTGCCCCAAAATCAAAGAGCCCTTCCTTTCCTGCCTACTCTCTGCCCCAAAATCAAAGAGTCTTTTCTCCCCTGCCTACTCTCCACCCCAAATTCAAAGAGACCTTCCTTCTTTGACTACCCTCTGCCCCAAAATCAAAGAGCCCTTCTTTTCTGCTTTCTCTCTTACCCAAAATCAAAATGTTCTTCATTCTGTGGCTACTCTCCGCCCTAAAATCAAAGAGCCTTTCCTACTCTAGCTACTCTCTGCCCCAAAATCAAAGAGCCCTTCCTTCCCTACCTACTCTCATCCCCAAAATCAAAGAGACCTTCCTTCTATGGCTACTCTCTTCTCCAAAAATCAAAGAGCCCTTCCTTCACTGCCAACTCTATCCCCAAATCAAAGAGCCCTTCTTTCACTGCCTACTCCCTACCCCAAAATCAAAATGCTCTTAATTCACTGGCTAGTCCCTACCCCAAAATCAAAGAGCCTTTCCTACTCTGCCTACTCTCTGCCCATGATCAAAGAGACCTTCCATCTCTGGGTACTCTCTGCCCTAAAATCAAAGAGCCCTTTCTTCTCTGCCTACTCTCTGCCCCAAAATCAAAGAGTCCTTCCTTTCCTGCCTACTCTCTTCCCCAAAATCAAAAAGCTCTTAATTCACTGGCTACTCCCTACCCCAAAATCAAAGAGCCTTTCCTACTCTGCCTACTCTCTACCACATAATCAAAGAGACCTTCCTTCTCTGGCTACTCTCTGCCCCAAAATCAAAGAGTCCCTCTTCTCTGCTTACTCTCTTCCACAAAACAAAGAGCCCTTCCTTTTCTGCCTATTCTCTGCCCCAAAATGAAACAGCCCTATCTTCTCTGGCTACTCTCTTCCATAAAATTAAAGAGCCCTTCCTTCACTGCCTACTCTCTATCCCAAACAAAGAGCCCTTCCTTCCTTGCCTACTCTCTGCCCCAAAATCAAACAGCTCTTCCTTCGCTGCCTACTCTCTTCCCTAAAATCAAAGAGCCCTTCCTTTCCTGCCTACTCTCTGTCCAAAAATCAACGAGTCCTTTCTTCTCTGGCTACTCTATCCCCAAAATCAAAGAGCCCTTCCTTCACTGCCTACTCTCTGCCCCAAAATCAAAGAGCCCTTCCTTCTCTGGCTACTCTCAATCCCAAAATCAAAGAGCCCTTCCTTCTCTGGCTATCATCAGCCCCAAAATCAAAGAGAACTTCCTTCACTGCCTACTCTCTTCCCCAAAATCAAAGAGCCCTTTCTTTCCTGCCTACTCTCTGCCCCAAAATCAAAGAGCCCTTTCTTTCCCGCCTCCTCTCTGCCCTAAAATCAAAGAGCCCTTCCTTCACTGCCTACTCTCTTCCCCAAAGCAGCAGAGCCCATCATTCTCTGCTTACTCTCTTCCTCAAAATCTCCTGAGCCCTTCATTCCATGAGTATGTTCTTCTCCAAAACCAAAGAGCCATTCCTTCCCTACCTATTCATATCCCCAAAACCACAGAGTCCAACATTCTCTGCCTACTCTCTTCCCAAAACTGGAGAGCCCATCTTTTCTGCCTATTCTCTGTCCCAAAGCCGCAGAGCTTTTCCTTCTCTGTCAACTGTCTTCCCCAAAACCAGAAAGCCCATCATTCTCTGCCTACTCTCTTCCCCAAAACTGCAGAGCCCATCATTCTCTGCCTACTCTCTGTCCTAAAACCGCATAGCCCATCATTCTCTGCCTACTCTCTTCCCAGAAACAGCAGAGCACTTACTTCTCTACCTACTCTCTTCCCCAAAGCTGCAAAGACCTTCCCTCTCTTCTTAATCTCCTCCCAAAAACTGCAGAACTATTCATTCTCTGTCCACTCTCTTCCCAAAAATACCATAGACATCATTCTCAACCTTCTCTCTTCTCCAAAACCGCGGAGCCCATTGTTCTCGGTTAAATTCTTCACCAAAACCACAGAGACCTTCCTTTTCTACTTACTCTCTGTCCCAAAACAGCAGAGCCCTTCTGCCACTGACTACTCTTTCCAAAAACTGCAGAGTCCTTCCTTCTCTGCCTACTTTCTTCCACAAAACCACAGAGCCCATCATTCTCTGCCCACTCTCTATCCCAAAACCACCTTCATTCTCTACTTAATCTCTTCCCCCAAAAAATAAAGCTCTTTCTCCTCTGCATGCCCTCTTCCCTGAACCTGAACCCTACAGAGCCCATGCATCTCTGCTTACTATCTCTTTCAAGACAGCAGAGCCCTTCATTCTCAGCCTACTTTCTTCCATAAAATCGCAGTGCCCATCGTTTTCTGCCTAATCTACTCCACAAAACTGCAGAACATATCATTCTATGCCTACTGTCTTCCCTAAAATCCCAATTCCCTTACTTCTCTCCCTACTCTCTTCCTTGAAACCACAGAGCCCATCATTCTCAGCTTACTCTCTTCCCTAAAAAACCGGAGCCAATCATTCTCTGCTTACTCTTCCCCAAAATCACACAGACCATCGTTCTCTGCCTACTCTCTTCCCCAAACCACAGAGTCCTTCCTTCTCTGCCTACTCTCATCACCAAAACCACAGAACCCTTCCTTCCCTGCCTACTCTCTTCCCCAGAACCACAGACCCCTTCCTTCTCTGCTTCTTCTCTACCCAAAAACTACAGAGCCCTTCCTCCACTGCCTAGTCTCATCACCAAAACCACGGAATCCTTCCTTCCTTGCCTACTCTCTTCCCCAGAACAGAGCCCATCATTCCATACCTACTCTGTACCCAAAAAACCATAGAGCCCTTCTTTCTCTATTTACTCTCTACCCCAAAACCAGAGAGCCCTTACTTCTCTACCTACTCTCTTCCCCAAAATTGCAGAGCCCTTCCTTCTCTGCTTACTCTCTTCCCCAAATTTGCAGAGCCTTTCCTTCCCTGCCTACTCTTTTCCCCAAAACCTCAGACCCCTAACATCTATGCCTACTCTCTTTCCGAAAACTAGAGACTCCCTTCCTTCTGTGCCTACTCTCTTCTCCAAAGCCAAAGAGCCCATCTTTCTCTGCCTACTGCCCCCCAAAAACCTCAGAGCCCATATTTCTTTGCCTACTCTCTTCCCCAAAACCACAGAACCCATTGTTCTCTAGCTACTTTCTTCCCCAAAACCACAGAGCCCATTGTTCTCTAGCTACTTTCTTCCCCAAAACCTCAGAGCCCATATTTCTTTACCTACTCTCTTCCCCAAAACCACAGAGCCCATATTTCTTTACCTACTCTCTTCCCCAAAACCACAGAGCCCATTGTTCTCTAACTAATTTCTTCCCCAAAACCACAGAGCCCATTGTTCTCTAGCTACTTTCTTCCCCAAAACTACAGATCCCATATTTCTTTGCCTACTCTCTTCCCCAAAGCCACGGATCCACCCATCATTCTCTGTCAATTCTCTTCCCCAAAACCACAGAGCCCATCATTCCCTGCCTACTCTCTTCTGGAAAACCACAGAGCCCATATTT
>NC_087203.1:51550077-51555077 GCF_015104395.2 Macrobrachium nipponense | reverse complement strand
CCAATCTCAAGTTATGGTCATAGCGTTTAATTAAGTACCTGGCTGGAACCTGCACCCCGCCCCACCCCAACCAAGAAGTGACAAAAGGAACGCATGACTGCAGGTGCATATAATAATCATTTCTGAGCCAAAATCCGGGAACCCTTTCGGTTCACATGACCTTTTTGTCATCGAAAAGCTAAAGTGGGACACTGCCCTTACCATTCATGAAGCAGTATTCAAAAGTTTCTCTCATCCTACTTACCCTAAATTGCAAAGGAATTGAATAAAAATTCAATTGATTCAATCAAGGTAGGCTATAATTTAATGACTTCTTACCAATGATTGAACAGTATTAAAATGATCTGTGGGTTGGATGGCAGAGAGGTGCTGGCTGGTTGTTGGCACGAAGGCTGCAGGAGGCAGTCAGTCAGTGAGGGAGGTGCGTGACGATACTGAAGATGGTTTGGTGGGAAATTTGGTTTTGTGTTCTTGGATGGTAATCTCGCAAATTATGCCGTGCAGAGCTGTTTATCATTTCCTTAGTTATATACACTGTACAGTGCGAGTAGTACGGTGTGCAACTATGTATATAGTTTCAACATTTTCGTTTTTTTTTTCCTCGTGTATTCCAATTTCGGATCTTTCGGTCACAGTGAAAACCAGGGACATTTCCGGGGAAAGGTCACTGAAAACTGGAACTGTCCCCGGAAACCGTGGACGTCTAGTCACCCTAGCTTACAAGTATGTATGCTTGTTATTTTCTAAATAAATGTGAGCAGTTCCACAATGGATCGAAGCCGGAGCCATTCAGAACTCTGACACAGTGCTAAGTTGTCAGTCATGAAATTTGAGAGCAAAAACGACAAATAACTATATTCATTTAACAATTAAAATGAGCAGCTATTCGAGGCTCCCGCCGTTCTGAGAAAACTGGGCCCTGTGAAATTTCATGGGGTAAACTTTAGCATACTTAAATAAATTAGTTGTTAACAAATGCAATCGTTCCACATTCATAGAAGTGCATCGTGTTTAGAACGTGCGATGACGATATTGCATCACTTTATGAAATATATCTTACGGATCGTTTTCCTTTTTTTTATTTTTCATACAATAATGAGTTTGAGAACATTTTTTATACTATGAATACTTGAATCTATTATCACAAGAAAAAATAAAACTGCAAGGAAAAACCTCGATTTACGGAGGTTTATAAGTATTTTGTCCGAATCATTAGGAAATATTTCATTATTGCTTATCAACCGTGTCAACAAGATATTATCCATAGAGGGTATGTTAATGTCCAGTAATTAAAAGGCTGAGGTTGGAAAAAATTGCTTTATTTTGTTTCTCAACTGATTTTGACAGTAAATTATGTTTAATAGCCACGATAAAAAAATCTACCGTGATCTGCTTACTGCTAATGCCCTAAATTGGTCTTAATCCAAGATGGCCACCATCGCCAAAATTTAATAGCAAAATATTAAACTAATAGTGCTATAAATGCAAACAAGGTATGTAAGGCTATGTTTTGGGGGGCCAGGAAATTCATCTAAAGTACTTTCAATAAAATTGAGAAGATATTAGAGCTTGATTGTGACAACATCCCTTAATTGTATTCCCAAATTTAATATCTAGGAAGCTGAATCATCCAGAAGCTCTGCTTCACTGTTCACTGCATCAGCATTGGTGCAGGTGATTCCCTTGCAGTGACCACAAGCCAGGGTGCACAACAGTCCATTTTTGCAACAGGCACAAGTATTTTTGTCATATTTGATGTGACAGTTGCATTTGACTTGTTTCAACAAAGATGCTGGAGTAGCATCTCTCTGCATCCTCATTGGCTTGAGTTTCTCTAAATTCTGGTCTTTGTGGATAAAACTACCCCACTTTATTGGATCAAGATGATTGCCTTGCCACGTCTATACCTGGTGGTACACTGTAACTGTGGTACTGGGCTGCATCACAGGTGGGTGGAAGAAATTCAGGAGGCAGATAGACCGACCTGGACACCACTTTGCTACTGAAATTAGCTGCTCTTTCAAAGTCAAGGCTATTTCCAGGCTTACAGTTGTATAAGATTTCTAGAGCAGCTTGCCCATGCTGGTTGACATCCTCATGACATTGATTTGCCTTCATGAATAACTGGGCCTGATCCTTGAGCTGATGGCATTTGCTCATTGCCATGACCTTTCCTATGCCGTATGGCCTTGATGTTGTATCACACCTTGTCATTGCATGCAGGAAGAGCCATGATACAGTAAGGTCAGGATCTTGCTGGCTGTCTGCAAGAAGATATCATGATGTCTAGGACTTAGATGGTGCAGGAGCAAGACCAGCAGGTTGGTGTCATCCCCTATAACTACCACTGATCTCCTTTTGGCCATAAATTGCAGAAACATTTGTTTGTTCCTGGTGTTTGCAAGGAAGGGGTCCTTCTTCAAGGTCAGCTGAATTTCTAGCTTAAAGTTAACGTCTGCTCGGATGTTTAAGCTGGCGCATCTCTGGTGTGCTTTATCCTTGATTGAGGGATCTCTTCCATAGCCATCAAATATGACAGCAACATGTCTGTAGTGATGAAGTATATACCGCACATACAAACTGGAAAGACAGGCATATGATGTGATGGACTTTCTTTTGGCTGAGCTTCAATGATTATGAAAGCTATCCACCACAACTGCTTGTCAAAGGTGAAGACTGGACTTGTGTTGTACCTGCTAGCATGGTCATTAATATACTCCAACATGGAGTGCACATAAGTAGGGTCAATCATGGGCAGGATTATGTCAGCTTTTCACAGGATATGGGATGTTGTGATGTAGCATCTGCATGTATCCTGACCACATAGGTTGTGGTTTTGGAAGGTGAAAGGCTACTGTCCACATCAAATCGAGGCTGTCATTTTGTATGTCTCGTTGAAACACTTCAATGTTGATATACATAATTTTGAAAAGAACTGTCTTTGGATTTCTCAGTTCAACCATATTCACTTGAGCTAATTGCTTGATGACCTCCATGTCCACCTTACATCGTGGGACTTTCCTGGTGCTCTTGACAGCTGGGGGTAAATGTTGCCATTTGGCCCATTACATGGACTGACCCATGGCCATCTAAGGTTTCAGAAACATGGTCAACATTGTCTGCTTGGTACTGAAGGAAAGAGCCTGCAGTTTCTTTTGGGAGATCAATACCTTGCACTGATGCAGCATTACATCTATACTTGTTTGCTTTTATGTATGCAAAAGCCAAGTTTGCTGATCATGTTAACCAGATCACAGTGACCATACTTGTTTTTGAGTGTCACACTGAGACCAACTTGCAGGGTGGAAGAAATAAGTCAGGGCATGTGGATTGCATGATAGTCTAACCAATTAAGGCTACTTGCAACTGTGCATTTCTGCTCTTGATAATGCTGCTTTGGAGGATTCACAATGAATGCAACATTTTAATTAACAGAACACATTTCATCTGAATTTGGGTACTCCAAATTATGAAGTTCCATGAATTTTATCTCTGTTCGTATGAATTCCCCAACTGTTTCAATAAGTCTGTCCATATCATGGAGTTCTCTGGATTCACTTGCTCTGTCACGTGCATCTTGGATAATAGTTTTAACATTGGACTTCAGAGTAACGATATTAGTACATTGTCTGATGGCGGTGATTGATACCCTGGCACCATAGTCGTTCTCCAGCTTTTGCTTCAGTTGCTTGAGGATATACACTTCCTCCTCGGTCATACCACTTTCTCACATCATATCTATGTGCAAGTATTGCAGTGTGATGGTCCCATCACCGTTGTTTTCCAGAAAATCAATTTCATATTGAACAGCATCAGCTTTGGATTTGCTTCTAGGTCGACCAACTTTTCTTCTCTTGGTGAAAAATTTGCACTCGTCAGATGCAAATCCTGGAGGATCCTTTCCTTTCATGAACAGATCCTTGCACTCGTGCTGGTATAGTACTTCCTTAGCTGGTAGATCATTTCTAATATATGTGAAGGATAACATAAATCTTTCCCTATTTTTATGTATTCAATTTCTTGATCCAAATATTGGGGACTGACAATGCGCAATGCTCGTACCAACATAGAAGAAAAAATTGATATTTTGATATTAAGATGGTGGCCTGTATAGAAATGAACATGAGTTAAGTTGTTGGTTGGTTTCCTATAAATATTTACATTGAAATGGTTCTCTATGTATCAAAATATCTAAGAAAGGGAGGCAGTTGTCTTTTTTCCACATCTAGAGTAAACTTAATCGTTGGTATCTGGTTATTTAATTTAGAGCGTAAATCATGTTCATCAATACCAGCAGGCAAAACAGCTAAAATATCATCAACATATCTATAACACTTTAAATTAATATTAATTATATCAGGTAAATAGCGTTTTTCGAAGAATTCCATGTACAAGTTTGAGAGGAGTGGTGATAAAGGGTTGCCCATTGCCATGCCAAATATTTGTTTATAAAATTCACCATTGAATATAAATTTACAATCACAAATGCACAACCTAGTGAGTGAAATAATGTGACTTACAGGTAGAGGTAATTCATGCTGAGTTAGTTCATTACTAAGATATTCTAAAATAGAGTCTATAGGAATTTGGTAAAAAAGAGAACATACATCAAAACTAACGAATCTATCAGTGGGTCAAAGAGTAATTTTGTTTAATTTATCAACTAAATCTAGAGAATTATATATATGAGAAACTGAGATAGTTCCAAGTAATGGGGACAAGAACTTAGTGATATATTTCGAAAGTTTATATGAAATTGAGCCAACAGTACTGATAATAGGCCACACTGGGTTAATTTCTTTGTGCGTTTTGACTAATTCACACAGGTTTGGATTAGTCAAAACGCACAAAGAAATAAAATATATATATATATATATATATATATATATATATATATATATATATATATATATATATATACATATATATATATATACATATATATATATATATATATATATATATATATATATATATATATTAGTGTGCGTGTGTGTGTA
>NC_087203.1:51544127-51549577 GCF_015104395.2 Macrobrachium nipponense | reverse complement strand
TACACACACACCCACACTAATATATATATATATATATATATATTATATATATATATATATATATATCTATATATTTTATATGTATATATTACATATTTATATATATGTATACATATGATAAATATATATATATATATATGTATATATATAAATATATTTAACCATATGTATAACATATGTATACATGTGTGTATATTATATATATATATATATATATATATATATATATATATATATATATAATATATATATTAGGGCTTGTGTCGTATAATAAGGCGCCCTATGAGGTAATGTTTAGACTTGCGATAATCTTACGCTAAGTCGGTTTGGCATTGCACTTCCATATTCATTGGAGTGTCTTGGGGTTTGTAGATCACTACGAGTCGGTATTATCTTCTTTGGTTATGACGACGATGTGTTAAAACTCATGATGATTCGGCAATGATGTGAGGTTCTAGTAGAAACCACGAAGTACAAAAGTACTTATATTCTCTGAGATTACATGGTGAAGATCAAGTAGGATTGTACAGGTCTTCTAAGACGATAGCTTGATCGCTTCTGCAATGATGATGGCTAATTCTATTCTGTTCTGTTCTACCTGATAAAGCTTAGGTAAAGAGGTACAGGTCTGCCAATGATGATGGCTAACTCTATTCTGACTACCATCTTGGTTACAAATCATAAAGGAAGCATACAGTAGCTCGAACATACGAACATACATACCAAATGAGACACATTACTAATCACGTATGGCCATTTGAATTTAAGGTTGCGGTAGTGTCTCAAGCAGGGAGCTTAGAACTAATGTTTCAAAACAAATGAATGAACACAGGTGACGGCACGTCATCTTAGCCTACATACTTTATTGTCTCTGGTCTGATCACATTCCTGCAAAGCCAATCTGGTTGACCTCTTGAGTTTTTAGTCTTTTATATATATGGAATAACATTCCATATTTTTATTATTGTCATCATTTACATATATATATAGTATATATATATATATATATATATATATATATATATATATATATTATATATTTGTGCTTTTGACTAATCCATACCTGTGTGAATTAGTCAAAACGCACAAAGAAATTAACCCAATGTGGCCTATTATCAGTACTGTTGGCTCAATTTCATAAAAACGTTTCGAAATATATCACTAAGTTCTTGTCCCCATTACTTGGAACTATCTCAGTTTCTCATATATATAATTCTCTAGATGTTAGTTGATAGATTAAACAAAATTACTCTTTGACCCACTGATAGATTCGTTAGTTTTGATGTACTCTTTTTTTTACCAAAGTCCTATAGACTCTATTTTAGAATATCTTAGTAATGAACTAACTCAGCATGAATTACCTCTACCTGTAAGTCCATTATTTCACTCACTAGGTTGTGCATTTGTGATGTAAGTTTATATTCATGGTGAATTTTATCAACAAATGTCATGGCAATGGGCAACCCTTTATCACCACTCCTCTCAAACTTGTACATGGAATTCTTCGAAAAACGCTATTTACCTAATATTATATTCATTCATTTGTAAAGTGGTATAGATGTGTTGATGATATTTTAGCTGTTTTGCCTGCTGGTATTGATGTAAATGATTTACGCTCTAAATTAAATAACCAGATACCAATGATTAAATTTACTCTTGAATTGGAAAAAAGACAACTGCCTCCCTTTCTTAGATATTTTGATACATAGAGAACCATTTCAATGTAAATATAGGACACCAACCAACAACTTAACTCATGTTCATTTCTATTCAGGCCACCATCCTAATATCCAAATATAAATTTTTTCTTCTATGTTGTTACGAGCATTGCGCATTGTCAGTCCCCAATATTTGGATCAAGAAATTGAATACATAGAAAAATAAGGAAAGATTTATGTTATCTTCATATATTAGAAATGATCTACAGCTATGGAGGTACTATACCATCACGAGTGCAAGGATCTGTTCATGAAAGGAAAGGATCCTCCAGGATTTGCATCTGACGAGTGCAAATCTTTCACCAAGAGTAGAAAAGTTGGTCGACCTAGAAGCAAATCCAAAGATGATGCTGTTCAATATGAAATTGATTTTCCGGAAAATAACGGTGATGGGACCATCACACTGCAATACTTGCACCTAGATATGATGTGAGAAAGTGGCATGACTGAGGAGGAAGTGTACATCCTCAAGCAACTGAAGCGAAAGCTGGAGAACCACTATGGTGCCAGGGTATCAATTACCACCATCAGACAATGTACTAATATAGTTACTCTGAAGTCCAATGTTAAAACTATTATCCAAGATGCACATGACAGAGCAAGTGAATCCAGAGTACTCCATGATATGGACAGACTTATTGAAACAGTTGGGGAATTCATACGAACAGAGGTAAAATTCATGGAACTTCATAATTTGAAGTACCCAAATTCAGATGAAATGTGTTCTGTTAATTCAAATGTTGCATTCATTGTGAATCCTCCAAAGCAGCATTATCAAGAGCAGAAATGCACAGTTTGCAAGTAACCTTAATTGGTTAAGCTATCATGCAATCCACATGCCCTCACTTATTTCTTCCACCCTGCAAGTTGGTCTCAGTGTGACACTCAAAAACAAGTATGGTCACTGTGATCTGGTTAACATGATCAGCAAACTTGGCTTTTGCATACACAAAAGCAAACAAGTATAGGTGCAATGCTGCATCAGTGCAAGGTGTTGATCTCCCAAAAGAAACTGCAGGCTCTTTCTTCAGTACAAGCAGAACAATGTTGACCATGTCTCTGAAACCTTAGAAGGCTGGGTCAGTCCAGTGTAATGGGCCAAATGGCAACATTTACCCCAGCTGTAAGAGCACCAGGAAAGTCCCACGATATAAGGTGGACATGGAGGTCATCAAGCAATTAGCTCAAGTGAATCTGGTTAAACTGAGAAATCCAAAGACAGTTCTTTTCAAAATTATGTATATCAATATTGAAGTGTTTCAACGAGACATACAAAATGACAGCCTCTATTTGATGTGGACAGTAGCCTTCCACCTTCCAAAACCACAACCTATGTGGTCAGGGTACATGCAGATGCTACATCACAACATCCCATATCCTGTGAAAAGCTGACATAATCCTGCCCATGATTGACCCTACTTATGTGCACTCCTGTTTGGAGTATATTAATGACCATGCCAGCAGTACAACACAAGTCCAGTCTTCACCTTTGACCAGCAGTTGTGGTGGATAGCTTTCATAATCATTGATGCTCAGCCAAAAGAAAGTCCATCACATCATATGCCTGTCTTTCCAGTTTGTATGTGCGGTATATACTTTATCACTACAGACATGTTGCTGTCATATTTGATGGCTATGGAAGAGATCCCTCAATCAAGGATAAAGCACACCAGAGATGCGCCAGCTCAAACATCCGAGCAGACGTTAACTTTAAGCTAGAAATGCAGCTGACCTTGAAGAAGGACCCCTTTCTTGCAAACACCAGGAACAAACAAAAGTTTCTGCAATTTATGGCCAAAAGGAGATCAGTGGTAGTTATAGGGGATGACACCGACCTGCTGGTCTTGCTCCTGCACCATCTAAGTCCTAGACATCATGATATCGTCTTGCAGACAGCCAGCAAGATCATCAACATCCGGATCCTGCAAGATCATCTAACTCCTGACCTTACTGTATCATGGCTCTTCCTGCATGCAATGACAAGGTGTGATACAACATCAAGGCCATACGGCATAGGAAAGGTCATGGCAATGAGCAAATGCCATCAGCTCAAGGATCAGGCCCAGTTGTTCATGAAGGCAAATCAATGTCATGAGGATGTCAACCAGTATGGGCAAGCTGCTCTAGAAATCCTATACAACTGTACCCGCCTGGAAATAGCCCTTCACTTTGAAAGAGCAGCTAATTTCAGTAGCGAAGTGGTGTCCAGGTCGGTCTATCTGCCTCCTGAATTTCTTCCACCCACCTGTGATGCAGCCAAGTACCACAGTTACAGTGTACCACCAGGTATAGACGTGGCAAGGCAATCATCTTGATCCAATAAAGTGGGGTAGTTTTATCCACAAAGACCAGAATTTAGAGAAACTCAAGCCAATGAGGATGCAGAGATGCTACTCCAGCATCTTTGTTGAAACTAGTCAAATGCAACTGTTACATCAAATATGACAAAAATACTTGTTCCTGTTGCAAAAATGGACTGTTGTGCACCCTGGCTTGTGGTCACTGCAAGGGAATCACCTGCACCAATGCTGATGCAGTGAACAGTGAAGCAGCTTCTGGAGGATTCAGCTTCCTAGATATTAAATTTGGGAATACAATTAAGGATGTTGTCACAATCAAGCTCTATATCTTCTGAATTTTATTGAAAGTACTTTAGATGAATTTCCTGGCCCCCCAAAACATAGCCTTACATACCTTGTTTGCATTTATAGCACTATTAGTTTAATATTTTGGTATCAAATTTTGGCGATGGCGGCCATCTTGGATTAAGACCAATTTAGGGCATTAGCAGTAAGCAGATCACGGTAGATTTTTTATCGTGGCTATTAAACATAATTTACTGTCAAAATCAGTTGAGAAACAAAATAAAGCAATTTTTTCCAACCTCAGCCTTTAATTACTGGACATTAATATACCCTCTATGGATAATATCTTGTTGACACGGTTGATAAGCAATAATGAAATATTTCCTAATGATTCGGACAAAATACTTATAAACCTCCGTAAATCGAGGTTTTTCCTTGCAGTTTTATTTTTTCTTGTGATAATAGATTCAAGTATTCATAGTATAAAAATGTTCTCAAACTCATTATTGTATGAAAAATAAAAAAAAGGAAAACGATCCGTAAGATATATTTCGTAAGGTGATGCAATATCGTCATCGCACCTTCTAAACACGATGCACTTCTATGAATGTGGAACGATTGCATTTGTTAACAACTAATTTATTTAAGTATGCTAAAATTTACCCCATGAAATTTCACAGGGCCCAGTTTTCTCAGAACGGCGCGAGCCTCGAAAGTAAGTGTGGAATAGCTGCTTATTTTAATTGTTAAATGAATATAGTTATTTGTCGTTTTTGCTCTCAAATTTCATGACTGACAACTTAGCACTGTGTCAAGAGGTTTCTGAATGGCTCCGGCTTCGATCCATTGTGGAACTGCTCACATTTATTTGAAATAACAAGCATACATACTTGTAAGCTAGGGTGACTAGACGTCCACGGTTTCGGGGACAGTTCCAGTTTTCAGTGACCTTTCCCCGGAAATGTCCCTGGTTTTCACTGTGACCGAAAGATCCAAAATGGAATACACGAGGAAAAAAAAAACGAAAATGTTGAAACTATATACATAGTTGCACACCGTACTACTCGCACGTACAGTGCATCTAACTAAGGAAATGATGAAACAGCTCTGCACGGCATAATTTGCGAGATTGCCATCCAAGAACACA